>NC_134313.1:120202406-120524888 GCF_964195595.1 Calonectris borealis
TGGGTATAACTTTAGGGTTTGGTTTTTTTGTTTCTTTCAGAAAAAAATTGTTATCCACATCATCTTACTATAGATGTGTTGCTCAGTAAGATGCTGTTACTGTGTACAATTAGAGAATTCTGAGGGATAAAAGACATTTGTATAACAGTACCCTTTTCAAAGTTTACTAACACTTAATTTGTGACGCGTGTTGTATCAGAAAATAGTTTTTTTTTTTATAGGGAACTGTGTTGAGAAAAGCATTTAAGAACAGAAAGTGAAACAAAGGTTTAGAGTTTGTGTTACTCCTAAGTTTCTGTACAGGTTTTGAAATTCCCTTCTCTCACAGGGAATTTTTTTTTTCTGAAATTTTAGTCAAAAGACCCACAGAAGCAGAAAAAGCTGAATCAGACTAGTATAGAGTGGCTCCCATATACAAGTTGAGCATTTTTTAATTTTTAGATCAGTATTTGTATGCTTTATTAAACAGTTAAACATGCTTTGATTAAACATTTTTTTTTGTTTCAAAACAAAAATACCAGTCCGGTATCACTCTCATGATATCCTTCTTCTCCCATATAGTGTTGTCCCGTTGTTTTGTCATCCCATCATGCACAGCTTTGTAGATACTAGCGGGGAGAGCATCAAGGTGGTAGAGCAAGTGAGCAGTCCAAAGTTGTTGTGATATGATGGAAAGATTTCAAATGTTTCAGTCAGAAGAAGGGAAGAACTCAACTGCAGGAATTAATTCTTGGGTGAGAAAACTGATTCTGTAAAAGACTGGGTAATTTCTTCGCTTCCATACAGTAGTCTTTCTGGTGTTGAGCTATTCACATTGCTGAACTCACAGCCTTGTGACTGCAAAAAACTTTCTTCAAAAAAAAAAAAAAGACTCCTAGGGTCTCACAAAATGTTAGAAATCCTTAAATTTAACTTATGAAGATGTCATCTCTTAGAAGTCTGCAGGAAGTAAGGGGTTTGTTTCCTTTGCCTCCATCCCCAGACTCATTGAGCTTAAGTTTAAAAAACTTCTATATCAAGTCTGTTTGTTGTGTTCGGTAGATTCTTGCCAGCTTCCTGAAGTGTAACTTAGGCTTGCAGGTATCTCTCTGAGTCTGTCTAACCAGGGTGTTTGAAGGACAAGAATAAGTGAAGGTTATGAATGAAAACTTAACAAATAATGTAGATAAATGTCTTATGTGGATTGTTCTCCCTCTCCTTCAGATGCATTTCTCTTCTGGGTCTCAGCTGAGGGAGGCCCAGCTGGATTTAATGGGCTGAGTCCAAAGGTAGGGTAATGTAAATTGCACTCACTTAAGAAGAAGCCAGTTGATGAGGCTCTGGATTTTACTTATCTGCTGAGCACTTAAAGATGCAGTGGGGTTACAGTCCCTTAGAATTGTTTATAGTGTCCTTGCCATTATGAATGCAGTAGTTGAACTTGTCTGTACTTGGTCAAAGGATTACGTATTCTATGGCTAAGGTTAAGGACATGCATTATTCAGTGGAAGGCATTAACACTTGAGAGAGATACTTCTAAGAAATTTATAATTGCAGCTTGGTCTGAGAAGGTAAGCAGCAACAACAACAAAACAGCTTGTCAAAATATTTGTGCGCTGTCAGATATGTCAATTTTGAGTCTGTAGGCAGTACTGAAATGAGAATTTTGTAAAGCTCTGCTGTGGCTTCTTCTGAAGGAGAGTCAAGCCTTACAAGCATGAGAAGTTCTTTGAAGGCATCTACATGTCTGTGACTATTATGTACCTTGTTAGCATAGTAAAAGACTTTCCCCTGAACTGGGAAACCACGGGTTGAGTTCTGTCATTTTTTAGTTAGTCTCTTCAGAAACACTGACTGAGTGAATTGGTAAACATACCTACCAAGAGATCAGGAAGGGAAGGGAAGGGAAAGGTTGAACAATATTTTTCCTCCTCATGCAGAATAGACTCTTGACTTGTATACAATATTAAGAGAAGACAGCTACTTCACACTTTATTTTGGTACGCATATGTGATCATGCAGTAGAGGAGGAGAAAGATTAGTGAAATAGAAGTGAATGTGCTTTTAGAGATAACTTTAAATAAGTGTCACCTGCCAAAAAAAACCACATAACCTTTTTTTTATCACCAGGCAAAGAGGTAACAATTTTCTGGGAGTATTAATTTCAAAGAAAAGTGCTCTGTAGAAGTGAACTAGTTGTTGAGACTAGGGAAGGTGGGAAATGCCGTGTGCCTGGACTATGCCAAATGGATTTTAAATAGTACTCTGTCCTTCTTCCTTCTCTATTTAAAGTAAAAAATTGTTATTCCTTAGATAAAGAATGTTCTCTTATTCCTCAAGATGCATTACTGGATGATGTTAAGGTGCTAGAAAATCTATTATGTATCTATTTTGTTATGTATCTATTTTCTGATTTTAAAAGCGATACTTTAAGGCAGACTAAAGATGACAACATCTACATACTTAGCAACGGCAACTTCATCCCCTTTTAATGTCTACTTTGTAGTGTACAGGAGTGCACTATGAATACTTGAAATCCAAACATTTTCTATGGTTTTTATGTTCATGGCTGCATGTGTCAATTTTTAATGTTTGATTTCTGTAAGTTTATTCTCTTGGCAGAAAATTGGTAAGTAATCAATGGGAATGCAAAATACCTTCTCCCCCTCCCCCCCTCCCCCCCCAATTTAACAGTAGTGTTTGGGTATTTGTGTAGCTGAATAATAATACAGGACTTGTATAAACTGTTAAGTGCAGGGGTTTTTTGCCTCTAATGTCACAGGATCACTATAGTCTTTATATTTTATCAGGTTGTAAAGAAACAGGTAGTACGAACTTCATAGGGGTTTACTGTTTTGTGACTAATGCAGTGAGTTAGCTTTGACTAAAACAATTTTGATGATAAGGACAAACTTTTTATGAACTGTTTATAATTTTGAACATTTTAAAAAAGGGTGAGTTCTTTAACCATGTGAAAACCATATTTTAACCTTTAAAAATCAGGTAACCTGGCTACTCAAGCTTTCTTTTCCATTTACTTTTCCTGACTACTGCATATTGATTGTGATTATTTCAGTACTATGAGACTTTCTTAAATGTCAGAGTATTTTGGGAGGGACAGATGAGGTTATGAATTCAGTGTCCAGGCGGCTGTTTGTACCACCTAGTTTAGCATGGTGCCCCTGTGCCAAATTCTTTCTTCTCAAAGTGTCTTTCTACAAAATTCTGCTCTGACCAGGGCATCCTTCCTTTTAGGAGCTGTACAAGTTTGTGTGGCAGAAGGGTGTGTTCTGAGTGTAAATGGGATCTTTCCCTCTTCCTTTTCTTAGGCAGTCAGGTACTCATTCTCTTTGTGGAAGGACGTGCTCCCTCTACTGTCGGGGGGAGAAGAAATAGGCAGTTATAATTTCTTCTTTCCCTTCTGGCTGCCATTGGCAATTATGATGGTATTGGAGATACACATGCAGAAGTGTGTCATGTATAGCACCTCTTTACAACATCCTTGAGCTTAGGCTGTCAAAATTTCTTAGATGTTCCTGTATCATACTGCAGGCACCATGTCCAAATTTTGCTAGATATCACTTAATGCTTTTACATTAAGCAGCCACAAAGGCATGTGAGAGATCTTGTTCTGCATATAAGCCTTGAGAACTAAGAAGTTTGCCATCAAATTTGTAGTGGTAGTGGACCCTCATGTTTCCAAACTGCACAAGTATACAAACACAGCAGATGTAATTCCCTGCACTATAAGTAGGAGATCAGGGACTGTAAACAGTGAAACATTTTTGAAGAGTGCAGCCACCAAGAGTTTCATTTGTCAAGAAGTCCTAGCTTTTTTTTTAGTTGACCACTCAGCTTTAACTGCTTTTTCCTTATGTTTTTTATTTGTTCTGTAGTTACTAAAATATGTCATCTTTCTCTGCCTGATACCTCCATTTCAGCTGTGCTCTGCAAGTTAGGGAGGACATTCTGCCATCTATCCTGTTGGCCTCACTCTGAAAGAGTTGAGACAAGACCCTTGTTCCTGAGTTCTCATTTGCTGTTTTGTGGGGGTTTTTTTTTCACCTCTCAAGGAGGAAATGTTCTCCTGGACTGATAATCTCCATGCAGTTTACCTGTCTTGTCATATTATCTTCCTGATTCGATTATTGAAGGTACTTAAGGATTCTGCCATGCCTTAACTTGTACTTGGAGTTTTAGGCTTGTAGCACAGCCTAGATCTGATGACCTTGTTCTTTGATTTGATAACAAACTTGAGTTCATTCCTTTAAAAAAGGGCTTTCTTGGTAACCCTAGTATTTGCAAGAAAGTGAAATCTGGACACTGTTTTCAAATTATTTTCTTTTTTAGAGTTGACTTGGTTTCTACCCAAGATTTTAATGAAATTTGGCAACCATTTGCCAGTGTGAAACCAGCAGGTTACCTGTTAGTATTCTTCCCTGATCCTTTTGCTTGGTATTTGGGGCATCTTTGCCTGTTATGTGAGAATAGTTCCATCATTTACCTTGCACAGAAGTAACTGCTCTACTACTTGCATAGCTGTCATGGAAGCTTTTGGAGAGGAAACATTTTTGGTATGATAGTTTTTTAGTAATGTGTCTGGAAGGTTCTTGGGAGCTTCCTCCAGGTGATACAATCCCGGAGCCCCACTGTGGAACACCCATGGGGATGAGCGCTCTGAGAAGGAGGCCGCCAATCAGTGGAGTTCACATTTTGCTCCAACACAACATTACCTTCACTGTGTCCTTGCTTTCTTTGTTGAAGTTCTTGGAGATTTGAGACAGAGACATGCACCTCACACTTCTTAGCTCCTCATGAGAATACTGAGAAGCACAAAGTAAATTAATTGTGTAGGGCTACTATGCAAGATTAAAAAAAAAAAAAGACCCCCAAACTTCCAGGGTTGATGGCTTGTGGCACATGTGTTAAGGTGAAAATTCATCCTGAGGAATTCCATTTAATGATATAACTCTTGCTTTGGTAAATAATTTGAAATTCTATGCTTTTTTTGGGAACATTTCTATTATCAGGATGCAGGTCTCAGAATTCTATGCAAAAAGCTACTAGACGATTGTTGTGCTAAACATGTTTCCAATTAAAGACAAAAATAAAAATAATAAAATGAAACCATTAACTTTGTCAAATTGGAAACTGCTCAGAATTGTTCATTTTTGAAAAAAAAAAGTTCAACTTTTTTCTTATTCATGGCGAAATCAGAGCTCAAGGTCTTGCAATTTTACATATGATGAATGTTCAGGATTTTTGTAAGTTATATTAAATATTTGAAAATAGGTATTGTGAAAGATGCTTATGTCAGTTTGAAAACCTTAACGTATATTATTGACTGTTTAACATTATTTTACATTTATGTAGGTTCCTCTAAAGAAGGAGGAGCTGGAGCTGTGGATGAGGATGATTTTATTAAGGCATTTACAGATGTTCCTACTGTACAGGTAAGATGCTGTGTATGCTCATGTTTCTTTTCAGAAATACATTATTTGCAATACTATGTGTTAGCCTACTTTTAAAACTTCTTTAATTTTATGGTCTTCTAAGCAAGTGTCCTTACTTTTCCTTGTTTCTGAATTTACAGTGTCCATGGAAAGCTCTTTACTTTTTCCAGTTAGTTACCAAAAAAACCACCTTTTCTTTACTGTCCTACTAATTATTATCACATGGTGTTTCAGCTAAAATCCATTATTGCTTTTCTTAATCTTTTCCAGGGAGCTACTGAAAATAATTTTATGTTTTAATTTTAATAAGAAAAAGATTTCCATAATGTTTGGAAAATTTCAGACTGCAATTTCATGGGATAGTCAAGTACTAATAATACAGGCAAATAATTTTAAAAACAAGAATTGTGTTTTCAAATGTGTCCAATTTGTAATGATGCGTGTCTGGCATACATGTCCTCATCTCTAGCAATACTTTAAAAAAAAAAATCTAGCGCCTTATTTGAATACTAATGAACGTGTTGGATTCTGAGTTCTTAGTTGAAAGATCAGATTTTAATTTCTATTCTTTAAGTGTGGGAATTGCACATACTTGGTACTTTCACACAGTTGAGTCATTTAACATGCTTGTGTCTTCCTAGACCTATTTTGAATAAGTTTTCCTTGAGCAGCTGGAGGTGTGGAAGGCAACCAAAAACTCAGTCAGCCATAGTTCCCAAACACCAGAAGGATTTTGTATGACTCCTTTTGCTTAATACGTACTTTTGTTCTATTTTTATTTCCCAAGATGATAGCGTAGTTATTTGTTAGATCCTCTGTAGGCAGAAGTACAGTCTGCTTTTATGAAGGAACACTCTATCTCCATGATCCCCGTCACATCAAGGAAATCTTTGTCTTACACTGTAAGAGCTTTATGTTTCTTTGCCTCTACAAACTGCGTTAAGAATTCTTTGGAGGGCACAAACATGGAGCTCTTAGTATTATGTATATCCCCATTACGTTGAACAGAGCCATATTCCACAGCACAGAAAACATGCTGCCTGTAGTTCAATGCTTTGGTATTTGCAGTCCCAAGCAGAGTTCTCTAATCACTTAAGTTGGTTAATAATGTTGCAAGAACAAAAGTGGGGTAACTGTATGTCGTTGACCAGGACATGTGATTTTTCTGTCTGACTGCTGGATGGTCTAGGAAGGTAGGTCATTCCTAAACTGCAAGAGGTGGAAGAGAAAAACATGCTTGTCTTTACTAATCTCACCCAAGTTGAGGTGAGGGGGCAGGGGAGAAACAAACTTTTTGTTTCATGGATAAGAATGTAAGAAAGACCTGCTGACAAGGCAAAAAAGAAAAAAGTTTTCTTTTTTTTAGTATCCTTAGGAATAATGACTTCCTGCTGTCCAACTTCATGCTTCTGGTTGTGGACAATCTCTGATCTTTCCAAAAAAAGGCAGATCCCACGTTCTGAGACCATGTTAATTACTAAGGAAGAGAGAAGTTTCTGTAGTAGACCCTGTGAAGAAAGAATGTTTATGACCTGTAATTTGCCAGGTTATTCTAAAAGCAAAGGAAACTTGTTAGAATGGGGAGAGGGAGTTGTTTATACATGATTGGGCCCATTCCTGTGTCCTTCTGTTTTCATTACATTTGTGGGTTTCAGTAGTGGCTTCATTGAAAGCAAGGAAGGGAAAAACAGATCCAATTCTGAATCAAGATTAAGTCTGGATTAATCAAGTAAATTGAGGTTACTTATGGTGTGCATATGTTTAACTCATTCTTAAAAGCCTCCAATGATAGATCTGCCTTTCCAGTAACCTGTTCCAATGACTGCACATTATTAATTTTTTAGGAATATCGTATTGTTTACTCATATCTAGTTTGTAATTGTCATATTGGAAATACTTTCCATCTGTATAGTTATTACTCTTATTTGTGTTTGAGCTTTTAATTTTCCGTCTTTGATGTTGCGCTTACCTTTAATCGTGTGTGTGCGTGTGTGTGTGTGTGTTGCCCTCTAATGGTTAACAGCAGTTTATGAAGAAGACTTTGAGATTTTGAGATATAGTCTGATGGATCTGTGTGCAAAAAAGAAGAGTACTGTGGTGAGAGGATTGTGCCTTCATATTTAAGATTACAACCATAATGTTTTTGCAACTCTGTTTATTTGCCTTTGCTTAAATTGAAGAAAATTCTGTGTTCAGGTTATTAGGAATAACTCCCATTAATAGCTAGAATTTATTTCAAAATAAATTTAATTGTTTTTATAAAAGTCTGATGTGGGAACTTATGAACAAAAAAATGTATTATGTCATTAACTGAACACAGAATTTCATCTTGGCCTTCTAAAAGCATAATTAATCAAGGGCAGGAAGAAAAGAAATTATTGAAATATTACCTTTTATTCCTCTGAAACTAGTGGACAACCTCAACAATTTGGGATTTTTCAGTGGGATTACAGTTTTAATTTCATGACAAGATAAAATTATGCCATTTATTAAATTCCTCGTTACAATGCCAATTTGAATAGCAGAAATTGCATAGATTCAATTCTGTTTGTGCCAGGTAATTAAAGAAAAAAATTAGATTCTTTGCCTAGGCATGCAAGTAGGGCAGACATAAACCCATTGTACACTGTACATGTTGCTTCTGTGTTTGTGGACTGCCTAGCGTGTTTTAATCCCGTGGCAGTAACTACAGCACATAACTCTGATAACACATAGGCTGACAATAAAAAATGTCCTGTTTTTCAGGATCTACTCTATGAGAGAGCTTACAAAAGGTATTTGTACCTTGACCATAACCTCAGACTAAGTTTCGAGTGTGCACTAAACAGATCTGTTAGCTGCCACCAAAAGGCATGATCCTGCTTCCCTTGTTGTTGCGCTTCACTTCTTTATGATAAGTTGACATAGGCTGCTGAGTTGGCAAAGAAATTTTTGCCCTTCCTCTTGTGGGGTTAGCTTTTTGTACGTTAAATCCCTGAATTGGGAAGGAGACAGGGCAAGGTGAGTGATGACAAAGGGGGAGCCTGAGGAGATTGAATCGTGTCACGAATTCTGATGGCATTAGGGTCACCGTAATATGAAATTGCACCTTTAGTTAACCAGTGACTACTCCCTTCCACTTTTAAAAGGAAAATAAGAATTTTCTTTGATAACGGAAATTTAATTTGATAAAAATGCTTACTGAGACACACATAATATTTATTCTTAATAGCATGGTTCCTATAGAATTACTGTTAGAGTAAATTAGTATTGTGTAACAAGTATTATACGCTACTAGTATACACAACTATATTAAATGGTGATACAAAAGTCATGTTCGATTTTTGTGGGCAGTGGAGTAGAAAGTCTGTTACGCTTGGACCCCCTGTTTTTACTAAATCATTTACTCCTTTTAAATAAGTTATCCATCAGATGTTTATTGACTTCTAATGAAGAAGAAAACAGTAATCATGAGGAATAGCTTTTTGGTTTTTATGGATGCAGTCGTGTCCCCTGTATAGAACTGCAAAGCTGCCTCCACAGTGTACGCTGGAAAAGCTTACGCAGCTGTGTGGTAATAAAAATTTCAATTTTATTGGTAAAGCATATTCAGAAATTGTTTTCCGCATGATAATGAAGCTGGCCTGGGTGTACTAATTCGTCTTTCACTGACGTGATTCCTACCCTGTTTATCCTACAAACCAGATATGCAGGTTTTTTAGAGCAATGGATGTCTTCCACCTCCTCAATATTCCAGCATGAAATATAGAGGCCTCCATAACCATGTTCTGTTAAAGCACTGGAACAAAAGTAGATGTCAATAGAGTCAAGGTCCCATATCTACTGTAAGTTAAATTCATTTGATGTGCTCAGGAAATTGGAAAACTAGACTGTATTTGGAATAACTCTTGTAGTAATTTCAAGTTGCCCAGGAAAATAAGATACTTTGTAGAAAATATGCATTCAGCTTAACAGTAGAACAGAAGAAAGATGTTCCTAAATCTTTTTACAATAAAATAAAAGATGCATATATACATGCAGAACAGTGTGTTCAAGAGACCAGTGTCAAAGCTCTTCAGCAATTCAGGCAAAACAAGGCGCCTTAACCATTGGTCCTTGTTTCCTCTACATGCTCTGCGCTCTTGCACGTACAAAAATTTTGTCTTGGACTTAAATAATGAGGGAGCATCAGGCACTACTATTTAGGTGCTAACGTAAGCTATCATGCTGGCCTCCGGCTTTCACTCTGGAAGGGTATGAGTTTCCTTGAAGTCCAGCCCCATGCATACGTCTTGGATGTGTCTCACGTGGCACCAGATGCCTGTGTATGGGGAAGTCAGTTTAGCCCAATGTGTTTATGTAGACAACTTTTGATCAAAAAAAAAAAAAGAAAATCTTTAGCTGAAAATACATTTTTGAAAAAATTCTGGCCATATCAAGTTTCTGATTAGTAATTTGCTTCATATCCTCTTCAACTTGTTCTCAATCTGGGGAAAAAAAAACAACTTTAAATTTTGCATATTCAGTGGAAGCAGAAAAGAGCATCCTGTGGCTTATGTCTGGGAGAACAGAAGGGAAGTCAGTTTATTTCTGATGTTAATAATATGTTTTCATGACTACTTTTTTTTATTTTCTTCTTTAGAAATCCACTGTTGTATGTGTACAGTTATCAATAAATCCATTAATTCATGTATTACCAAATAGTGACTGATGTATGATTAGATTGGTCAGGCATCAATTCTGCTGGAATTACTGTGTAAAGAATAGAGAACTCTGACTGTAGGTTGCTCCTTACATTTATGTACTGACTGCATAAGTTAATAAAAGATAGGCTTGGAGTAGTAATAAATATAGAAGCTATTGAAACTTAATTTATTTTTTCAGACAAATTTTTAATTTTAGTGTTGACTAGCAGCCCAGTTAGGCCCTCATAGAGCCATGCACTCTTGTAATGCGGAAGAGAGTCCCTGCCCCAAAAGAGTTGCGTCAGGTTAAAATCTGTTGGTTGAGTAACATTGTAATAGTGAGTATGAAAATGAAATTGAATTGCAATGGTATTGCAACAGATTATCTAAAGCCTCTGCTCATATTAGATTATATTCTTTTTAAATGGAATTAATGAAATTCTAGATATGGTTAGATGATCACAAAGGTGAAAGGTGAAATCTTGAGGAAAATGTTGATTCTTCAGCTTTTCTTTTAATGAATATTCACTACTTGGTGATATCCTCAAAGATTTGCCTTAAAGTACCCATTTATGCCTCTTATACAGTTCTCTGGAACTTTTGGGGCAAGATTTTCAGAATTATAATTGTATTTTCCATCTTCTCAAGCTATTTTCCTTCATCGGGTTACCTGGGATATTAACAATATGGATTTTCTGGTGTTTTAATATTTCAGATCTATTCTAGTCGAGAACTTGAAGAAACGTTGAACAAAATCAGGGAAATTCTCTCAGATGACAAACATGATTGGGATCAACGAACTAACGCGGTAAACTTTTTATCTGGTTTCAGGTTTGCGTGGGTGTATTTAATGAAGCACAGGCAGTTAGATATTTTTAAATGGTTTTTATTAAAGTAATTACACTCCAGATAATCAAAGAAAATTTCATTTTAATTTTTAAACATTGAATTTCCATATACCAAATAAGTTTGAGCAAGTGTTTTAAGAAGGCTGAAATACATTTTTGCTGATATTTAAGTGGAAGCTTTTCTAAAAGCCATCATGTATGTAGGACGAGAGGAAATGGCCTCAAGTTGCGCCAAGGGAGGTTTAGATTGAACATTAGGAAAAATTTCTTTACTGAAAGAGTGGTCAGGCCTTGGAACAGGCTGCCCAGGGAAGTGGTGGAGTCACCATCCCTGGAGGTATTTAAAAGATGTGTAGATGAGGCCCTTAGGGACATGGTGTAGTGGGCATGGTGTGTTGGGTTGACGGTTGGACACGATGATCTTAGAGGTCTTTTCCAACCTGTATGATTCTATGATTCTATGTATGTTTCAGTTGGCATTTATGCAAAATTACATATTCTTCAGGTAAACTGTTAGCATTGGTACCTCTTATGTGTGGCTATGATAAGTTTCACTTGCAGGTTTAAAATGTTTGTGTGTATGTAGCATTTACATTTTTTATCAGGTTGGTGGCATCTTAGCGTTTGGAAGCAGGTATATGAACAGAATTATGTATTTGTATATTTGTAGACTGGGATCTGAGACTTTTTAGCTCTAGAATTTAAGTAATAAAATTTTTTTACAGGTTTTTTTAAAATTCTTGCCATATATTTCAAAATTATGCTTTGATTTAAAGACATGCCTACATACATTTTTGCAATGAAGTTGCTACTTTTTTATTTTGAAATGTGTATTGGTAGTGTCCTAAACTAAATGCCTTAATTTTTTTAGCTGAAGAAAGTTCGGTCGTTGCTTGTTGCTGGAGCTGCACAGTATGATGGATTTTTCCAGCATTTACGGTTGTTGGATGGTGCTTTCAAGCTGTCAGCCAAGGATCTCAGATCCCAGGTGGTTAGAGAAGCATGCATTACTGTAGCGTAAGTATAGTTTATGTGCGTTTGTGTACTTTGCTAGATTTTAGTATGAATTTGACTTAAAAGATGCTTTATCAATGTTGCAGGAAAGATTATCTTGTTGGACTGCTGTACACTATGACTGATAAAAGAGTCAAGTCAGCATCTGAGCTGTTTCGTAAAAGAAACTTTAAAGGAATTTGTTCTTTTAGGCGATATATGTAGTTGATAATCCTGTAACAGATTGTATGTGAAGAGCAAGTTACCATCGTTACACTGAGTACGTAGTGCAAGTTAATACAAGCTACTGTAAGTACTATTATTGTAATATTGAGGAGTAGTCTTAGAAGCACTTATGCTTGAGTGATTGGCACAGGACTTTACTGTGACTATTTGTAATAACAAAGTAAGCTACCCTATAGTGTTTTGAGCCCTTCCGCTTGGCTGTTGAATTGTCTGAGATGCAATTTAAAAAGATAAAACTCAGGTGAAAGCTTTACTAAAACATTGTACATTTTGGTGAGGTAGTATCCTTCATGTCCATGATAATTTTAGAAGCTGTGGCTAAACAGAAATAAGATCTTCACTCTCCTCATCTTGGGGACTCTCATTAAATTCAAGAGGGGAATGGGGAAAGCCTTATTTTTACACCAGAGCAGTCTTTTCCACTTCCATGTTTTCCATGGCTTTTTTCCCTCTGGAAAGGCATTAATGTAACTACTGATTTTCAGTGACCATGTGGAACAGATAAGCCCCAGAGTTTGCCCTTGCTATTCGGGTCTCCTGATTGAACAGACCATGGGACCTGTTGGAGCATACAACTGTCCTTGCCAGGGAAATTCAGGCTTTGAGAAAATAATGCTAACCTTTCCTAACATGAAGTCAGGCATAGCGTAAAAGTACTGTGTAAATGTCCTCATCCGGGCCTAAAAGCCTGGAATTTTTCTTGATGCCTGAAACTTAGATATATTTGATGTCCCATTTGCTGCTGACTGCAAATTCTTTTTATATAGTCTCTTTATGGAAGAAGCATTTATTGTCACCACTGTACAGTTAAACTACTGTGTGTTGTATGTGTTTGTGTATTTGTTAAAATTGAAACCATAACCTTTAATAAACAAGGGAGTCAATTTTTGGTGGTTGATAAATTATGATAAATTCAGTAGTTTTACCTGCATTCAAAAGGAAAAAAATCTCAAAGAATAATTTTCATAAGATTTTAGATTTATATACTCTCAAAGTGTGTTTAAAAAAAAAAAAAGAAATACTATGACATTTTATGTGGATATGAGAATTTTAGCTTTTCAAATTGTGGTATTTGTTTTTTGTGACAAAATAAAGTTATTAATGTTCAACCTCTTAATGTGTCTGCTAAGTAACAAAAATGTACCACAAATCCTGCATTTCTAATGAGGCAAGGACTTGGAAGTAATGAAATCAAGAAATTCTGTTGTTTGGAAAGATAAATCTTTAAAATGTACAATGAACTTTGTTATTTTAAGACTAAGAAATTAATTTTTATTAACAAATTTTATTTCTTTTTCTTAAATAGCCATCTTTCAACTGTTTTGGGAAACAAGTTTGATCATGGCGCTGAAGCTATCGTGCCTACTCTTTTTAATCTGGTTCCCAACAGCGCCAAAGTGATGGCAACTTCTGGGTGCGCAGCCATTAGATTCATTATTCGGGTAGGTGTTCCTCTCTCACTTTGCTTGCTAGGAATATTCAGGTAGTGGCTCTTAGCAGAGATAATAACAATTCTGAAATACAGGATTATAAATAATTCTTTAATGGAGAAGTAATTTTTCTCAAGGTGGACAAATATTATTTATCATTGAAACCAATCAGCAGCATTGCCATAGTAAAGATGGAGGAATAGGTATGAAAAGCAAGTCTGTTTCCATGATTTTTTTGTAATGTGTTAATTGTAAAAAGGCAAGTGTATTTCAAAGGTTAACTGTGTTTAACTGCCTTTTTGGAAAAGACGAAGTTAAGAAGCTGGTAAGATTTTTTTTTTTTTTTTTAAAAAAAACCAACAAAACAAAGCTATTTCTTTAAAAAAATTTTTTTTTCAAAATAAAAAAAAATTGGAACTGTGGAGTAATGATAAAATGTTGAAGAGGCCAGATATAAGTGGATCAGTTCAGAAAGCACAAGTTCATCGAAGAAAAACCCAATAGAGATTTTAATCCTTGGGTTTAAGAACTTTCTAAGCTGAGTCCTTAAAGCTATAGCATATAGAAGAGGGGAGTGCTGTAGTCTGTTTTTTATTGTCTGTTCCTTAAGCATCTGCTGCTGACTGATGTCTGAGGCAAGATATTTAGCTAGATTTTTGGAACTTGCACTGATACTTTTGTGTTTCAAATAGAAGTGGGAGGTTGCCTGTAGTTTCTACATTAAAAGCTGTGGTGTTCTTAATGCTAGGCACTTATGCTATTCACTGTGATGTCATCCGTGGTTTTAATTTTTAAGTTGTTGGAAACCTAAGTGGTTTAATCACGCATACGTTTTATTGCTATTCTCAGTATGTTTTGGAATCTATACTTACTTTGTCTAACCATGCCTCTGAGAATGTGCTCTGAGACTTCTGCGTTACCTTTGCACTAGCGCTTGGGCTAAGGACCATTGGCATTTTTTCCCCAGACTCTTACAAGGTACGGTGAGATGGCTAATAGCACAGAGTTCAGAGTGGAAGGAATACACCTTACACAGGATGATTAAAGTTGTAAGAGAAGAATACCATTTGCATTAGTATTAGACAAGCTCAGGCATGTAAGAAGCCAACCATGTCTGTACAGGAGCCAAATCAAACACCAGAAAAGCAGCATGAAATAAAAATTCACCGATTATATTAAATTGGCTTTATTGGTTCAGTTCAGTTGAGACAAGCCTACACATTGGCTATAGCTGCCCTGATTTTGCTTAAACTTCTGTTACTCTTAGCTGTAGTGTAACATATTAGATTGGAGGCATAGAAGCATTCAAATAGTGTTCAAATATAACCAATAAATGACTTATGCAAGGTGTTCTGACAGAAAATTCAGGTTTCAGTGGAAAAAGAAAACAGAGTCAAACGAAATGCACCCCCACTCTCCTTTGGACTTCTATCCTTTGGATTAAATGAGAGTTGGTGAGGGAGTGTGTGATCAGTTGAATATTTAGAGCCCAAGCCATTACAGCTTTTGGAATCAGCGTTTTGCTCAAAAACTCCTACCAGAATCCACTGACAGCCAATTCAGACCCTGATGCTTTAGTATCTAATTGCTGTGAGAGTGAGTCTATGTAAAAAAAGGGAAGCTGTATTATACCAGTGATCTTGAAGAGCTTCATCTCATCTTTGTCCCTTTATTGGATTTCATATTTCTTCTCCAGATTGTTCTTACACTGTAGTCTGATTTCTCTTCCTTGACTCTTAGTAAATCAGGAAAACAATTAAAAAAAAAAAAAGGGGGGGGGGGGCGGGTCATGATGAGATGACAGAAAACCTTTTCCAGAGGGAGGTGGGATTCAGATTGGGCAATTGAGCTGCAAGGTGTGTTGGGAGGAAGCATGTATCACTACAGCTTCAAAGGGGTAACAGATGAAATGTGCAGTCTTAAAGCTGAATGAAAGCAAGCCTGAGGCTTTGATTCCTTTGCAAAACGCTCTCTCGAAATTACAATGTCAATAGCTCCAAAGACTTGGAACATACAGTTTTCTCCATCTGTAAAAATGTTTTATTCTTTCCCCTGATATTGCTTATTGTCCTCTTTTTGGCATTTGTGTAACACTTTTCAATTTGAGAACTACGCAAAGCACAAACAAACCCCCTAAAACCTGTTTAAAAGTGTATCAGTATGAACAAATGCAACTGTTAGGCTCTTCCAGATTTTCTGATTAATCGCCTTCTAATTCTGAAGTTGGCAGTACTCTGAGAGCTGATAATTATCTCTGGTTTTTTTGCGATTTGTGTGTTTATATCCTGCAACAATGACCTAAGGAGAAGTATGATACATAAGATACTAAGAATTGTTCAGTACTGTACTTTTTAAGCATTTTTTTACAGGCTACAGCTTCACACTGCATTGAGGACTGTTTTAGAAGTTATCTGATGTATTTATAATCAAGAAAGGAATAAAGAAATGAACTGAAAATGGATTTGTTGGACCATGTTATTCTTACTTGGAATTAAAATTACTTTGTGTCTACAATTAGTTAAGATAAGCTGAAGTAAGGCTGCTTTAATTCTGAATTAAAGTAGTGCATTTGGATTTAATGCAAGTTTATCTTACCCACTTTAAATTGTAGTTCAAGGGTTTTCTTTTCCCATGAGGATGTTAGGTGTTTCCATGTAGATTATATACATAAACTTGCTTATATTACATGTCATGCTTTTGTTATTTTATTGACATATTTTATATTAAAAGAAATTTGGTCTTTGTAGCACTAATCGTATTGATTGATCCCTAAAAGAATGCCCATAGTTTCAGCTTGATTGATTCGCTTTTTGCTCTATAGCTCTGATTTTTGAGACTGCTATGTCTATTGCTTTTTTTTCTGTGGCAAAACTAAAATAACATTAGCTTACAGGTCCTTTGAGGAGACAATTACATTTGAGCCTTCATATATGACTTCTAACAGCTAAATATTGCATATCATGATGTGATTGTTGATGGCAAGGGAAGTGCTTTTTGCTTGACCTTTTGGAAAAAAATAGGAAATCAATTCACGTGCTAGCAGAGGTCTCTTATTTAATAATATACGTTTAGTTTCAGTAAGTATTTTAAATTATTGCAATTTTTATTATGTTGCTAATTCTGTTTGACCTAATTAATACAGTACAAATTCAGGAATACTTTTGTCATTAACTGCTTTATCCTTTTTTTTAGCATACCCATGTGCCACGACTCATACCTTTAATAACAAGCAACTGTACCTCAAAATCAGTTGCAGTTAGAAGGTGAGTACATTATAAATAGAAAATTATTACAGCTGTTGCTTTTTTTAAATATAATGATCACATGTTGAAAATAAACAGATTTGAAGATTTATGGCCATTAACTCTGAATACCCAAAACTGTGTTATCCAGTAAACTACAAAAATGAATTTCAGCAAAGCTACATTGAATGATGTTGAGGAATGATACTTTCTGCCATACTGAGGGACATGCACTGTATCCTTCTGCAGAATTTATTCTAATTTAAAATGTTCCTAACACTTACTGAAAAAATACCTTTTGATTTAAAACGAGAAGGAAAAAAAAAAGCTGTAGTTGAATCTGTGTTGCTCAGTCTAATGAGAATAAACAACACAGGTATTGAGAGGCATTGGGAGAGCATGAAACATATATACATGTCTTTGCGAAGAGCCAGCCTGAGCCTATTAGTTACTGGTAGGGCCAGATCTGACAGGCCTAGTGAGGTTAGCTCTTGTTGAAGCTCTACAGGGTACTGCATGCAGTGTGTGCCAGCACCTTGCTCTCCTGATGCCAGGAAGACTTCGTAACTTTTGTGCAATGCAGTTTGAATGCGTGGAGCTACGCTGTTTGATACTGTGCCCAAAATAATAAACCTCCCATGCTGGGGACTGTGGGATTGAGACAGTGGCTGCTACCGTAGATAGGATGTGGTGGGTCAATGTGTTGTCCTGTTTAACAACTGAGGTGCATCTTCAGCATGTTGCTTTTTCCAGGAACATGATACCTGAACACTTGGATTGGCTCTTGACAAAATTAACTGGTTTCTGACAGAATGTCACTTTCTGCACAGAATTTCACAAAAGCAGTTAACGCTGTTTCTGGACCCACGCTACCCCTGAAAGCGATATAGCTATGTGTATGCAAGAAATAGCTTGAGCATCTAAACTATTTGCTCTGAATCTAAGCTGTCTTTGTATCCAAAGCAAGTATTATCTCAACCCAGATTATACTGACCTGTCATAATTTCTGGTTTCACTGCAAAACAATTCACAGGGCTTCAGTGCCTCCGCTTACCACGGCTTTACTGAGGAACATTAGACTGTAGGTGGCTTTGGTACTGCAGTCCACAATCCAGTAAGCATCAGTGAAGGTGGCCAAAATTGCATTGTTTTCATACTGACTTCGTTCCTTTGGAAAGACAAAGGAAAACTAGATTGGTTATAATAGTGGAAAGCCTCTCAGGATTTCTTGCCATGTCTTGTAGGTGTCCAAAGGATTTGGGCAGAATAAAAATGAAATCTGCCCCTCCAGAACAGGCCAAAGATGCAACATAACCAGAAAAAGTACTAGTTCCAGACAGTAGAGTCCACTGCCTTTTTGAAGACTCGTTATCTACACCTTCCTAATCCGTGTCGCTTTGATTTGTTCACCAGGATCTAGCTTCAGACGTATTTTAAAGTATGCCTTTTGCTAATGGCTGTCTGCTAAATCGTCAAGAATTCTGAATTAATAATGAATAAGGTTACATAACTTAGTTTGTACAGTGCCAGCAAATCTTAAGGAGTGTGTAGTGGTTTAACCCTGGCTTAGCTGGCAGCTAAGGACCACACAGCCACTTGCTCACTCCCCCCTGGTGGGATGGGGGAGAGAATCAGAAGAGTAAAAGTGAGAAAACTCGTGGGTTCAGATAAAAACAGTTTAATAGGTAAAGCAAAAGCTGTGCACACAAGTAAAGCAAAACAAGGAATTCATTCACTACTTCCCATCGGCAGGCAGGTGTTCACTCATCTCCAAGAAAGCAGGGCTTCATCACATGTACTGATTACTTGGGAAGACAAAATGCCATCACTCTGAACATCCTTCCCCTTCCTTCTTCTTTCCTCAGCTTTTTATGCTGAGCATGATGTCATGTGGTGTGGAATATCATAGAATCCTAGAATCATTTAGGTTGGAAAAGACCTTTCAGATCATCAAGTCCAACCGTTAACCTAGCACTATCAAGTCCACCACTAAACCATGTCTGTAAGCACCACACCTACACGTCTTTTAAATACTTCCAGGGATGGGGACTCAACCGCTTCCCTGGGCAGCCTGTTCCAATGCTTGACCACTCTTTCAGCAAAGAATTTTTTCCCAATATCCAATCTAAACCTCCCTTGGCGCAACTTGAGGCCATTTCCTCTCAGCCTATCACTAGTTACTTGGGAGAAGAGACCAACACCCACCTCGCTACAACCTCCTTCCAGGTAGTTGTAGAGCGCGATGAGGTCTCCCCTCAGCCTCCTCTTCTCCACACTAAACAGTCCCAGATCCCTCAGCCGCTCCTCATAAGACTGGTTCTCCAGACCCTTCCCCAGCTTCCTGGCCCTTCTCTGGACACGCTCCAGCACCTCAACGTCCTTCTTGTAGTGAGGGGCCCAAAACTGAACACAGTATTTGAGGTGCGGCCCCACCAGTGCCGACTGCAGGGGCACGATCACTTCCCTACTCCTGCTGGCCACACTATTTCTGATACAAGCCAGGATGCTATTGGCCTTCTTGGCCACCTGGGCATGCTTTGGTCAGTTGGGGTCAGCTGTCCCAGCTGTGTCCCCTCCCAAATTCTTGTGCACCCCCAGCCTATTCACTGGTGGGGTGGGGTGACAAGCAGAAAAGGCCTTGACTCTGTGTGAGCACTGCTGAGCAATAATGAAAACATCCTTGTCTTATCAACACTTCAGCACAAATCTAAAACGTAGCCCCATATGAGTTAGAATCATAGAATCATAGAATCATACAGGTTGGAAAAGACCTCTAAGATCATCGTGTCCAGTTACTATAAAGAAAAGTAACTGTATCCCAGCCAAAACCAGCACAGAGTGCTTTCTATATGCAGGGCACTGTACTAATGGTGTCATGTTTTCCTTTATGCTACATACACAGTAATGACAGATGAAAGGATTGGAATAGTGTTTGAGATAGAAGTACACTGCCATAGAAACATTACGTTGTGACTTAATAGCTGAATTTTTAAAGCATTGTTTGGGGTTTTTTAATATTAAGATTTTATAGTTTGTACAATTTTTAAACTTTATTGATTTTTGTCTGTTATTTTGGGGCTAATGAAACTAACATAGCATATGTGTAATAACATGACAAACGGTTAATTGAACCACATCTATTTTTTTGAAGTTTAGGATTAGTTAGCCCGCATGTTTGCTTTCTATACAGAATATTTTAACGTTGCAATAAGGCGACCAATGTCCTTATTTGACAGATAAATGTACTTTTATTTTATGTATTTTTTGCCCTCGGGGGAAAGAATAAAGTTATTGTTTATTCCACAAGCACATTAGAGAAATGAGTATTAATTACAACTTTTTGTTCTGTCTTTTTAGGCGCTCCTTTGAATTTTTAGACCTGTTGTTACAAGAGTGGCAAACACATTCATTGGAAAGGTATGGGCCAATATACTTTTTCCCCAAGAATAAATTGCTAATGAATTTTAAGACAGAAATCTTTTCATTGAATCCTTTAATTGGATTATGTTGTTCAGTGTTGGCGAACCTTTCTAGCATAGACAACCTTTCTAGCACAGCAGGTCATGTGGCTCATTCAAGTGCTAGGGAGAAGGAGAGCTGTATGCCCAGCCTTGACTTCGTGTTGCCTCCTCTGCTTACCCTCTGCCTCTTCTTCTACGCCGCATGTGAGCAATGTGTACCATGCTTTCTCAGAGTTTCACTTATATCATGTATCCTGTGCAGCAAAGATGCACAGATAAGCATCTGTCTTTTCTCCTGAAAGGAGGAAATTTGTGTGTTCGCCATAAAAGAGGGCAAGTGAGATTAGGCTGGAGGACTTTTTCTGGTAATGATTAAGAGCACACTGTAGCTTCTCCAGGTAGGTAGGAAAATAGTATATGCGTTAGCCCTGCAGAATGTATACTGTAAGCACAGAGTAAGAGCAAAGGGACTACAGAGCCTCCAGAGAAAGCTCTGAACAGCTCATCCAGCTCCAGAGTCACCTTTCAACCCCTCAAGGTGCTCCTGAGAAAGGGAGCAATGGGGAGATCACTTGATTTATGTCAGAGTGTGTATGTATGTATTTTCAAAACAAAATAAAACAGCACCCTGCCCCCCCCCCAAAAAAAAAAAAAAAAACAAAACAACCCACAACCTCAATTGAATGAAAATCTGTTTATCATCACAATTTTTGGTTGTTCTGATGGGCGCTTTGCTGTTCTTTGAGGTTTAGAACTCATACGCCAAAAGCTTTCAGAGGTGAATTTCCAGGAAAGCAAGCTTACTAATCTTAACTTTTTCCTTTTTCTTACTATTAATATAGTAGGGGAAATAGTTTTTCATTTCAGGAAATAGGTGTCTTTAAAACAGTATTTTTAAATAACTTTTTAAGTGTGTCTGAAAAGTAGATTATAATTCTTTAGATTGAAGGAGAAAGCTTACCTAAACCTTTACAGAAGGTGCAATTATGTTATCAGTGTGCTTAAGCATTTGTTTACTTCATATCTTGGAACTACTATCTCAGCTGGTTTTTACTTAGAGTAATGTTAATTAAAGTGTAAAACTTTACTGCTTAGAATTTGGAGTAGCAAAACAGCATGAAGAATTTCTGTCTTCTAGGCACGCAGCTGTCTTGGTTGAAACAATCAAGAAGGGCATTCATGATGCTGATGCAGAAGCAAGAGTGGAGGCAAGAAAGTGAGTTTTGACTACATTTTGCTCTGAAAAATTTTGTTTTACATAAGCAATACAAGGCTCTAATTGGAGGTGGGCGGCTAACTATGGCTGAAGAAGAGGACACAAGTTAGATGGAAAATTGATGTTTCTGTTCTCCGAGTCCTGAATTAATATCTGGTTTCTTTTGCAAAAGACATTCTGGAAGTTGAGGCAGTTAATACTGTCGTGCAGCATTTGAGGATTCTACTGAAACAGGAGTCATAAAGGTTGATATTGCTGCATAACCATTCTTTTCTTTCCCCTCAATAAGTCATTAAACAACTGCAGCACTTTGACTAGTGGGTAGGCCAGAGAAGAATTTCTCTTGGTAAGTGAATGTGAGAATTTCAGAGGATAGACTAAGTTATTTTGAAAAGATTAATTCAGTCTATGTAGCTGGTTTCTTTTATGATTTGATGAGCAGTATTGTATGCATTACATATTTTCAGTCTGAGTTCCTCTCCCTCCCATCCCTGGTTCATTCTGTAATCTTTACTTCCTGACTCTACACTTTGAAGAAAATATAGAGCAATTACATGTGGTTATTCTCTTACTTTGCAGGGCTTATCTGGGTCTTAGAAATCACTTTCCTAATGAAGCTGAGACTCTGTACAATTCTCTTGAGCCGCCCTATCAAAGAAGCCTCCAGACCTACTTGAAGAATTCTGGCAGTATAGCATCTCTCCCTCAGTCAGACAGGTCATCCTCCAGCTCACAGGAGAGCCTCAAGTAAGGGTCACTTAACTGTTTCTGAGCCTATAAACAAATAAAAACTATTTCTCAAAAGCAAATGAGCCAGACTTCTGTGGTGTACAAGAAAGCTGCAATTGTATTTTGTCACTTTTAATTTTGGAACTTTTAATTTTTTTAATAAAAAAAAAATCTTTTATTATGTTTTGCTATATTACCCCCAGCAAGGTGAAAAATAAGGGCAGTCATTAACTGGATTTTAGCAGGCTGTTCTTATGAATATATTTATTCCTTAGCAGTCTCTTTTACACCAAAATATCTTCAAGGTTCACATCTTGATGTCCAGCATTCTGGTGCAATGAGCAAGTCTAGGAAACAAATAATGATGTTACTCCTTTTTTATCCCTTTGCACTGGGAAGTATGAGAAAGACATTGACAGTGAGATTCATTCACATCAGAGATCTTTTTTTTTTTGCTGTCTTCACAGTATTGAATACGTATTAGCAGTGTTTTGCAGCTATGCTAATTACTAGAGGGTGGGTCTGTGCTGCAGTCAATGGTTTATTAAAATGTATAGACAATCTTGAGTTGAATAGATTAAAGTTTGCTTAGGTACCAATGGCAAAAGAAATCTATTGGCTTTTTAGTGGAAATGTAAAATAGTAGTAGTAGTAATGTGTAGTGATTTTTTCATTTAAATTCTGGAAAGCTTCCTCAAAGTATTCAAACCTGTTAAGGTTTCAATTCAGATGCTTCATTTCCAAAGCCAGAGAACTTGTCTGTTCACTTTTGACTTGAAAGCAAAGACTGCTTCCAGCATATTTAAGGACCTTTAAAGGTCCCTTCCAACCCAAACTATTCTATGATTCAGTGATAATGGAAGTTAATTTTTATTTTTGTCTTTTTTTGGCTGCTACCTTAAATACCAGAGGTTTTCCCTCTTCTATGTCAAATCTTATCTTTCCTATGATACTTGTAATTATAAAAAACATTTTAAAAATAATTGCCTGTAATGTAGGCTATTGCTAACACTTCATTTTCCACAAACAAGTGTTTATTCAAAGATTAATTACTCTTGTTTAAATTAATCTGTATTCCCTGTCTGAAAATCAAAGTGCTGTTAATGAGTTACTAGTAATAAAATGTTAAAAACTAAATTACAGAGAAATTAGAATCTTAAACTACTCTTAAATCCTCAAGTAAATGTTACTTACTTCCTGTATTGCAAGATATGCAAGTACTACAGTACAGAAAGAGAGGAGTAAAATAAGAGATGAACAGAAGAGGTCATTGTATTGGAAATTAATTAATTTTTAATGGCTTTTTCACTAATTTTGCATTTAAATGCATTTTGTTTTCCCTGTGCTACCCAAAATTACATTTCTGGCTTCTAATATAGATGCTGAGTTCTCCCTGTATAGACTAACTTAGGAAATACGGGTATGGTTTTCCTAAAAGACTGATCCTCCATGATTTTTGACCCTCTGAACTTATAGCTCTTACAGATCATTGGTCAAAAATGATTTTAAAGGGAGTGGTGGAATAAGAGAAATGTGGTGACTTGTGCCTACTGTATGAAACTGCTTAAATGAAATGTGCAAGTGCTGAAATTGTAAGGGTTGTCTAGGTGTTCTGTTTGGAGCAACTTGTAAGGTCAGGATGCACCCAGGAGCTCTGCCTGGGCCTCCTCAACTTACTTGCAGCAAAATACCTCCAAAACACTAGTAATGTCAGAAAAGCAAGTATTGTTCATAATAAGCTGCAAATACATGCTCTTCTGTGAGGGGTTAGGTAACAGTGCTGACCTCTATATTATCACTGAGACCTGAGCTAATAACTCAGATAAATATACAATATTATGCATTTCTTTTCTCTCTGCTTTTTGGTTTAAAATTGGAGAGGGATTATTTTTACTGATGTTGACGTTGAGACACTAGACTCAGGTTGTAATTTGCCTATTGATGAAATAGTCAGCTATTTCAGCAAATACAAACCTTCCCAGTCAGATAAATATTTAGATGGCTAGATATGAATCAATGAATAAAGTATCATGCTTTGTTCTACTAGTCTTTTCCCTGGTCTCTCTGACTGCATTTAACCCTTCTGAACCAGGCAGAAGGAAGGGCTCATAGTTAAACTTGAGTAGACAGAAAGATTTTGCTTCAGCAGCTACTCATTTTTTCACTAAGAGTAAACAGAGAGAAAACATAGAGGAAAAGACATGGGATTTTTCTCCTTTTATAAATTGTGGGAGCCTTTAACATTCAAACAGGGGAAATTCAGTCTAGCTGCTTGGCAGTTCTAACATTTTCCTTTCTAATTTGTAATTCGATTCTTGGGAGATACAGGATTGGAAGACGCTTACGAATTGCACACCTGTTTTCCTTGTTGCTGCAGATACCACTTCACATAGTTTCTTTCATAAATCAAGCTTTTTGTGTAGCTCCTGCTATTTTTGTTTGACAGCTGATTTAGAAGATCAGCCCTGTGGTTAAAACCTTGTACAGAGCACCTTAAATGTTTGTGACCAAGTCTGCAATGCCTGAACTTTGTGTTAGCAAAGTGTGCCTATTGGTAATCTAAGGATTAATGCTTAGTGATTAAGATGTAATTTTATAAAATACAAAAGGTAAGATGATTGTGTTTTCCTTATAATTCTGTATTCAATGTGTTTATCTAAAATATGCTGAAAAAGTTGAAAGGGAGAAAAGAGCAAAAGATTTTTTTCCTCTCTGTTATTGTTGCCTTTTGGACTTGATAATGAGACTTACTAATTGGGTATACTGACTTTTTAAATTTTTTTCAGTCGGCCTCTATCTTCTAAATGGTCTGCAGCCAGCCCAGCAAGCCTTGCAGGCAGAGGTGAGGTGCTTGCTACATAGTGCAGTGCACAATAAATTGTTCTTTATGTTCTTTGAACTAAAAGTTTTAAATGCAGCTTAAAACCCTACTGTCTTAAGCATTTACCCTGTTTCCAAGTTGAATAATGCTGTGTGTCACTACAAACTGCACCTGGAGCTAAGATTGCCTCATACTTGCTTCACATTTTATGTATTTTCAGTTGTTGCAAGTATAAGGCATAATTTGCTATGTATTGGTACTATTAAATGATCATCTGTCTTGGAGTTTTGTCATGGAACAGTCACATTCAAAGAAGCAAAACATTATTCTATGGTCTATTCATGATTATTAGGCTTATGGCATTTAGAAGTGAAGGACTTGTACCTTTCATCTATTCACGTGTTACTGCTGTTCTTTATAAAAAAAAAAACAAACCACACAGATTTGTAATTCAAAGAGTTTAATTTTGTCTGGAGTTTTTCAGAATTTAATATCTTCGTTCTCTTTTCACATAATGCGTTTGTAACTCTTGCGGAGTAAATCATTGAACTCCTTTTTACAAATGGCCGGTAATTGAGAGTGCTTGTTTTCTGAATACTGAAACTGTTAAAGGGGAGTCAAGTTTTGAAGACATAAACCAATGGTTAGAATTAACTGAAGTGAATAGTTAATATTCAGTAAATAATAGGACATGAATATAAAAATACTTTACAGAAGATTAGACCCTAAAGCAAATGAAGGTATGCATTCACTTTGCGTGTGGCTTTATCTTAGCTGAAGTGTGGGAATATTATCTTTCCTCAGTATCACAAGGGATGCTGTGAATTTGCTTACATTTGTGAAGTATTCAATAATGTAATAAATTACATAAATGTTTAGGATTAGGTAATTTGTACTAGGGTGGGAGCATGTGGTTTGTATTAAATAATGGTAAAATTTCATGCTGAATGAATATAAATACTGCTGTAAAATAAACTGTTCTTTATCTGAATTTCAAGGCAGCACAAGGTCTAGTTTGCTTCTTAACGTCAGGAATATTTTGTTTAATATTAACTTGACTTATACTATTTTACATAGTTTTCTGTACTTTTTGCAGTAGTAGAAAATGTTAACCTTTCAAATATAATTAATTTTATTCATTACCAACTAATTTCCTAATTTTTTTTTTTGTGCTAGTTTCAGGCAGCAGCAAGAGTGTTCCAAGCCCAGGAACTCTGCAAAGGTCTCGCAGCGACATTGATGTTAATGCTGCCGCAGGTGCAAAGGCCCGCCATGCTGCTGGACAGACAGCTGGAGCTGGGCGCTTGTCAGCAGCTGGTCTACCTCCAGGATCTTACGCTTCACTAGGTAAGGGAAACATCTTTACGATACTGTGAAATATTTTTTTGAGGTTTTTGATCAAAAAGTTATGGGAAAATACTTCTACATTTGAAAAATTGTCATCATTTTTAGTAGTATTGGAATATTTCAAAAGAGCAGGTGTTCTGAAGTTACCAACTTTGCTAGATGTTTTATTTTTCTTGTGCTGGAAGAATGCCAATGCAAAGAATGTGTCCATACTATGCTCTTTAAATATGTTAATCTGGAATTAATATTAAGTATTGGAAGGAGCAGTACCTTCACTTACCAGCAGATGGTAATCATGGCTTTTTTGTTTCTGGAAGTAATATGGAAATGAGTGTTAGGACTCTTGATTTTCCATTTTTGTCAGCACTTTAGCTGAGTGTTTTACAACAATGCTAAAGAGACATCCTGGCAGTGGTGGCTTCTTCACGAAATACAGAAAAGTTTTACCCAATAATATACAACATTGATTTCATAGCTTTTTTCCTAAGCATGTTGATGGAGCTATGTGTATGTTTTTATCTAGGTGACAGTCTTCATTGATAGGAATACTTGCGGTTAGACATAAAGTGCTACAGATGATAAGAGTGCAGAAAAGTATTTGATGGTGGTGGTGGTGATAGATGCTAGAACCTCCACTAAGTGGGGAGGGTAAAGGAATATGGGCATGTTTTTGTTCTTTTTAGGTTATCCATACTGCAGGGGTAGCAATGGGGGAAGCGAGGTTCAGTGTTCACAAAACTGTTAGTTTTTTCTTCTCGGCTTATGTGTCAGCTAGATCACCAAGAAGGCACATCCTAATGTCAGTATTGCCGAAGGTGATCACAAGAGAGCAGAGAAACTATATAGTTCTTCTGATTTGTGTTTGGGGAGATGTTAGGATACACTTAGGCTATGGTTTTCAAAGGTTTTGGTTGTGCTTTTTTAAATTAAAATGTGAGTTAAAATATTTTAAATGAATTGATTCTTTTGTCATGAGGGCCTGCTTGAAATGGTTTGAACACCATTGATTTTAGGATTAAGTTTATGAGAGTGAGCAATGCTGACTAAAAGGAGTACTTGCTACTTGAAATGGTAATTTCGCGTGTGGGCTCCCTCTAGTGCCCATGCGGGGGAATCAGAGAACCTGCTGGGTAGTAGGTGGGCACCAAAGTTAAGCTGCTCAGTTTGCTTGATGGAAGAGATATGCTTGTGGTTATCACTTGAGGAATTCTCAGTTCCTCCTAACTTAATGCCTAAGAGCCTGAAATAGGTCAGAGTATTGCCTGGTCTGTTTTGGTGTGCAACAGGGCATATTCTGAATCTCCGACAAAGCTGGCGTTCAGCTATTGTGAGAAGAAAAAGTGACACAGAGCATGGTAGTAGAAGGAGAAAATTGTCAAATGGAAAACGAAGGGAGAAATCTTTCTGTTAATCTATCTTCTTCATGCTGCTGAAATGAAGGGACTACTTTGGTCTTCAGGAGTTTCACAGAAGATTAGCTCTTGATTGGAGTATTGGTTTGCTTTCAGAACGTTTTAAGCAATATGTGATTCATGCCCAGAATTTTGTAAGCAAGAGTTGAGAAGGGCACAGAGGTTTTCAGGCAAGTAAATAGTGGTGGTTTTGTGCAGGAAAATAAGAGAAATAAAGAAATAGCTTATTCTCTTTGTAGTTTATAGATTAGGTGAGTGGGGAAGAGGAATAATAGGCAGTAAGTCCAGGTCATGTTCTTTTGAAGGATTTGAGTAGCTGGAAAGCTTTGCCTTGCTAGCAGATGCAATCAGTTGCAGAGAATAATACAATGGTGGTTTGAAATGGCAAAATAATGTGATACTAGCAATGTATAGTAAAATCAAATCCTATTACAGATAGTATAAGGGTAGTGATAGTCAAGGAGACCAAGGTTTATTTACAGTCATACAAAAGCAGTACCCCTTGGTTGATCTTGGCTCATTCTCCTAACAGTTTTTTAACAGAGGTAAGGTAATTTAAATCATAGAATCATAGAATCATTAAGGTTGGAGAAGACCTCCAAGATCATCGAGTCCAACCATCAACCCAACACCACCATGCCCACTAAACCGTGTCCCTAAGCGCCACACCTACACGTCTTTTAAATACTTCCAGGGATGGGGACTCAACCGCTTCCCTGGGCAGCCTGTTCCAATGCTTGACCACTCTTTCAGCAAAGAATTTTTTCCCAATATCCAATCTAAACCTCCCTTGGCGCAACTTGAGGCCATTTCCTCTCGGCCTATCGCTAGTTACTTGGGAGAAGAGACCAAAACCCACCTCGCTACAACCTCCTTCCAGGTAGTTGTAGAGCGCGATGAGGTCTCCCCTCAGCCTCCTCTTCTCCACACTAAACAGTCCCAGATCCCTCAGCCGCTCCTCATAAGACTGGTTCTCCAGACCCTTCCCCAGCTTCCTGGCCCTTCTCTGGACACGCTCCAGCACCTCAACGTCCTTCTTGTAGTGAGGGGCCCAGAACTGAACACAGTATTTGAGGTGCGGCCCCACCAGTGCCGACTGCAGGGGCACGATCACTTCCCTACTCCTGCTGGCCACCCTATTTCTGATACAAGCAGGATGCCATTGGCCTTCTTGGCCACAGGGGCACACTGCTGGCTCATGTTCAGCTGGCTGTCAGCCAGCACCCCCAGGTCCTTTTCTAGCCGGCAGCTTTCCAGCCACTCTTCCCCAAGCCTGTAGCGTTGCATGGGGTTGTTGGGACTCAAGTGCAGGACCTGACACTTGGCCTTGTTGAACCTCATACAATTGACCTCGGCCCATCGATCCAGCCTGTCCAGGTCCCTCTGCAGAGCCTTCCTACCCTCGAGCAGATCAATGCTCCCGCCCAACTTGGTGTCGTCTGCAACATGACACATACTTGTCCCCTCTTACCTATGTAAAGAGTGTGACTGTTGTGTGTTTGGCTATGGATTAACCATGGAATCCACCCAAAAATATTGTTTGCTCTTAGTTTTTGAAAGGTAACCTTAGAATGGATGGAGTGTGAATCCAAGCAAGTGCCATGTTTCAGAAAATGAGCTGATTTGTAAACTTCTCCCCTGTGTTCATTTTAAGGGGGTTTATACTAAATCCAAGTTTGGCAACTTAAATGACAGAATTGTCAAGATAATGCTGACCATGGTACTAAAATGCCTAGAAAATGTTACCGTATTTCCGTAATGCTTTCCACGTCTTCTCAGGTGTTGCAGTCAATACCAAAATAAATAACATTGTCTCCTCTGGAGCTTGAATTTATTTTCATTTTCACCCTTACTTAGAGAAACACCCACCTTTTGCTTAAACAGCTGCCAAATTTAGAGCCTCAGAGGACCACAAGTTCATGAGCATAGTAATCTATAATTGTCTCCACCCATCTCTTCCCATTTTATTATTAATAGAAGAATTCTTGCTTATTTATGTTTGGTTTTTTTTTTTAAAGACTGTTCTAGAAGCATGAGGATGTTCTCTGCTTTATTTATTGTTAATGTTGACTGTCTTTGACATCCTTAAGTATTAATGTCTTTTTTGAGGAGACTTGAGCTGTAATTATATATGTCTTACGATAAATATTTTAATTTTGATTGTTACTGTCAGAATATGTGTGCACTACCTTCCAGCTGAACTGGTAAATCTTTAATGCTTTTAAACCAGAGTGGAACTTTCTCCCATTTGTCCTTTTTGTTGTGATGTCTTTTTCCCCTCCTGTCCCTTACCCCAGGTGGGGCTTCATGCTCAATAGCAAATTTGGTAAGAAATAGAAATATTGTGGTTCAGTAATGATATAAATATGTACTGATGCTTCAGTAACTATTGACACCGAGCATGAAACAGTTTATTTTATTGTAAGGGTTTGCTCAAATCTGGGTAATACGGAGAGATTCAACATCCCTGTGCAGGGTACTTGTACCCTGTTCTGCAATTTTTGTGCTTTGGACTGAGAGAAACCAACTTTACTTAAGGTAGCTTATACATGCATGAATTAGATAAACATGTCTGCTGTGTTTAATATTAATGTATTTTCCTTAATTAATGTTTTATGACTCTGCTGTGAACACCTTTATTCTAACACACTAAGTTTTCCATGTTTCTTTGCCTGCTTGTTCAACAAAGAGGATACTTCTGACAAGATGGATGGTAAGAAATTGTTTAGTCTGTCCTCTAATTCTATTAAATGTTTAGTAATGTGTCTTTTACATAAAATTATTGATGTTTAATATTTTTGTCTGTTCATTAACAAAATACTATGCTGTTTTCATTAACCCCTATGTAATCTTGATATCTTAATGTGTGTTGTGTTATTGCTGTATTTGTCAATGTTTTTGATGATTGGTCTGTATCAGCAACAGAAACTTTATCAGAAATTGGATGTTACTCCTGTTTTTTTAAAAGCTCTATTAATTACAGAGCAATTCTGTAATCAATACATGCTTTTTTAAACTAGCTCTAATTCCATCATGTTTCATAGTTTTTCCTATAAAGTAAAATTTTTTGACTTCTTGGCAGAACAGCAATGGGAGAGCAGAAGATGCTTGACCACATTATGGAGGATTTAAAAAACAAACAAACAAACAAAAAAACCACCCCACTAAAATCTTCTCTTTCAAAAGTACTCTATCAAAATCTAGTCTGGCTACATAACTTTAAGTGCCTGTAAATCCTGTAATACAATGTAATTCTATTAAAGAATAGTTTGTTAAGAAGACCTACCTGGTAAAATAGCTTACCAAGTATTCCAGCTAAGTTTCAGCGCTTGCTTTTTCTTAATTCACTGTATTAAACACATGGAGGGAGTTGTCCATATGTTTTTATCCTAACTGCAAAGCAGTTGAGAATCAGGCTTCTCACAGCAATTGTCTGTTTCAGGTGTGTGTAAGTAATGCTTCCCATATCATAAAATGACAGTGTCACAGCTTGATGCCTGATAATTCTAGTTCTAATTTATTGCTGGGGAACGCTTAACAAGTCAGTTATGTTTGCTACTTACTTAATAATTCTTGTCACATGTGTTTATTAACAGTACATGTTTCAAAGAATGAGTAGTTTCCTGGAAGCAAAATAGGTGATATTTTTCATAGAAATGAAAACAGTAAGAAGGTAGATCTCTCAAACCCAGAATCCTGAATCATTTTAAAGCACAGATAGTTAGTTTTATGAGAGTTACTCTGGGAAGAATTTGAGCCATTTTTGACTATTGCAGATGGCAAGCCTACTTTAATAAAATGAGGGGGGTTTGTACAGGACAGTAGTATCTGTCTCGCTTATTTCCATATCAGATTTCCTTATGTTGCATATAATAGGATTTATTTATACCTATCTGTGCTAAACAGTTAATCTTGAGCTTTTGCACTTTGTCACCAGCAGTAAAAGTTCTTAGGGCCATGTGTACAGGCTTTTTATTTTGTTCAGACCAGTAGTCACAACTAATTGTCCCCCACACATCTGTTTAAAAAAGGTAGGGGAAGTGCTACACAATTCATCAGAAGAATAGGGTTTTTTTCCTAGAGGATATCTGTAGGGATGAATGTGCAAGACAGAATGAACACAGCTTAGCTCTCCAGCTGTAGTTGTATGATGTAGCTGCTCTGATCTAACCACCACCAGGAGGAACTAATCGTTTTTCCTTTTCCCACTAATCTTGGCCACGTGTTTTTACCACTTCTTTCACTAGTGCCTTGTAGTACTCCATTATCAGTCACTGTAGGTGAACAAACTCCAGAAAAATGATTTCATAACACAAAAGTGAATAGCATTCTGTTATTTAGCTTTTGGAGCTGACAGTGAGCCTTTAGCCATCCAAAACAGGTGGTAGCACAAGGGTGGAGAAGAAGGAGGAGCAGAATCACCCCATTTAAGGAGCAGCTAGCTGTTAGCCTGGCTTAGGTGTTGCATAGAACCTGCCTTTCAAGATCCAGCTCTGGAAGAATGTTGGATTTGGGGGGGTAGTTTAGGGTTTGGGTTTTTTAATACAGACTGGCAAATTTGATCTGGAAAACTTTGAGGCACTGCTATATACATATTACTGTAACTGATTTTTGTGAAGAAGCATTGAAATTTACACTGAATTAATTTTTTAGAGGGAGTTTTTAAAAATAGTGCCTTGAAGATAGTATAATATGAGAAAGCCATAGCCAGATTTGCTGAGAAAGTTAAGTTCAGGCTAGCCAAAGACATTAACGGATGTTTTAATCATTGTAGTTCTCTTACAAGGCAGAAATGGCAGAGAGTGAAAACAGAAATGGAAATACCCTTTCATTTTTTTTGAGGCATTTAACATTTCTATCACATATACTATATATTCTATTCCATAATCAGATTTGTTTCAAAGGAACTTAGAGAGAGGAAGGATTGCTGTTTAGATAGCTTCCTATCAATTCCTAGGTACTGATGTCAGTAAAAAGATTTGTCCAACTCTCATTTTGTCGTAGTCCAGCCTTTTTAAGCTTGGCGTACTTGTTCAAGTGTGATCTGGTTTCAGCAAGCTCATATGACTTCTACTTCTCTGAGCAAAACTCGATCTTATGCATGTAGATACTCAGAGTAATCATGAATTAAATTCAGAGAAATCCTCCTTGCTGGCAGTTCCTATCGAATTATCACTGTCCAGTATGGGAAACTCTGTCCTTGTGTTTTTCTCTGAGATAATTTATAATAGTACATTTTATATTTTCAGAAGAGCTTGCACTAAAATATTTTTAATGTCTGTTTTGATCTGTACATGTCATTTTGTTGACTTATCTCATAGATTTACTTTTTTTCTATTGGATTTTTTTTTGGTGGTTTTGTAACAAATTTGGAAGGCACTGCTATATGTCGTGTTCTTGTAAATCACTAAGTATAGTATGGATGTTTCTTGATAATTTTGCTTCAGTTCAATAATGGAGTTGCAACACAAAAGCTTTAGACCTCTTGACTTGATAAAATTTATCAAGATTCATTCATAAGATTAATCTCAAAAAGGAATTGGAGAGACACAGTATTGTTTGGAATATCATGTATTTTATTATTTTTTCTGTTTAGGAACAGCTTCTGAAGATGGTAAGAAAATATTTTGTTAGAATAGCTAATATTTTCAGCTTCATATTTTCATTGATACAAATTAAGCTTTAAAAGTGGACTGTGGTCTTTCTGGGGCTTTGTGGAGGTTCATAACTCCAGGTAGCTTATGCATCTAATACTTGGTTGTCATGTAGTATTTTTTAAATTCTTTTGCTTTTATTTTAATTCTCAAGTATTCATCTGCAGTAGAAGTGTCATTGCTTAACATTTTTAGTGTGAAAATATAGGAGCTTTATAATTTTGCATTTGTTTTTTAAAGCGAATCTTGTCACAGTATTTCATCAAATGTGTTCATGCTCTGGGAAGCAGGTGCTACTATTACTCATCTCTGTGCAACTTGGGAATTCATTTTCAATATGCTATTAGCATTTAAACTTGTCATTAGGGAATGGATGTAGAGTCTCCAAGTGAGTTAACAGTTCATTTGCCTCACAAATACAAACTGGTTTTTTACTCTGATGAAATTGAACCAGGTTCCAAGTGATAATTTAACATAGTATCAAAATAGTGGCACTCTGTATTCCTAAGTTTTTGGGCCAAATTCTGAAAGCAGTTACATGCCTTGCAGTCTCACAGCACTCAGTGGGAAAACATTGCCATTGCACGGGGATAACTAGTAGAGTTTGGACTAGTTAATCTAACCGTTCTTGCTAGCGTATTGTTTTCTAATAGTTTAGTGAATAACCTCCTTTGTCCTGATTCTCTTCTTATAGACTCTCATCTATGGCTATTCTCTCTACTTGGATGAATAATATTAACTTGGTTGGTCTCCAAACTCTGCTGTGGAAAGCCTAAAGAGGCTAGAACTAAATAACAGTCTGTGTACCTAATTCTTCTGGGTCAAATATTGACTCTACATGTCTAGAAAATATTTTAATTATGCTGTTTTTAAAAGTGGATTACTTGTTGAGCTAGATCTACCCTATACAAGCTTTTGGGGTTTTGTTCCTGCAACTTATAAGAATTATGGTTAGCATGGTTTTGGTTTTTTTTTTTTTTCATTTTTCTGTTGTTTGAGAGGTTGGCTTAGGAAATGTAGTACACAACTACTATTTTCTTTTATGAATAATCTTTCAGTTACCTATAATTCATCCAACTGGGGTCTTCCTTTCTTTTGTAATTTCATCGTATACTCTGGATGTTATGAGGAACATGGCTAATAATGCAGAAGGGTTTAACCCAAAACCAAGATGGTTTGGCATTCTAGAGAGAAGTGAATCTATTGTTTTAGTGGTAGATATGTGGTTTAATCTGTCTTTTCCTCAGTTCTTCTATGTGTTGAGGAGAGTAGTATTTCCTTATATCATGTTGTCACTGAGAAGTACTTAAGTGTACTTAGTCTTTGCAAAATGCTGTAAAAGGCTTGGGAAATCCTGTAGAAGTCTATATGACTGTGGCCAGGAAAACGGTAGAATCTTCAGTAACAGAAAATCTAGTATTTAGATTTCTAAAAAGAGGAATGAAGTTGGGAAGAAACCTCAGAACCCTATTCAAAAAATAGTCAACATAATTTTTGTAGTTTTACTACAGCAAAAGTAGAATTACAACTACAAGTAATCATGGAAAGACTGTACCTGATACAGCAACATTAGCTTATGCATTACCTATTATATTTAATAAACTTCCCTTTTTTTAATATAATCAACCTATTTATGTAGGAAGCAAGAACTAGCTAGCTAGTTCAGGGTGTTTAAATGATAATGTATAAATTGTTTACTGAAACATGTAGCATCAGAGGAGAAGTATTTTGATTCCTTAACTATTAAGTCCTTCAAGGTGTTCAAATTTCTACTAATTATCCCAAGCGAATTTTCACCAATTGAGTTACGTTATGCTTCTTTTTTATCTACAGAAACTTAAGCAAATATTAGTATATGCTACTGATGCTCTGCTTTCTACATTACTGTGAAAAACTGATTTAATGCTGTTTTTCTTTTATAGGTCGTGTACGAACAAAGCTTTCAACGCCTTCTGTTGGTATTGGAAATTCTAAAACAGATTCCAGAGGACGGAGTAGAACCAAAGTGGTGTCACAGTCTCAGCGTATGTATTTTCTGTTTGTCAGTTATACCTGATAAAGAGGCCAAATGCTTAAGCATATATTCATTGACCAATGGCTACAGTCAAAGTTAATTTTTAAAAACAAGCTACATACTGAGTTGTTGTTCTGTGCCTTAGGTTCATCATCGCCAGACAAAAATGAAGGTATTTTTTTCAGTGTTTTGGGTCAGTGGTATTTGCATGCTTTTCTAATTCATGTTGTTTTTCTCTGGATAAAATAGTAGGTTAGGTCTTAGTTTGCCAATTAAATTATATAATATAAGAGGATATGAAATCTACCCTTAAATTCTGTCTTCAATTATAACTTCTCAACATTCTTTTCCCCCCCCATTTTCTGACCTCCTCAACATGAAACACCAGCAAACTTCTGTCAGTTACATATGACGCATGGATGAGCAATACAGAAGAATGGGTAGGCTGAATGGTGTCCTCAGTGTTACCTGCAAAACCTGATTTTTCATTTTTCAAAAAGTCTTATTTTTCACCCAGAAATATCTATTTTCATTTTAAATTAGGCACTAGTCTAGCTCTTGCATATATACTCCTTTTTTTTGATATTACAGCTGTTACCTTTACTTAACTCTTCTTTGGAGTAAAAATACTAAACCCTAACATTATAATCAGTTACTTAGTTTATATTGAATCAAACAGTTAAAACAAGCAATTTACTGTATGTCAGCTAATCCACAGTAATTTTCTATGTGTGTTTAGAAACTAAAGCAAATGCAAAATTTCTGTTCTAGCTGAGCACTCTGTCATTAATTACAAAGACCTGATTACCTCACGTTCTTTGGCACTGGCTGACGTACAGCAATTTGTTGACACATCTGATGTCTCCAACAGACATTTTCTGACTAAGCTCTGTAGTGTTTTCAGATTCTCATATTTGTCTAATTAAGTGAAATGCAATGAAAATAATGAAAGGAAAACAAATTAACAATAAAATTAAAATAAACTAACCAGCCCTATAGTTTGTCAGGTCTAATGTTATAAACCCAGTAAATTATAATACAGGTTTTGAATTTTCCAGTACAATTATTTTGCTATCAGTAACCATAGCCACTTTGTTTTAATAAAAACCCCAAATTCTGTGTTTAATGGCAGAAACATTTATCTTCATAGCAATGACTGCCTTTATCATAAATAGAATGACTTTAAAGGTTTAAAAAGAGGTAAAAGAGTTTTGTTTTGTTTTGTTTTTTTCCTATTAGAGTACTTCCCATTCAGTTTTGCATTAGTTAATTTTCCAACAAATACAGTTGGATCACACCTGATCCAATGCTTGCAGGTTTTGTGAAATAAAACTTTCAAAAAATCTGAACAGATAAATATAAAATAATAAATAAAATCCAATAACAGAAATTCTTTTAATTCATTTTTTGCTTTGACAGTGCTCTAATCCCACAAGTGTTTGAGGGATGAGAGCTTGAAAATAAAGTCTAGTTACTGGCTGTAACAAAGGTTGTGCAAAACTTGTTTTACGTTTTCAGTGTTAAGATGACTACACTATATCATAAGCAAAGAATATTCGAATTAATGATTTAAGTGGGTAGGGAGGTAACAGTCCCGTCAAATCACTTTTTCCCTTTATGAAAAGCTGTAAGCAGTATCTGTAACACTCTTTTCATTAGAATTAGGAAAGTTCTGAAGTAAGCTTTTTGAAAATACCTTTGTACTTTGAATAGATTTGGTAAATTCTTAAAAAGTTAAGGTGTTTGATAAGCTGTTTGGGGGAGGGGTTAAATTTAGGTAGCAATATAAGACTTTTGTGATTATCATTGTCATATCAATTAAACTGGCTGTATGTTCAGGGAAACAAACTGAAGCTTGTTCAGTTTCTTTTTACTAATAATGACAGTTTTTTTCCAAGAGAATTCATTTTTGCACAGTATTAATGTCTAAAGAGCTAAGTTGAATTGATACTGAAATAACTAGATTTGTCTACATGTGATGATGTGTGAAAATTAAATGCATGAATGCATCTTTACAGCCTTTTATTACTACTTCTGTTCAGAACAGATGGCTTCAGATAGCTCATTATAACCTGTCAGTGGGGGAGAACAAGAATTCTGAGATGTTTTAAGGAAGATAAACGGGGCAAATACAAATGAACAGGCAAAGGAGAATTGTCAGGCACTGTATGCCAGCTATTTGGGTGACGCTTCTTTACGTGACTGAAAATTTTCACAGCATTGTGGGGAGCGAGATGCTTGATGTTTCCGTACAGGGAATTGTTTTAGTTCCCTAGCTTATACTGGGAAAATTGCTTCATGTTAGATTTAAGCTTTTGTTTTTTAAAAACCATTGTAACACAGATGCTTTTGTAAATTTAGGGTTACAACTATTTAGCACTTTTGTTCAAAGATCATTTTATGAAAGACTTGCAAATCTGAATGCTTTTACAAAAGGTACTTTTTTAGGGTTTTAGAAGCCCTTTACTCTTCCTCTTCTATTTTTAATTTGTAACATAAAATAAATGCATATACAATCTATAGCTCATTATTTTATTCTTATCTATGGAAAAAAATTGTTCCATTTTTTTCCTCTTCCTTCCTGTTTGGTTGTTAGGTAATTCAGCAAAGTGTGCTAAAATTACATTACAATCTTCATTCAGAGAAAAAAAAAATTCTGAATGGAAACAAATTCTTACTTTTATACTTCAGATTAATTTTAAACACGAAAACCTGAAATTCTATGCAAGTCTTTTCAGTTGTGCCATTGTGAGTTTTTTTTTTCATCCACCGCACCTGCAGCTCAGTTCCTTTACTGTCTGTCTCAAAAAAAAAAAGTTTTGGCCTTGTGTGTAATTTTTGTTCAGCTGTTGAACTTGAATCTTTTTGGCAATGTAATATTCTTTTAAAGTAATATGAAGGCTACAGTTTCATGTTTAATTGAAATTTAATTCTTCAGTATTATCTGGTTGTTGATTAGAAAGCTGAAGAATTGCAGTTTGCTTGTGCAGCTTTTGCTTCATCTGCTTTGTACATATAGCATCTGAGTTTAGTTCTTCAACTGTGGAAGCTACTTAAAAGCACTGCTTTAGCATAACCCCCTTGTGGCTTTTTTTCCTGTGTGAAATGACTAAAGCTTTCTTATTTCCATTTGCCATCCATTTTTTAATCTGCTCTGCTCCCTCCCTCTTCATGGATTATAAACCCCTACCCTAATCCTGCCTTTACACTTGTTCAGGATCACAGTCTGCTAACCCCATTGGTGGTAAGAGTCTACAGAATTTGTGTATACATCATTGTTTGATCACCTGTTTGACATATCTCATTTAAGGACCCTATTCAGCAGAAATTCTGGTTTGCTTTTTTCCATAAGCTGCACTTACCTAATTGGATGTAATCCTTATTTAGGAGGCAGTAGAGATGGGTGGTTTTTGTCATTTTGGAATACTGTTTTAGTAGTCCTTCTTTCATCATTCAGTTCGCTTAGATCTACTACTGGTGGTAGTACTGATAACAGTATGCCAATACTGTTATTAGCATAATGTTTTCAGGATATTAAGCTTAATTTGGTTTATTTACGCTATAGTAGTACATTTTGCAGGTCAGACAATAGAAAGATAAATAAAGTATTAGAATGAGAGGTTGCATTTCTTCTGTATATTCTGAGAAGAGTAAGTTTTTCAGGTTTCTGACCTATTTAAGAAAAATCTTCTAAAAGTCTCCAGCACAGTGAAAACTTCTACAATGCTTTCATTGTTTTAAAGAAATATAAAATATTGGAGGCTAGGAAGAAGGCATAGTAATATCAGGTCTGAGTTGAAATGCCCTGATACGAAGAAACTGTCAAACCTTTAATTTTTGCAGACCATAGCGATTTTATAGATTTGCCTATTCTTCTTTCGCTATAGAAGTTATGCTTGTTTTTCCCAGGCTGTGTAATATTTTATTTATCATTTCTGCTGAATAGTTCCATAGTTTGGAAAAGGGATTTTGCTAAAAAATCATTTCAAGTTTGAATTCAAACAATGAATCTGAAAGTATATGCATGGTACATTGTTTTAGTTTTCTCCCTTCCACCCAGCATATGTTTTATTTTGTTTGGGTTTTTGTTTCTTTTCCCATGTGGTCAAGCTTTAATCAACTGTATCTTTTTTTAAATGTGCCTCATAAGAAGTAACCCATGAAACTCACTTGAGATGTTGCATGTTAAGTCCATAGATCTGATAGCATAGCTGTGGTCATACAGTTACCTGATTATTTTTAAAAGATTAGTGAAAGGTTTGTATCTGTATGTAATTAACCTTTGGTTAAAATTACGTTTTGCGTTTTATTTGTTCAGACTTCTTGAATTTTGCAGCTGGAAACAATATATTTATATCTAGTGGTGGTATAAATTGGTTATAACTAGAGAAGAATGGATTCTACGTTAGGGCTTAGAACTTAAATTTTCTGTAACTGAAATATCAAAATTAGGGATCAGTGACCAGTTTCTGGTAGTGGGTACAGTGTGTTGAAATGAACAGTTGTAGCACTTTGTAATGTACAGTTTTGATTAATAAAAATAAAGGATGCTTAAATAAGTCTTGATCAATTTTTTAGCTTGCTTAAAACTAATTGAAGATTTTATTCAAATTTGTGGGGTAACCTCCACAGAAATGAACATGAATATTTTAATTGTCTTCAGTGACATTTTATTTAACTTCTCAGAGAGTAGTGCTTCAAGACCCCATGCTTTTAAAAGCAAGGGAGAAGAATTTAAATGTTAGGAAAATCATGTTATTTTATTATAACATTGGTTGCATTGGAAGAGCTGGGAGAATTATGAAATCACTAGTTTAAAGTTGCTCCCTTTAGCTTTCTGGCGTTCTTTTCTTTTTTTTCTTCTTTAATAGAAAATGTGATTAGTGAGACCATGTAGCTTAAAAAATGAACACAGAAAAAAATGTTCATGTTAGGGACGTTGGAACTGTTGATGAAGACTAGAAATATTACTTACGGTTTCTTGAGCGTATCTAGTGCTAAATACCATGCCAAGTGCTTCCTTGCATTGATAATTTTATCTACCTTGTATGTAGTGCTATAGGAACTTGGACCAGGGTTTTCTATTTCACGTTTTTACCTTCTAAGTTTTTCCAGACCATTTCAGTCTACCACCACAGTCCTACTAACTTGAAGCATTTTTTTTTTTTTTTAACCTATGGTTGCTTATCTTCTATGCTGTTGCTTATATTTGTTCATCTTGCCTTCAGCTGGCAGTAGATCTGGGTCTCCTGGAAGAGTTTTGACAACAACCACACTTTCCACTATGAACACAGGAGTTCAGAGAGTGTTAGTGAATCCTGCAACTGCACAAAAACGAAGCAAAATCCCACGAAGTCAGGGATGCAGTAGAGAAGCTAGTCCTTCTAGATTGTCAGTAGGTAAGAATCACTGAATAACTTTTAGTTTCTTTATAGCCCTTCTTACTTTAAGTGCTGGATATCTACAGCTTGCATTTAGTTACAGGTGGATGATAAAATTAGAATACATACCGATAAAAATCTAAAATGTGCCTGTTTTCTGAAGCTAGTCTTTGATAAACGAGACGGTTTTAAATTTAAGCTGAAACGTCAATTTTTTTTCTGTCAGAATGCAGTGGTTGTTCTTTTCCTCACCTCCCTTTCTTCCTTCTCTTTCACTTTTCTTCACTACTTATCCCCATCCCCAAAATACCCACATCCGTTGAATGAAAGCGTGATACCATTTTGAAAAGATTATTTTCTTCATTATTTTTCTGTCTTCTGCGTATGTGTGCATGTGTATACTTCTATGATACAAAAATAAATGTCATACTACTTAAACCTCACAGTATAACCTGATTACACTTTATTGCAAACAATATTATTGAAAAACAGTTGATTTTAATGGCATTGCTGCCGTTCTTTGTTTTGTACTTCGATTTTTACCTTAGCTGTATTAACTTTGTATTTTCCTTCTTCAGAAAGCTGTGGGTTTTTTCATTTGCGTTACTGTTGATTAACTTGATCTTGAGCACAAATTCTGAATCAATACTCTGTTCATATTTTTTGCTGCTTGTTTCCTCTCCGTCCTTTTCAAGAGGTTTTTCAACCATTCTGTAAAGAGTTGGTAAATCCCCATTTTTGGATTAGCTGTGCAAAGAAATAATTTCATTGAGCTGGCTACACTTAGTATAATCCAGCACAACCAAGAAAGTGTGTGGAAACAGTTATGACTTAGAATACAACATAATAGTCAGTGTCTTTTCTTAGAAATACGTTTTTGATCTTACTGCAAAACAGAATTGCATTAAAACTGCAACTTTTCTTATGTCTTCTCCCTTCTGTGCTGCTGTTTGTCTGTACCCTGAATCATACTAGCACGAGGCAGCCGCATTCCTCGGCCTAGTGTGAGTCAGGGGTGCAGTCGGGAGGCCAGCCGTGAAAGTAGCAGGGACACAAGCCCTGTCCGCTCTTTTCCACCCCTTGGTAAGTACTCAGAGCCCCTTGTTGTGCATGGCTGTCTTTGCCCTTCGTTATTTGCACCTAACGAATCCGTGCCTCCTTCATTTAGCTTGTAGCCGGCCACCATTGTTTTCCCTTCCTTTGGCTCACTCACCACTTACTTCAATGGAGAATTGACCAATGTGTGAATGGGTTGCACACTTGAAAAATAAATGCTTTACCTAGTGTCAGTATTATCTTAAATACCAAGTCTGGAAAGGTGTGTGATACGCAGTGCCTAGAGACATTTTTTGAAAGAGCAATTCTGCTTTTTGAAAGTTGTTTGAAATCACGTGTTTCTTTTTTTATTACAGCACTTATTGCTTGGGTGCAGTTAGATAATCCATTTCCCACTGACCAGCTAGAGCAAAGAACACAGTGTGGCTGTCACCCTCTGCCTTTCCCTGCATCAACAGCTAGGGTCTGCTAGTATTCAAAATTGCTTCCTAGTCAATGAATCATTTTGGTGTATAAGAAGAAAACATGCTTCATTTTATGTCTCCTTAGCTATACTGTCATTGCTGTATTATGTGAAAAAATAATAAAAATTTTAACTTTTTCCTCTTAAAGCAACTAAATATGATGGTGCAGATAAGGGACCAATCTACTGAAGCAGAACTGTATTCTGAGGCTGCTTTCTGTTTTCTAAAAATGAACAGGGCAAGTACCTAAGTCTTTATCCAAGTAGATGAACCAAAGTACAGTTCTTTGTAAAAAGGAAGTTAAAAGTTTACTTTTAATCTGTGTAGAACAAGTGATAAGTAGTTAAAGTAGCATCTGTTGTTACGTAGGGAAGAAGAGAGGAGTTGAAAACATTCACATGTGCATAGCCATGTTCAATCCTCGTTCCTAGAGCTGCTATAAGTAGAAGTTTTGTTTTCACTTAGTATTTAATCTTATTGGCCTGACACTTAAAAGATTTTGCAAGATTGTCAAGCTGTTGTCCATTTCTGAAACGTCAATAAGCCATAGGAACATTAACCTATAATTATTTTAACATGTTGTTGGTTAAGGACTAGGGAAGCTTCTCATCTCCGTGTATCCTCATCAAGGTTATTACGAAGTTGGTAGTAAATTTTTATAAAGTCTTTTTACATGTTGGGGTTTTTTTTTTTTATTGTTTGGTAATGCAAAACTGTCTCTGTAAGATTGTATCTGAAACAGATCTTTTTTGGTGTTATCTTTGTCTGAGTTAGTCTTCAGTATGTATCCCTGACTGTACTCCTAATTAGCATTGAAAGTCTATTATGGTCTGTTTAGACAATATGCTCCCTGTCTGCCATGGTTTTATGGGAAAAGTACAGATTAATTGAATGAAAGCTGTTTCGGTAACTAATGGTAATTTGCCCAGATGCTATTTAATTGGGAAATTAGATTAAAAGTAGACATTATACAGGATCTATTAGTAAACTAATACCTTTTACCAAAATACAGCTGGCAGACTGTGTTTAGTACACGTGTCATCTTTTCTTTTAAAAATGAGGGTATTTTACAGATATTTTTGCACTTCTTTTGTTACCTTACAGCTTGACTTCAATTGCATGCATGCGAGATCTGATTTACATTTTATGTTTGATCAAATGCTTGTTATCTTAAGAAATCTGTATTAAACTAATACCATAAGATGGGTCATTGGGATGGATGCTACTTGAGGTTTTATTTTTATTGATGGAGTTTAATTTTTTACAGTCAGATATCAAAACAAGTATCTGTACAGATACGATAGGTTGAATTGTCTGATAGCACAGAGAATGCAAAGTAGCATGTATATAGGAATCTAGTGTGAATTGTCTGATGGCACAGAGAATGCAAAGCAGCATGTATAGGAATCCAGTGTTGTTAAAAAAAAAAAAAAGGCAGCTATACCTGGAATAAATGAGGATTGCTAGGATTCCTTCTAGTATGACTTCTTAATTGAATGATTTCGAATGTCATTCAGTGTTTTGTTGGACCAGTTTTGTCTCATGGGGTGCTATTAACTTCTATCATAAATATTAAATTTAATGTTTTTCAAGGGGTACAAGTGGAAGATGAAATAAGGCAAATTCAACTCTGTGTTTGTAACTAGAGACAGTTTTACATGGAATTGGAGGGGGGAATGTAATTTGTACTGCGTCTGATTCTCAGCACAGGAATTTTTGCTTACAAATGCTAAGCCCTGTGGGGCATAAAATGACCCAAATGCTACGTAATTGCTTCTCTGTATACATTGGTATGAAGTGTTTCTGTAATCTCTCAACTCAGTATAAGATTATAAACTGGGAGATAAGAGCCACTCTGAGAAGCAAGTGATTTGTAATTTATATGGAAGTGCCTATTTTTCTGTTACATATAATTAATATTAAATATCAGACTAGTATAATTTCCATATTGTAGCTAAGAAATTATGTTATATTGAGTCCATTTAAGTCTTACTTTGATTCATTTTTTAAAAAATGAAACAACAAAAGTAAATACTTGCACAATTTCTGCAATTTGAGGGGTGCGAAGAATATTCTTGAAAATATACTTTGGAGTGAGGTATGTTTGATCCAATATAGTGCTTCCTTTCACTGTCTTAAAAACTTGTCCAGCATATTTCAAATGTTGGGGCAGGATCGTCTTGAATTATATGCCTAAAGTTTGAATTTTTAATTGTACGTTTAATTTTCAGGGCTTGTTGATGGAAAGCAATAGAAAGGTTTATCCTGTTATTGATTATATTTAAAGCTCTTGAAGCCTATATTTTGACATCCTCTGTCCTGTCTCCTTTTCCATGCTGAGACATTCTTTCTAAAGAACCAAGTATTCCACAAAGCATTATTTGCAAAATAAAATTCCCTAGCTAAACAGCTTCATGCAGGTTTAATTTGAAATAAAATACATTGCTGTGCCTTATGTAAGGAGTAGAGAACTTTACATGGAAAAAACACAATGTTATTTCTGGGACCTTTACAGGACTTAGGATCATTTTGGAGTTCACTTAGGTTAAAAGAGGTGTGCTTCCCCAAATGTGATTTGGTCCATGTCAGAGTATTTGATTCAAATCAGACTCTTAAATTGTCTATGTTAATCAGAGTAAAGGATGATTCATTTGATTCCTGGTTTCTATTTATACTACTTTATGTATCCAAAAGGTGTAAAATATTTGCATTTACAGTTATTTATTAAATCATTAAAGATTATATCTGGGGTTTATGTCACTGTGGGTGGACATCTGAATTCAAGTTAAAATTGTCAGAAGCAGTTTTATTTACGTGGCTGTAAAATTCTAACTTAAGAAAGAAGATGAATTGTTTAAAAACACACTGAATTTAAAATTACTTGGTTTAAGAAAGAGAAAATATTAGCAATGGTGAGTTATCTTCTTTAGAATCTCTAAAAGACTAGTTTTATACAAGTGCCAGGAGGAGGGTACTCAGTTTTATTCAAAAGTCCTTTAGGATCTTTGGTTTCCACTTTCCATAATTTTAAGGAATCTTAATGACCTGTAGTAACTAACATAAATGTTTCAATTTCACATTTTATTTATTTAAAGAAAACAATACAATTGTGAACTATTAATTGCATTAAATTATTTTAAACTTCTAATTAAAATTGAATAATTTTAACTTTCATCTAAGTAGTGGTGAGTTTTAACTGAGGTTGACTTACCCGCACATAGGCAAGAACTCACATTTATATGAATTGTCAGCTGCTAACACAGAAAGTTTGTGCAGGAGTCACTTTTTGCAGATAATGTTTGGTACGTGAGCTCTGGCTCTGACTTCAGTGCGTAGAACTGAGTTAACTCTACAATGGAAGACCAGTATCAGTGGAACTTTTTAGATATTTCTGAGGATTCTATGTGTGTGTGTGTGCATGCATGTGTGTCTATGCATTTTTTCTTCTTGGAACTTAAACATACTTGCTTTTAATCTGCTCTTAATCTTTTAAATTAAAAAAAAATTATGCATGAGATGTCCAGTGTACATAAACCTATATAATTCTATGTAATCATATTCTATATAATCAATGAACTTCTCTGAAGCTTTTTCCTTCTCTGTAATACTCAGTTTCTTGTGCTAAAGCTGAATCTTTTTGATAAGTATTCTCTTGTTCATCTGAGCAACTATTGCAGCACTTTGATTCCGTGGTAATAGATAGGGTTTATATGATCCTATTATTGCAGCTTCCAGACATCACTCCAGATCCACTGGTGCCCTCTACGCTCCTGATGTTTATGGGGCTACAGGTGAAGGATGAGTACACTTTGCTGTCATCTGTGCAGTCATCCTGGATTTTTTTTTTTCCCCACCCACTTGGTTATTCTCATAGTTCAGTTTTAAAAAGCATTATTTATATTAATTTGAATTTTGTGGTTTTAATAGTCCAGATAGATGTGCTTACGTTGCTAGATTTTGTCTTCACCCCCACCCTCCAATGTTAATCCTTTTCTTCCTTAACAACAATCATTTTATTTTTACTTGCAAAAGAACTTTTTTTAGTTTTCCATTTTTCAGTATTTGTAGAACATTCTTTATGCATGTAGTTTTCTAATCAGCACTCTCAATAGTCTCCCTATTGTATTTGCTTTCTTTTTAAATGAAAACAAAAACCCAAAATGAAGAAGACATTCATTTAAAAAAAAAAAGGAAAGGTTCTTCAGTTAAAACCATTGTTTGGTGGGGGCTTTTTTCCCTGTGGTATTGGAATAGAATGTTTATATATGACTCCGTTTTTTTACTTCAGTTCTTACTTTTTGCTGTACCACTAAAGACTTCAGAATGAAAATAGTATTTTAGCCACTACATAATTTATTAGAAATGTTAAGCAAATGCTTTTCTTCTGCTTGGGTTTTTCTTAAGTAAGTGTGGTATTAATGTCCCACGTTCCTATTCTGACTGAATTCTTTATATTCATTTTTGTTGTTGTTATAACAGGTACCGGCTTTGGAATTAGTCAGTCGAGTAGATTGTCGTCATCAGTTAGCGCTATGCGAGTTCTGAACACAGGTTCTGACGTGGAAGAGGCAGTAGCAGATGCTTTGGTAAGAATCTCTCACTTATCTTGTGTAGGACACAGACTCTTAAAACGTTTAGTACCTATACATTAAAGTATGCAAAAGAACTTGTCATTCATTATTTTACTGGCTTCTAGGTGGAGAAAAAAGAGAAACTGAATTGCTAGAGCTGCAAAGTATTGGAATTTTTGTTCCCTACAGAAGTCTTAGCTTTTGAGAAATGTACTTTTTTCCATGACAGACAGGAAATAGTCTTGGACTGTTGGAGTGGCCCAAGAAGCCACTTGAGCAGGTATCACTAACTAGCAGTTTCCCACAACAGCCAGGCAAACTTCCGGATAGGTTGAAGGCTTGTCAGAGCTGAGAATGACAACAGCTAAAGCACTCTCCTTATCATAAGCCTGGATTCCATTTAAAGTTGTTCTCTCTGACAACATGTGAGATTGATGCTGAAGAGATGAACTGATGGCTTGGCAGGGCAGCATTTCATAAATTTAGTTTTTGTTTTCTTTTGTTTTCAAAATGTTACTCTTAATTTAAAACTGGTTATGCCATTCTCTTTTTTAACCTTTATTGTTCTTTAAAAGGGTGGGTTTGGCTCCTCTATCTCCCTGCCCTAGTTAGCCAAACTGAACTCATTGTATATTTTGCTATCCTGACATTTAAATCAGCAAGCTGAAATCTTCGGTTAATTTAAAATACTGATGCTATGAGTCAGATACATTTTTATCAGGTATTGTATACTATTTGCATATCATTAAATATTTGTAAGTACCTGTTATCTAGTTATCAGAATGCTTTAAGGAATTTGTTATTGCTTTGTTTTAACAAAAAGATTATTTGGAACATTAATAAAAAACTACGAATTAGACTCTAAAAAATTTAGTTATAGCTAGATATGACTGGATAGAGAGAAAAACAAAATTTCAAAGGAAGAATTCTGAAGAACTCTGTCATGGTCTTAGTCTGGCAATTTATTGATTTCTTGGTTAATACTGTCTTCTTCGCACATTAGTTTAAAATTCGTGTGCCTTCACTGGCATAGAGATCAGGATATCTGTGAAATCTTGCCTAAGAGGTCATGGTGAGATTGAGTGGTTTTTCCCCTTTCTGATGTTGTAAACCTGAAAAAAGTTTTCAGTGTTGATGGGGAACGCTAGTTAGTAAACTGGAACGTTAGTAAACTGGAAGTCAATCTGGATTTTCGAATAGGGAACAACAGAAAAACAGTCTGTGAAACATGAAAAGTTTCTGGCTATAATTTGAAAGCCTGTGCTATAGATTTATCCAAACTGGTGTTACTTGAAGAGTATCTTTAGTACTTTTAGCAGCTTCATAGCTTATTCAAATTTACCTGGGCAAAGTATGTAGTAAGAATATAGATTGAGGAGAAACTCATGCTTCCAGTGACTGCTCTTGAGGCTTGAATGTGTCATGCTTTGTTGAAGTAATAAAGTTTGTTCATAGAAACTGGTTTGTATTACCTGAATCCAAAATAGCACAATGCTTCTAGAAATGTTAGAGGAAAATTAGTTTGTATATTTTAGCTAGAATCTGTCATTGCAAAGAAGGATCAAGAACAGCAATATTTTATTTTCATAGTATTTGCATGCCTGGTTGCTTGCCATGCTCTAAATGTACAGGTTGTCCAGTACAAATAGCTCCATTTAAATGGAAATCTGATTATGAACACCCTTCTTGTTTTATCACAGACTGAAGCCCGCTCTTCAGAACAGTGTTTTTAAAAGGTAGAATGTAGAGTCCTGACACATGTCTCCTGACAATATAAAAATCGAAAATATTGTGGATTGTATTACTATTTTTATGGTATGAAAAATACTTGGCCAGTTATAATACTGCTAAAGCCAAAGGGGTATCAGTCTTCTGGCTAAGATCTGGTTTGAATATAAGATGCATGAAAAGCAGCAATATGGTGATCTTTACATATTTTTATACCTTTTACTTTAGCATTGGCATTTCAGATTCTATTTCTTTAAAAAAATTTTTTTTTACTTATGGTGACCGTTTTCAAAAAATCTTTCTGATTTTTTCCCTCCCTTTATTCTCTTACACATGTATGTATGCTTGTTCTATTGACAGTAAGCTTGCTTGTTACATGATGTATTGACTAGTTTGTATTGCAATATCCTTTAAGTTATTCCGCAGTTAAAAATGAGAACCCTGTGCAAATGGCAATGGTAATTAAGGGAAAAACAATCACTTATACTACTGCTTCTTTGAGTATTTAATGAAACCGAATTTTTAGCTACTAGCTTCAACTCCAAAATTTGAATGGCAGAGTTATTTTGCGGAGGTGTATGTTTTTCCTTGTAGGTTTTTTTTCCTCTGGCCTTTGGCATGTTGTGTTTTGTTGGCTTGTTTTTGTTTTTAGGGGATTTGGGATTTTGCATTATGTCATGAATTTTTTTGTAGGACATTGACTGCTGTAGGAATTGTTGCAATGACAAAATTGAGATATTGAAATGAAGTTAAACAAAGAGTTTTGGGAGTTGTTGGGAAGTTGATGGGAAATGAAGGTTTCATACCTAGATAGCATTTGACTGCATGTGTTAAGTCTTCATGCTCAAATATCACTGCATAAGACACAAAGATTTTGACAGAGAAGTCTTTGTGATCAACCAGCAGATGATACGTAATACTTCCCTGGAAATGGAAGCTTAGGAAACTACTTCTTGGCAATGCATGATAAGCTAATCAGATACAGAGAGGTGAGAACAAAATTTACAGTGAGACTATATGTTTTCCAGTGGCAGGTAGTTTAATAGTCACAATGCTGCTATGCCTTACCTTCCTGTTCTCAATTTCTGTTTCTTTTCAATAATTTACTGCTAACAGCTCTTAGGAGACATACGGACTAAGGTATAGAAACTATTTTCCTTCTTCAATAGTTTAATATTTTGCTATTAACATGCTTGATACAAAGTAAGTTAAAATGACAGAATACGTGGGTTTAGACCTGATTCTTACATTCCATAACATATATAAAGTTAAGTGAAATAACTAACTTTCAATACAGTCTTTATGTCACCCTATAATGCAATTTTATGGATTTTTACAAGTAAACTTTAAGTTGAGCATTTCATCAAACGTATGTCTTCTCTGCATTTGCTGTGCTTTTATATTTGGAATACTACGCAAGCCATACTTCAAATTATTTTTATTAACTCGGTTTGACCTGTTGAACAGTTGGAGCCATTTGTCACTGCAGGGAGTAGGGGTCACACCGATTTCTTGAACTGTTGGTCTTTCTACTGATTATGGAGATATATATATTATCTCTTCGATAATCAGTACTAATGTGGGGTGTTTCTGTACAATAGAAGAAGCCTGTGCGAAGAAGATACGAGTCCTATGGGATGTACTCAGATGATGATGCCAACAGTGATGCATCAAGTGCCTGTTCAGAAAGGTCCTATAGCTCTAGGAATGGAAGCATACCAACGTATATGAGACAGACAGAAGATGTGGCTGAAGTCCTAAATCGCTGTGCCAGCTCCAACTGGTCAGAGAGAAAAGAAGGCCTTCTAGGTCTGCAAAACTTACTAAAGAACCAGAGAACTTTAAGGTAAGAAGACATGTTAACAGAAAAACATTTTATTTCAGAGTTGAAGTGAGGCAAGGGAAGTAGGAAAGGAGGCTAATGTTCTAAAGAATATGGAAAGTTGGGGAGAGGGAAAGCAGGGTGTGTGTCTGTGAGAGTAAGATGGGGGAAGGAATGAGGAAGCCGTTGTCACTTCTGGCCACTAGCGTATAGGATCTGTTTAAAAAGCTCAGTTTAAGAAATTGAATTTAAGATCAAGGTAATTCTGCCAATAGAAAAGATTCCTAAAGTGCTTACATCTAGTATTGAAGGAAGGCCTTTATTTTTATTTATGTATGTTGTAATTTATTTTTTTTATTATTTTTATTTATTGGGTATTTATTCAGAAGAAACTGTTTGCTACTGGTTATTAAGAATACCTTTTTCATTATCTGCTCTGTTAAAATAGTTGGGAATGGTTTAATATATGAATTACTTTAAAGAGACATTTCTAGGTTGAAAGTCTCATTTTAGACAAAATCCATTACATTTTTATCCATGTCTTAAACAAAATGCTTTTTTCTACTTCGTTTACTAGATTATTTGATTTAATATTTACAGTTGATTTCACTGATTGCTCTGCATTAGTGTTCCGGTAGTACTAGCATGGGAGTTGACTAATGTATTGTTGTCACTTTGACAGTCGTGTTGAGTTGAAAAGGTTGTGTGAAATCTTCACAAGAATGTTTGCTGATCCTCACAGTAAGGTATGTTTAGGTTTTTCTTACTTGCAGTAAATGTTTGAAAACATATATTAATAGAAAGCCAGTTGTGGTAAAATACGTCAGCGGTATTTGCACATGTAAAAATTTCACAAACTGTATTTTATAAGCAGTTAATGGTGTCAGATTTCAATCCATTTAATTTGCACTTTTGAACAAGATAATTTTCCACCTTTTTTGCAGGATAATTGAAATAAAGAAAAGGTTAGTTTAATCTAAAATGTATTGACATAGTTCAACAGTTTGTGCTCAAAATTTGTAAGTATTTTTAAGAAGTCATGTTGTTTACAGAGGTCACTTCAACATGAGTAAAGGTTTTCTCTTAATTAGAAACAAAAGGCTCTGGTGCAGTAATTTAAATCGTAAAGAAAGTCGTCTGACTAAATCATACATGATGAGTCTGATGAACTATACCAAATGTGTACATACTTATTTTCCAGGGTATTTTGTATTATCGTACGATGTCTTCCTTGAATTTCATAGATAGGGCTGGCAGTTGAGACTGTTGAGTAATTTGCACATCATTGTTAGTATTCAATAGTAAGGTGGAGACTATACTTCGGTATAAAAGAAAACGTGATGTTTATTTGCTTTTACCTAGGTAAAGACGCAGTATGGATGTTGTAACAAGAATAATCCTTCTAAGACCATTAAAATCTTAACTGAGTTACTTCGCTTGATAGTATTTTTACAATTTTTGTGGGAGGTGGGTTACTAGCACAGCTTCATATATGCAGTAATTTCGCATAGCAAAAGGACTGCAGGTAAATAAAGAGCTGAATAAAGTTATAGTGGTATCATGTAAAAAACATGAAACTTCATATTTTGTTTGAATTATAGGCTTATTTGGAAGAAACCTTATCTTTTATGTTGAGTATAACATGTCCCACTTTGTGTCCATATTTCAGAATTGATAAAATGATAACCCAGAAAAATTCAGAGCAAATCAGTTGTTTCAGAAGTATTGGCTTTTCCCAGGAGAATTCTGAAAAACTACTTTGATTATGCAATACAGTGAACATATTTTTAAGTCTTCCTTGTTGCTGCAATGGAAAATTAAATTCAGAGTGATGAGAAGTCTTGACAGGTTACCTTAGTGTTCATCTGTCCTCCTTGTTTTTCCTGCTGGAAAAATTGGCTTAGCTGCTATCTGTGACACCATGTATTTTGGAAGAAACTTGCATTGCACACAGCCACATGATATTAAAGTTGCTCACATACTGCAGAAATCCAGAAGAAAAGACTAAAGCCAAGCTGTTAAAGAGAAACTGAAGAAAATATTCCATAAAAAGAACAGTTAAGTCAGAGGAGAGGAAAGAAAATTGAATGTTGAAATATTACTGGTTTTTAAATGAAGTAATGACAAAATTGTGAATAGCAGCTTGGTTTAATCTTGCTTGTTCTTGTGTTAATTAATATTGCAGCTATGCATATATCAGAACTACCCTGGAGATTTTTTTTGTAGTGGGGGAGCCAGGGAAGGATAATAAAAATGTTCCAAAATTTAGTTGTATGTATCAGAAGAGCGTTTTATCTTTTCATTAAGCCTTTAGGAATGTCACTTTGAGTTATTCTAGTTCATTGTTTTGTTTTGTTTACTGGGCATTCTGACATAAAAGAATGTTGTTTTGATTTCGAAAATTTGGCCTGTGTTATAGCACGTGGTACACCTGTTCCAGTTGCTGAAACCTTGCCTGCTTTTTGGTGTTGTAAAACTATTAATAGTTATCAATATATTATCAGGAGGATCCTTTTAAGTTTTAAGAGTTCATGAGCTGTGCATTTTTTATCACATACGTATGGCTACACAAATCTCACCTTAGACTCTTTTCAAGTGTCTGTAGGAATTATTCTGTCATCACTTTTTTTTTTAAAGGTTTACTTTAACATGATAGCTGGATGTAGGGAATTGCTTAGAAAAAGAGAGTAATAATATCATTTGGAGGAGAAAATGGGAGAATGATTTGAAGGACATGCCAAGTGCTTACTTTTAAAATACATTGGGTATCCCAATAAAATTTCTAAATTTATCATAAAAGTTTTGAAATACCTTTTTTGTTTTATTTTGTTTTATATTCCATACAGGAATTTTGTATTGATGGCCACTAATTTGTGTGTTTTTATCTTTTTCCCTTTTTTGTTGTTTGTTTTGTTTTGTTTTTGTTTTTGTTTCGTTTTGCATGCTGTCCCCTGTGTTGGAACTCTCTTTAGAGAGTAAGTTGGTTCAATATTTGTTGGAAGCCTAACCTTACTTGCATGAATGTGCAATTAACCCTTTTTCTCTATTTTTCTTCCCCAAAAAGTTCATGCAGCGTCAAGCCTTTTGCAATCATAAAATGCTATATACAGTTATGTGAACTGTGTGGTAAAGTTTCGAGATGTGCTTTATCTACTAATTAACTGACATTGTTTGGTTATGCATTCCTGCTTTATATTGTGGTGGTTGGCACATCTGAAATAATTTACTTTAAAGGTAGATCACTTATAGTTATTTTCATATCTGTTTATTTTTTCCACTCTCAAATTATTAAAAACTTCAACTTAGATGCTTGATTTCAGAATTTTAATTTACATCATAAAAATGGAAACTGTAAAAATTGCAGTACTCACATACATTGTGCAACATATAGGTGGTTGAGTTCCATTTTCCATTCCAAATTCATCCTTTACCTTAAATGCTCTTACAACCTTCTTAAATTCTTCATGCTTTGGCCTAAGACAAAATGATATGATTCGTATTTTTTTAAAATACAACAAAATGACTCAACTTATTTGAGTTTTCTCCAGACATTCACTGTGGTAAACCTAAAATCAAACAAAGCTTGAAAACAAAATTGAGTCCTCAGTTATGTGTATTTTTAATGGCTAAGACATTGGCACTGGATCTTTAGAGTACTTTTGCCATAGTGATTCATAATTCACTTCATAATGACTTCAGTTTAAACCACTTTACATGTTTAAAGTGTCATAAGAAGTCCACATTACTCTATCAAGTAAGAGGTTGTAATCAGTTTGTTCAGCTTGCACGTTTTAATGAAAAAGACGTTTGTGTCAGTGTCTGCAAATTTGAAGAAACAGGTACAGTTTTTAAATTCTGCTGAACTTTACAGTTTAATTTGAAGGGTTTTAAATACAATTTTAAGACCCCAGTGTAATCTTTGTAGCACCAGAATTTTTGTTGTTGTTTGCCTAAGTTCAATATATTTTCCCCTTATTTTAGGACTGTGAAATCCAAAGACACTCATATTACAATACAGAAAGTACTTTTTGATTTGTTTTTGCCTAGATCTTATAATTGTGCCCACTACTTATGCATCCACAAGGTGGTATATTGTTTCAGCTCAGCCTAATACAGAAGACCTTACTTCCATTAAAAATTTCTTCCCACTACTCGGAGGGAAATTTTTAAACCTCAGACTTGAATACAAATCTAGACAGATAGCAGAGGAGTTAGCAATCTTTTTTTTTTTTTTAACAATTTGCAATGTAGTTTGCCCCAAAAGGGAAGTTAATTAAAATAGCTCATCCTGATGGGCTTTATGTTGAGTAGGATTTGTATTGCTTTGTTTCTAACACAGCTTTTCAGTATTTAAAATGTCTGTTAAAAGATTCTCCCTGGTCTTTATTAGATCCTGAAAGAATCTGAATTTATTTTTTATTTCTAATGTAAATTTTGAGGCACTTCTTCTAAAGATACCTGTATGGATTTTTTCACTTTATGGTGTGAATTTGCTTAGCCTGGCTTGATTATCAACATGAAAAGAGATCTAATTTCCTCAGTGATGAAGGCATGCAGCAGCATGCACCAACTCCTCCATACTCAGTCAGCCCTGTAGAAGAAAGGCTGGCTTCTGCAGCTATGTGAGGTATGATCACAGTTTCAGATCATCCGCTCTCACAGACAGCAGCAGAATTTGGCCTTATGACAAGCCAGGTCAGCCGCAGGAGGATGTGTGGTTCCAGCCCTTCCTCTGCAGCAGCTATTTCCAACCTTGTACCCATGTCATAAATACTCAGGAGGCAATATCTCTCCAACCCTCTTTGCATCATACCAATACTTCTGCTTCTGTACCCAGCTATGTGCTGGAGCTGGAGCGCGTATCAGTTGTGAAGGTAGCATTTTCAGCCCAAACACCCATTTTTCTTATCAGAGAAATGGGAAACCCATGGGCCGCACTGGTATAGAGGGTATACATCCCGATTTCACCGTAAGTCTTGAAAAAACATAAATTTAGTGAGATACTAAAAAGGCTGTTTAAACAAAGTTATCTATTTGTCATGCCTGGCTTTACCCCTTCCCTCCAAAGAGCCCTTCTTCCTGGTCTAAGTGCTGAGGTTACTATAAATACGATATATACGTCTGGTTTTTATACTGAATGCAGTCTTTTCAACATTATTTGTATTTATTGTATTCAACATTATTTGTTGAGAAGAACACAATGGATAACATGTTTTTGAAAAGATGAACATACTTCTGTGTTTTAAACACCTGCCAATCTGAAATGTATTGTGGCTTTTTTCCTCACTCTGGTGAATAATTTTGTGTTTGGATACCTGCAGTAGCAGGAGAATTTTGTTCTGTTCCACAAACATTTTATGTAAAGGAATTGGCCAGCTTTCATGATTTTGCAGTATTTAGTAATGCAGATACTTACAATGAATATTTTGCTAAAGAATTGTAGCAGCTTTTTTGGTTTTAGAGAGAAAGTGTTTTTGTAGTCTTCGAGGAATATGTCAAATCAACTTAATGATAAAGCTTGAAAAGGTAAAAAAAATTAAATTTTACTGAAAAAATTGAGGTTGCGCCAGCCATCACAGTAAGCATTTCTTTTCTTGACGAAACTGCATGGAATACCTAATTGTCAAACTTCTGCAGAAGTCGGCTAACATTTCCAATGTACTCTTGTATCAAAATCCAACGAAAAAGCAAGACAGATTTCTTTTTTTCTGTTTTTTTTTTCTTCGCCCCTGCTTGGCTGCAAAACACTGCCTTTCTCTGCCTCTGATTCCCTTACTGCTTTCTTCTTTGTTTGTAAGTTCAACATATGTCAGTGTCATTTCCTCTTTTGCCCCATCCTACCCTCTTTCCATCTTCTTCTGCCTTTTAGGTGTTCAGTATGTTTTTGGAGACACTGGTGGACTTCATCCAGGTCCATAAAGAAGATCTGCAGGACTGGCTGTTTGTACTGCTGACACAGCTGTTGAAAAAAATGGGTGCTGATTTGCTTGGGTCTGTACAAGCAAAAGTTCAGAAGGCACTTGATGTCACAAGGTAATCAGTTCTTTAAAAAAAAAAAAAAATTAAAAAACACTTTTAAAAAAAAAAAAATCCAAACCCTCATGCTACTTCCAAGTTACTGGGTTTTTTTAGTGTGCTATGAGATTCTTGGAAAAATGCAGAGCTAATAACAGATTGTGAAACTTCAGTAAACCTCACTGCTTAGGCATTTTGGTTTCCTAAATAACTCTTGGTTGAAAGGGTTTGAGTCCTTAATACTGAACAATTAATATGATACTACTTATCTGATTCCAAAATGTGAATCTGAGCCATATATGTTTGTTGTCTTGCCTTGCGTTCAGTGATGCAGTGCTTGTGTTTGAACTTCTTTATTTTGGTACAAAAATATTGTTGTGATATTAATCTCTTAGTGTCAGCAGGCTTTTAAGGTGTTATGGCAATGATGGATTTGCTTTCTGTCTTCCCTCCACTCTCCCCAAACTTCACTAACAGCCTGATTCCAAAATGACCTTATGTGATTTTGGGGGCCATCAGAGCTGCCCATCCCTGGCCAGTTTTATTTCCAAATGAAAGCAAGAATTTTAAGTAGAGTTGGAGGGACTCTGGGACCTACTTTTCATCCTCCATTCTCTGAAGTATGGGACAGTCTAAGCGGTCTAGGCCTCTGCTGAACCTATTCATGTGGCAGATCTGCTGTGAAATCTGGGGAAGGGTATGGTGTGTGTTGCAGGGACAGAAAGAATATGATCTGCTACACCTCTTTTTTGCTGCTGCAGTAGAGCCCTTGAGGGCCATACCTGGCGTGTGGCATGTGGGAGAGTGGAGGCAGCCAGAGTGGAACAGGATGGTGCAGAGAAGCATGCAGGGGGTGTGTGGTGTATACCTTTAGCAGTACTACTGCATAATAATTTGGGGATTGCATAGATTTAGAATCAGAATACTACCGTATCATTATTATATCATTCCTTATTACTTGCATTATCTATTCTAGCTATAATTGCTTCAAAGCAGGAATTTCTTAAATTTTGTCCTTTACGTGCTAGGTGAATGTTTCTGAAAGTCAGATACAATATCAACAAAACTGGTAGAAATTTTTTTCTTCTAGAAGTACTAAAGCTTCTCTTTACTGAAAAGAGTGAGGACTTATTTAGTGCCTCTCAACAGGTATTAAAAGAAAATATCACATAACTTAACACAATTTGATTTGTTTGTTTTACAGGGAATCTTTTCCAAATGACCTCCAGTTCAGTATTTTAATGAGATTCACTGTTGATCAGACCCAAACACCTAGCCTGAAGGTAAGAATTTTCAGGCTTGCATTGCAAACAAAAATCTTCATTGATAAACATTTGCTTGTCTTAATATTTGAATTTGGATTGTTATTTTTGTTTTGTTTTTTTTTTAAAAAAAAAAAAGGTTTTCAATTAGTGGATTTTGTTTTTGTAAACTTTCAGACAGTCAAGCCAGCACTACAGGACCAGCTTCGCTCTTTTTGGAGCTCAAAGGTTTTTGTCTGAATTATTGTCTTTATTCTTAACCCTATGTCAAACTCTTACAGTGTTTCCAATAATTTTTATTTGAATGCATTCGTATGCTGCTACTAACCTTTGCGAGAAACTTTAAGCATGCAGATGTTCAATTTTAAACATTACACTAGTATGAAAATGTTTGCTGCAAGAGAGATTAATAAAACCACAGTACAGCAAAAATGAGCAACAAAAATATGGCCGCCTAACATCAAGCTGGTTGTGCAAACTCACTCTATCCAGTCTTTTCTAATTTTATGTTTGTGATTTCCCAGTCATGTTTTCCTAGTTCATATATATTTTTTCCTGTAATCAGCCTGATAGGTCTTGAATTAATTTAAATTATTTTAATATTAATATGAACTTGAGTTACTATATTAAAAATCAGCTCCCTTTGTGGTACACTTACTTTTCTGAAAGCAGTGTGTAGCTTTATAATTACACACATTTTTACATAAGAATCTGTAGTCCGTAGACCTGCCAGTATAAGTGAAAAGTAAAAATGTATTCTGTAGTACACTTACAGTTGCAAAGAGAGTTGATTTTAGGATAAATGCATCAAATCCTAAGAAGATTTAGAAGTGATGTAAATGGGGAAATAACAAGCATATGATAACTGGTATTTTCTGCTCTATCCTGCACGAAATATTTGTACATAGTTTGATACTGCACAAAAATATGACTTTTCCTAAGTTATGTTGAACCTAAAGTCACATGAATATGCCTTTTTTGTCTACAATACAGTAAAACTTACATTTTTAAGCTTTTGAGGACAGTTGATACGTTGACCACTGTTGCTTCGTAGAGCTGTGTTAAAAAGGGACTGCTGTCATTTATTGAAGACAGCAAATGAGGTAGTAAAAATCAGTTTGTTGTTTAAATAAATCCTTCGAACAAATTGGGCTTGGTTTTGTTTTACTTGGTTTTCCTCCCCAGGAAGGTGAATTTGATGGTTGAGATGTTCTTTTTTTCCATACAGTAGTATAGCTGGTAAACGAATATCGATCATGTTTCAAAGTTGAGAGTGTATATTTGGAATGAGAAGTGGACTACTAGGCTCAGTTGGGACTAAGTTCAAGAATATTCACTATGCGACCTAGAAGGAATTAAGAAGTCTGAAACACTTAACAGGCAGGAAGACATTCTGACAATAATTTCCAGTATTTGAGAGAGACTTCTGAAATCAAGATGTCAGTAAAAACTACCTCCATAGAAGAACATCTGTTAGTTTGACATAAAATCAAGAGTATTTAAAATGAATTTTTGAGACAGTAAAGTATGTAACTGTTTAAGGGAAGGTAAGCTTTTTTTCAGAAGAAAGTGTTATCAACCCCCTATTTCCATCTTTATGAGGTAACTACAACTTCAGGATCCAGACAGTAAAGTTACTGAACGTAAATTGCAGAAGTATCTATTTAATATCCACATTCTTGAATATTTTGTCTAAATCCCATCCTCGGTGCACCCAGATGTCTAACAGATGTTATAAGTGTTAAGATGTTAGAAGTGATAATCCTAGGGCATTACTCCATTTCTTGAAGTCTTCAGCTTTTGTTCTTACGCTGATAAATGATTATTTTGTTGCAGATGTGCCTTTGGGCTATATATACTGAGAAACAGCATTCACTGTGACAGGAAAAATCAGAGAAAGGATTTTCAACATCCTTAAATATGGTCAGATATAAGAAGGGATGACAGATCAGAAATTTGCTGTGTGGAAGGATTCCCTTTGCAAATGACTTTTCCTTCTGGTTTTTATGTGGTAGTGGCAAATAATCTTGATCCTTTACAGTAAACTGTAATTGTCGTTCTTACATTTACCAACACAGCTAAGTCTAGGACAATAAAAGTCAAGCTTTTAGAGTAGCCACAGAGATGGATTTGGATAGCTAGCCAGTAAGAGGACCAAGCAGAGATGTAATTTTACTGACCTAATCCATGGAGGATGCAGCACAGAGGATTATGCTGTATCTATCTTACTTTCTTTTGCTATAATTTTACATGTAGGTGTGGTGAACTGCTGAAACACAGTTTAGAGGTGCCAGATGCACGTATCTATTTTGGTCAAATATATGGATGGGCATAGGAGTCAAATTTTCTAGACAGAATATAATCTATATAATCTATTTTTGCAGGTGCAGAGCATATGCTTTCCAGGGGATAGGTGTTGTTCTGAAATACACTTCAAATCATCACTTGCATTTTTCTCAGGTTGAATATCAAATGGCTCACTCTCACTGAGGAATTGATTTAAGCTTTGTGACCAAAGTTCATTACAAGTTTCTGAACCCTTCTTTCCTTTGAAAATACTGATTTGTGGACAAAGGTTTTTGCTGCAGTTGATCAGAAGATTTATTTTTTCTAAGTCCGTATTAAAATTTCTGGATTAAAAAAAAAAACCCAACCAACCAATGACACAGATTCACAGAGATGAGAGAGCCCTTCAAAATTGATCTTTAGTGTATGTTTTAGTCATTTGATTAATGGCAGAGGCAGTTGCTCCTAAGTGTCCAGGAACTTAGGGACAGACATCTGGGATCTGGCAGTCTGAAAGTCATTTTGAGTTATTGCTTGTATTCAGCCTGAGTAAGGCAGAGTAGTCTCTCTCGCGTCCCAGGAAAGCACTGTAAGAGATGGACTTTTTTCTGGTTTAAGTAAAGCAGCTTCTCTACATTCCTCTCTCCTTTTTTTTTCCTGTTATGTGAAATGTTTCTTTTGTCTTACCCTGATGCAGCAAATGAAACTCTGTAAATCTCAAATGTTTCACAGGACAGGAAAACAATTTGCCTTCTGGCACTGACTGTGTAGCATCCTTACAGTATTTCATGAATTTCTGGAGGTAGTTGCACGTATTTTTGTGCCAGAATTTGTCATTTCATTCTGTGAAAGATGGTTATGAAGCACTTCAGTTCCATTTATGTCTAATTCTTTTTTTTGTGAGTAATAGTGCTAGTTGTGGCTTGATCTGTATTTCAGCTCACTTACTACAGCAGTGCTATTCTTTAAAAAAAAAAAAAAGTCTGTTTGCGGTATATGCTCTGCAGGAAAAAAGTCTCGGTGTTTATAGTCCAGCAAAAGTACAATAAATTCAACCTAGAATAGTACAAAGAAAGTCAAGACAGTATTAAACAACTTCATAGACAGTGGTTGCAGATTAACAGCAAATATTCATTGTAAGAATTCCTGGAGCTGCTTTCATTGCAGTCAAAAATTGTTTATCTCCTCTCTCGGAGAGATTAAATGGATTGTTGAAGAGAACTATGTTAGACCTTTTATTTCTAAATCTCAACTCTGTACATACTTACTGGAAATAGTGACAAAAATACATCATAAGTAGATTTGCTGCTCTTATGGAATTCACTTCAGGGTGCTTTTTTTATCCATAATAATACTGTCTTGTTACATTTGAGCATAGAAGAGTACCCCTTCCAGAATTTCTTCAAAATTCAAGCAAATTTGTGAAAAACACTGTCAAACCTAGCTTTGGGTATCTGTCTCACTGTGAAGAGCTTTATTAATGCGAACTCTCTCTATTCGTCTTCTGTTCAGTGCTCTTCTGTCTCCTGAGAGCCTCTATCTTTCCAGAAGTCTGGGCGATTTATTTTGTGGGAGTAGTTTAAACACTAAATAATACTGCTCTCTCAGATACAGTACTCCAGAATTTTCTCATTGGGAGAAATGCCTCTGGATGTTTTAAGTGTTACAGTTCTTACCAGTAATTTTTTTAAGGTGTGATATTATATATATTTAAATCATGAACAGTGAAACATAGTGCTGTCGTAATGGTTTCACTTGATAATCTAGAAATTTTAACTTTATTACTTTGTATTTGGAAAACCATGTAGCCTAAGGCTTTTTACTGCGGAGGTCATTTGTGGGATTTTTTTTTCTTCAAAAGAATCTAACGAATAGTGTGGTTTTTACTGCATTGATCTGCATGAGATGAAAGCCTCCAGCTGTTGCTTGTTGTATAACTTTGGAGAAGTCAAGCTTTAGCAACTGGTGTGAAAATAAAGTATTCATTATTAATCTACATGTATCAGCTATCACTAATGTGTGTGTCACTTAGTGTATCTTGAGTTTTTAATAGCTTGCAAGTTTTGATGACCAAGGGAAATTTCTAAATAGCTTTGCTCAGAACAGTTGTACTATAAGACATGAACAATTAAAAATACACCCAGAACTTTCTTCTTTCTGGTTATGATGGACATAGGTGTCTTGCTCCTGGTAGGTATTTCTGGTTCACTATAATCATTAATGGAAATGAAAGCAGCTAAGTCAAATAGGTGGCCTAAATAAATGTTCACCACTTTTGTTGATGGGTTGCATGACAAATCTCTCAGGCAGCAGGAGTTGAGGATATAAATATTTAAGGAAGATACAGGCATAATAGCTCTTTGCCCAAAGCTGTGCAGTGGTGCAATTTTGGAGAAGCTAAAGAGAGGCTGCAGTCTGAGATGTATAAAACAGTAATTCTGCGTAAGGAGTAGAGGTAGTTAGTGGAGTAAGGGAACGATGCTTAGATAAATGAGGGAGTAAAGCAGTTTTTCTATCCTCCTGGTAAATCCATGTCTCTATCTTCTAAAGGAAAAATGTGCATGTGACCCTTTCTAAGTCTTTTGTAGAAATTCTATTCCATACCTTTTTAGTATTTAATGGGAAGATTCATGTGGCTTATCCCCAAAGATAGTGACTGCTGAATTCTGGTGTTTTATAAAAGAATGCTGAGTGTTAACTATATGGTAGGACCTAACGGGAACTGATTATTGGTTCATCAGATGATGTTAGCTTTTAATTTTGGTACCTGTAATAATTCTGAATAATTCTTTAAAATCCTGAGTATTCTTAAATATTCTGAGTACTTGGTTCTCTTTTTGTTAAATACAAGCTTCTGCATATGCAATGATTTGTGTATCTTTCAGTTGCTACTAGTAAAATCTAAGATTTCTATTAATATTTGAATTTCTGTGGAATAACTCCCTTCTTGAAATGTTATATCCATTTGTAAATTGATTTATTGTATAGAGTTTTATATCAATGCTGAAAAGATGTTTATTTTAATTGGAAAAAAAATCATCTTTATTTTAGGGAATGAACACTACTCTGTGAGCACACTTGTTCTTGCAGCACACCATTTTTATTGTCCACTTGACTCTATTTCTCTTTGCAGGTCAAAGTTGCAATCCTTAAATACATAGAGACTCTTGCGCAACAGATGGATCCAGGAGATTTTGTAAATTCAAGTGAAACTAGGTTAGCAGTGTCTCGAATCATCACCTGGACCACAGAACCTAAAAGCTCAGATGTTAGGAAGGTATGTTTGTTAATGTATGCTTAGAATTGTCATATATTCCAAGTATCTTGGCAAATTAGAGAAGCTAATATTTCTTGCCTTAAAAAAAAAAAATTTTCTTTAAAAACAAACTTATTCTTTCATAGAGAAAAGATACTTTTATATCCTTCTCAGCAAACACACCTAATTTTTCTGTATAAAGTATCAGGACTGACAAAGTAAAACTTTGCCAAAAATTGTATGTTTGAGAATATTTAAGTAAAAATTTAAAATGAACACATCTTGAAACTCTCCGTTAGGTGTGTATTTTTATGTATGTTAATATGTTGAGATTATCTTTCATAATACAAGAAATAACTTCGTTTCAAGCACTATCTGCTATTGAAATCTCTTCAGTGGGCAGTTTTAATATTACTTCAGAGACCACCCTCTGTGATACTAATAGCACATTTTTAACAGGAATGGTAAGTTTGGTAGCAAGCTTGGTTCAATCTCTGTTGGATTTTCTCGAATCCTTTCTGTTTAACAAAAGATAGATAAATAACTGTTGACCCTTTGACAAAAGAAAGTTTGTGCTTTAATAAGGTAGTATCAAAGGTTTGTTCTTGTAATGCTGCAGTTCCAGTGCAGAACTATCTTTTCCACATAACTGTTGTGAAGTGAAAATTAGTATTTGTGAGCTGTGTAGATATAGCAGGGATACAGAATAACCGTGAGAAATGTACTAATGCAGTCTTTGGAAAGGGTTTCTAAATAGTCTTTCCAATTATAGGAAGCAAAAATATTTTAATTTTGTTTGCAGTTTGACGGAATAGAGCTTTGTTGGTTTTCTTCTGATTGTCACCAGCCATTCGGTGTTAGCTGCTGTTATGAGCATGCTAATGCTTTTTGAATGCTAAATAAACATATTTACTTTGTCTTACAAATGCAAGCATCTTTGACACAGAGAACTAACTCTTCTGTTCCTTTTTCTCTGTTTATTTCTTCAGTTTGAAGAGTTGGAACAATTTATGTGTTTAAATTTCCTTTGCTATTTTCAATTACATTTGACTTTTGGCAACTTCATAATTTCTGGAACAGTACCAAAACTTCCTTTCTTTAGGAGGGATGTTTTGTGGGAGAGAATTGAGAGAAAATAGTGGGAGCTGTTTCACTAAGTGTGTAATGTGAAGAGAACAAAAATAAAAATAACATTCAGAACTTCTTGATATCTGCAATGTTTATAATATGTAATAAAAAAACATAGGAGAGTTTATACTGGAGATAATGTCTGTCTTTCACTTCTTATATAACTTCACGAGTATGAGAAAGCATTAATAGATTATATCCTATGGACTTCTCTTGCCTAGTACCGTGTCCTAGTGACATGTAGAAGACTATAAAACAGGAGGAGAATTGAAGCAGCACTATCTTCTAAATCAGTAAAGTTTTAGTACCAAGACACGTGGCAAGCTGTCTTATCTGATGGTTCATATCTCTAATAAGCATTTTTATGTCAATAAGTAACTGAATCATGGAAAGAATTGCCAGTGAGTTTAGTCATCTGGAACATCTTAATGATATGAAGTTTTCTTATTTTATTTTTTCTTTCCATAACACAGCTGTTAGAGGCAGCTAACTGCCAATAGCCTTTAATAACTCTTGAAAATAAAATTTCACCAATAAGTAGTTCAAAAGAGTTATTCTGATGGTATAAAATGTTTCGTTCTCTTAACAGGTTTCACAGCCTGCTATCACAGGCTTTTTCATTTTATTTATTTTAATAAGCTTATAGCATTTAGAATGATTTCTTTAAATCAAAAGTTTTTGCCAAGTGTATTTCTGTGTAATTGATGGGTTTGGTTTTTTTTTTAATAAAAACATTTCCAGTACTAAGTATTATGAAAAATCCTTTTTTCTTTTATTAGTCTGAAGTTGGGCACACTTAGTGCGGTTCAGTGACATGGGACTTTTCTGGAAGATAAAATTCTATGTTTCAGAACTTAGATTTCTTCTAAGATTAGAATTCCTCTGAAAAGAATTAGAATCTTCTTAGGATTCTTCTAAGAAGAAAACCAAACCAAAAAAATATTTCTCATCCTTATTGCAGACTTTTAAAGATGTTATCTGTGTGACTGGACTTAAATCTCAAGAGAGAGAGCTTACGCTGAGGAGAAGAAAAGCCTCCAAATACTCTAAAATGTTGTGGGTTTTTTTTTTTCAAGGAAGAGGGAGAGAAAAGAGATAATTGCATAGTTGAAAACCTTCTGTGAGTCAATATCAATTTTGATGCTTTAGGTTGAGCTTCGTTCTGGGCAGACTTGATGGTATCTGTTCCTTTGCTGATACGACTGTGGACTGTCTATTGTGTTATTTTATTGGCAGCTTAAACAGACACAGTGTTGCGAGTGGAGACATGGATAACAGGACAGAAAAAAGAAGGTGGTAATTCCCAAGCCTTTGCTCAGTTGCAGGATTTGTTTTGGTTTTGCTTTGTATCAATTTCTGATACTGATACCAATTTCTTTCTTCAAGACTGACCATAAGAAATAACAAGGGAAACATTAAAGACAGATTGTAGAGGGCATTCAGGGTATTCACTTGAAGGGAAGGCTGTCAGAGGGAGAAGGGAATAAAAGTTAAAGAAAACAGCCAGTCACGAGTGCGCAAAGATAATTTGTGGTAATCTAACATGTTAGTATTTTTGTCATTAAACTTAATACTAAGATGTGTGCTGGTATGTGTGCTCATACCTTGGCTTTCCACTTTTAATTAAAAAATGCTACAGTTCATTGCTCTGGAAGCAAAAGGAGGGAAATAAATGTCTAAAAGAATTTTCTAAACTACTTGCTTGAAGTATATTGCTGCTTAAGCAAGCTGCCTATCATTCTCTCTAGCATGAGGCACTGGTTCTCTCCAGTGCATGGCAGACCTTGATGGTGAGCTGTATAAACTAGACATAGTTGGTTAATCTTAGAATCAGAGTTTTGTACTACAAAGAAACTATTAAACAATTCTGGAGAACTTAATCTCTAGCCCTTCATTGCGTGTGTTAGTTCAGTTGCTACGTTGACAGGTTTGTTAGCCTATTCAGTGAATATTCATCAAACTGTACAAACATTACTAAGTCATGCAGTCAACATTCCTTTACTAGAGGGAACCCAACCATTGTGTAACTTACTGTGTTGCTTTGTCAGTAAAGAGTTCTCATTTTTGATTCAAATAAAAAAAACATCTATAGTAAAACATGCTGTAGGATGAGGATAACATTAAAGATGAACTATTAAAATTGAGGGTGTGGGAGGTGGCAACCAGTAGACTACAAACTCCAATACTTAACAGTTTTCATCTTTAAAATACGTAGTCAGCTAAATTATTCCTCATGATGTTTGTGTATCTTTTAAAAAGATAAAGGAAGCAGGGCGGGAAGGGGGGGAAGGTTAACTAACTAGTTTGGGTGTAGGATAAGTTATAAAGAATATCAAGTGCTGTGATCACAACTCAAGATCAAGACCGTCTCATTCCAAATTAGGGTATCCGTTTGTGTGGGTTTTTTTTTTAATTTCTAAAGCCATAACTGTTCCTTTTCAAGCTAGTGTGTTGATTATCCATCACCTGTAATTACCACTTGCAGAACTCAGGAGAAGGCATTGCAGGCTTGTTCCTGCCTGGCGTGTTCCATTCCTGTCTTTAGATTTGTTCAACTTGCCAAACCCTTTAAAAGCCATTTTGCGAATTCCAGTACTTCTTTAGTAAGTAGGGATTGGGGGGGGGTGGGGGTGGGAGAAGATGAGGAGCACGTTTCTGAAAGACTGCTTCTTAGAATGATTGTGTAAGCTCATCGTTGTGTGTCTGGATTTATCAATATCTGAACTTTCAGCTTACCAGCAAATAGGAACTGCTTTTGTTCACATCTGTTAACATCTTTATTCAAGCTTGATCAAGACTTAAGTCATGTTTTGTGATTACCACTCATTATAGCATCTCTTGCTGATAAAATTACTTTAGAAACTCTAATTAATGTCATCAATCTGTATCATCTTCTAGGCTGCACAGTCAGTGCTGATTTCCCTTTTTGAACTCAACACTCCAGAGTTTACAATGCTATTGGGTGCTTTACCAAAAACATTTCAGGATGGAGCCACAAAGCTTCTCCATAATCATCTCCGGAATACAGGCAACAGTGGTCAGGTATCTACACCTCTCATTATTCTTTCTGAACTTACTGGTGTTTTGAACATAAGTCCATTTCAGTAGAGTTATTTCTAAGAGCAAGAAAGTTGGTAGAGGAGGGGAGGCAACCCAAATCCTATGTAGAAGTCTGTCTTAGTACCAGATATCACTCTTTATGGAATGCCTTTTCTTTTTCCTCGAGAGAATGATACTTTCTATGTTGCTTCCAAGTGACTTAATAACTTTGAATGTGCTTTTTAAGAGTAGTTTATCTTTACTTTACTCATTTCAAAGTTATATCTGATTGAAGTTACTAGTAATTCGTTAGCCAATCCAAGAAACTAAATAGAAGCTCTTTAAATGTTTCTGGGCACTAGAAAATAAATAAATACAACAATAAGTTAAAAGGGAAGCTGAAGTCCTACTGGAGTATCTTTTCTCACCTCTCCTCCTCCAGGGATCAATGGGAAGTCCTTTAACGAGACCTACTCCACGCTCCCCAGCAAGTTGGTCAAGTCCTCTCACTTCCCCAACCAATACATCGCAGAACACTTTGTCACCAAGGTAATGTAGGCTGGTGTTGCTACAGTTCTGCATCTAAGGCTTCATTACATGTTACCCAAAATTGTAACCCCAACAGTGAAAGCGTGGAGCGAATTTTGCACAAAGTGACAGATGCTGAAAAATTATCCTCCTCCCTCCGCAGAATGACAGTGCAGTGAACTTCTTAGCCTCCCTGAAGGGTCTGACAAGTGCCAGGGCTGGCCTGAGGTGGGAAGGGCTGTGCACCTTGGAGTGCAAATGGATTAGCAAGAGAAGGAATGGAAGTGTTCATCTCTAGCAAATGTTAGAATAGGTCAGCTAGGTCATCAACCCAGACTTAATATTGGGGAGACTAAAAAAGTAGTAGTTCATAAATGTTCAGGTCTCTAATTTTGTGGTACCGATGTTGCCAGCGGAGTGGATTTTGTAATTTTGCCTTTTAGCAATCAACTTACTGTGAAAATTGTTGAGTTTTATCAGTCCTCCTTAGTTTGGAACTTTTTTCAGAGAGAATGGTGTAAAAATCCCAGTTGTTTCACTCATAAAACAGAGCAAAAGAAGTTTCTTTCTTCAGGCAGATGCTGCTACATAATGTAGCCCTTCCCTTAGCTAACTACTCGCAGGGCTTTTTCTGTCAGTGGCAGTAGACTTTCTAAGATGTACCATAGTACAATTTTCTTATGTGGAGAGCCAGCTTTCTTCCTTGATGTGTTTTAAGAAAAATAATAATTTTATTACTATTTCTTGAGTCTGTGTAGTTCCATGCTAATGTTATTTAAAAATCTGGGGTCACAAAGTAAATCCATCTTAATTTCTATGTCCTTCTCTGTGGCCCACAGTGCATTCGACTATGACACTGAAAATATGAATTCTGAAGATATTTACAGCTCTCTTCGTGGAGTCACTGAAGCCATTCAGAATTTCAGTTTTCGTAGTCAGGAAGATATGAATGAGCCTGTAAAACGAGATTCCAAAAAAGATGATGGCGATTCGGTGAGTATTTAAACTCAGTGCATCTTGGTATCAGCAATCCAAGCCAATTAGTGATTTATTACAGATGATAAAGCATCTTTTTCAGTAGGTTTATATGTTATGACTTCTGAAATGAGATGTTTCTCCTAAATTACTTCAGAGCTTTAGAAAAATATGTTCCTAGTCTTGAATCACATTTTGGAAATGTAAATGCTAATTCTAAGTAGCGCTAGCTGTTTGGTTATTTAAAATGTTAGCAATTTAAAAATAGATTATCTTGCAAAACAGCTGGAGTTCGTTTTTGAGAGGTCTGCACCTTAATATATGTTTTTCCAAAGGTTTTGGTTTTATTCTGTACAAAACCTGTGGGTTTTTCAGTGCTACATGCAGTGTTTTAAACTTCTCTGTTTCTATGGAACTTTGGTTTTCAGATTTATTGAGCTTACCAATTATGTATATGCTTAAACATGTTTTTAATTTCTTAGCATCAGACATCTGAGATAAAATACTGACAGCTGTTTCTGCTTCATGAATTTTTTTGGACTATGTATGCTTTCTTTTTTGTTTTTGAAGGAAAGCAAAGTTTAGGGAACTGCTTCTAAGACTTCTTATTTGAAGGCTAGTTTGAAATTTTTGAAATTTGTAAACTTTTTGAAATTTGTAAGTTTTTGCTACATAGATGAATTAGTAATGTAGTTAAGTGAAAAGCGTAAGTGTGTATTTCATATGCTCCTATGATATTTCTTTTCCTGCAGATTTGCAGTGCTTCTGGAATAGTAGACCTACGAGCAGGAAGTGGTGTGAGCGATACAGGCCGAACAGCTCTTGATAACAAAACATCATTACTCAACACAATGCCTCCCCACTCTTCGCCACGTTCACGAGATTATAACCCATACAATTATTCTGATGGTATCAGTTCATTTAATAAATCTGCTTTGAAAGAAGCCATGTTTGATGATGATGCAGAGCAATTTCCTGATGGTAAGCTTCAGATTGCATTCTGTGCTAGAAGAAAAATGGTGAGATTTTCCATCTTTTAGTTCAGTTTCTGAATTTATTATTAGCAATATATGTATCAGCAGTGCTGCTTCTTTGAGAGGTTTTTATAAATACTGTGTTTTGAATTATTCTTTGTTTGTAATCCTTTTGAGGGACATTGCTGGATTACTTGGTATTTGTAGAGATTAAGGGTAAAAATGAGAAATACTGAACTATATTGTATACTTCTGGTAGCACATCCTGTTATTGTCAATATAAATTTAGTTACCAGATTGCTTTATGATTGAAATTTAAAGCGGGGGGGGGTGGGATATTTGCAGCAAGGAAGTAAAACTGGATCAAACCAGTTTGGGAATCAGGTGAAAGATTAACTGTTTTGTTAGTAATATATTTGTATTTGAAACATGACATTGGTGTTTTCTATTGACTAAACATTCTTTTAAAAAAACAAACAAAACAACAACAAAAAAAAACCACCAAAAACCACACAAACAAAACCCACCAGCTTTTCCCAGGAAGGTGGTTCATTTAGCCCATGTAAATCTAGGAACTTAGGCTGTTCTTTTGTAGGCTTCTAGACCTTCTTTTTAATATTTCTCAGTATATCCTTGGGTAATTTTTTATATCTAAATGTTGGGAAGGTTCCAAAGTATCACTACTATTATTATTTTAAAAAGTAGTAGGTGGTTTTTATAATCTGGTATTCATTATTGTTGATATTTCATACTCAGTTATAGGTTAAAATCAGTTGTTAAGTAAACAAATTTCTTAATAGAGAGGGACAAACAAATTTTCCCCCCTTCTGACTGTTTTTCTTTTGTCATCTAGCAAAGATGTGTTATAGAAACTGTTGAAAAACAAAGCTATTTTCTGACTTGGTGTTTTATTCAGTTATTCTATCAGTTGGCTTTAAGTTTACATTAAAATAAACCCAAATCCAAGTAAGGTGCATTTCTTTGTTTTCTCTTCTTTTTAGTGAAGAGGCATATGGCCAATTATTATCTTCTGGAAAAGGTTGAGGGGAAAGCAAATTTTTACAAATCATGTCACGTAAATATAAATAATTAAATACCTTTGTCATCCACATATAGAGCCAATTTATGTTTGAGATTCTGTATTACAGGGATCCTGTCGTTACATGGGATAAGCCTCTTTATACCTTCTGACAATGTATTTCTGGATATTGCATTAAACCAAATGCAATCTGTGCTGTGCCAGCATGTTCTGGTTTTGTAAAAACTCATGACTGGCTGGAGTGAAGCATCCCCATCCAGTATTAGTTTGTACTGGCTGGAGGATTAGTGCAATGCATTATTTAGGTCTACTCTTCAATGGATCTTAACAAAGTACTTGCATTCATTCCTGTGTTCGCCCTTAGTTTTTGGTTATACCCTGTGCATTCTGTCATTTGTGTGTTACTTTTAGAATTTTATCTGAGATAACTTTGAAAAAGTCTGCATGAAAAAAGATACACTCAGCAAAATACTTTGTGCCTGCAATTCCTCAGTTAGGAGTTGCATGCTTTTCCCATAAACCTGAAGCACTCGTTGGACGTTAGATTTTAATTTTCAGAAACTTCACAGAATTGCTGCCTGTTAATGACACAAAGTCCTGTTTTTACTGGACTCCTAGCTATCCTCTCATAGGGGAGAGTTACTGGGAGAAAGATGCGGAAATACAGGGCTAGATGGGAAAACCATAGCTGCCTATATAGTCCATCAACAGCACTGAGGCATGAACGTATATTCTGCAGATGGTTTGTCTAACAGTTGAAAATTTCCAGTGGAGGAGATGCCACAGTGTACTCCACATGGCCATTTGAGTGTTTTGCCTCTCTTACAGTAAAAAGGTTTTCAGAGTAACTGCCTAAATCTTCCAACCACTAGCACTTCCCCCCCACCCCAAGGGAGATGCTCTTTATCTGAAGCATAGGGAAACCTGGCTTTCTAAGTCACTTCCAAACTCCTTAAAAGCAGTCTATAGTTTCTGGTTGAAAAACAGTGTTCCTCTTCAAAGAAGCTTATTTATTTCAGCTTAATTCCATGGACTGTGTTTTCCAAACATCTTCCTTTTCACCTGCCACTTGTATACGGGCTTAAGACTTCTGCTTCTGTGTCTTGCCTTACACTTACCATCTTTTTTCTTTCAGACCATTCCTCTGATTTATCATGATCACTTTCAATTTTTCTCCTGTTCTGCAGAATGTTTGTAACTGCTCTTAAGTTGATGTCATCTGCAGATTTTATAAGTGGTTTCCATATTTCTTCGATAGCATGAACAAAAGCATCAAACAGAACCAGGCTCTGCACAGACCCAAGCAGGGACATCACTCGTATCCTCCTAGATTAATAGAAAGCCATTTATAGTCCCATCACCCTGCAAGTGATTCATCAGCTTTTGCACCCACTTCGTTGGCTTTTTTGGCCAAGTTTGCATAACTTCTGTATTAAGATGCTGTGGGTGCCAGTGGGAAAATCTTTACTAAATTCAGGACATACTTACATTTTCCCTTTTAACCCCTATACTGTTTATCCTGTCAAAAGGCTATTATTTGATTGGTTTGAGAAGAGCTGTTCTTCATCAAATATTTCTCTCTCTAATGCATATTTTAATTCATTCAGATGAAGGAATTGCATCTGATCCTTGTTTCTGTTTTGTTTCCTTTCTGAAAAAGAAATTTTGAGAGTAGACTTTGAATATGACGACTTTTACGCTTCTCCATTCTTATCTGGAGAATGTTTGGAAATGAAACACTGGGTGCTAAGTCATACAGAGGAATGGAAAATACAGGCTGTGAAGGCACATCCCTCTTGGTTGTCTTCACGTTTTTCAGGAATTCCAGCTATTTCCTCCCCTAATAGAGCTTCTTTCCTCCCCTTATTTCTGCACAGACATGGCTGCTACCTTCTCCTCTCTTTACTTCTTCCCTCCATACATTCAAGTTGCCACTTATTTCATTCTCATACTTCCACAGTGAAAATAACTTTATTCAAACAAATATGGATAGTTTTCCTAATTATGTGTCAATATGTATTCCCCAAAACAGGATTTACTATAGTTGTAATCCTCTGTCCTGGTTTTGGCTGGGATAGAGTTAATTTTCTTCCTAGTAGCTGGTATAGTGCTGTGTTTGGATTTAGGATGAGAATAATGTTGATAACACGCTGATGTTTGAGTTGTTGCTAAGTAGTGCTTACATGAGTTAAGGACTTTTCAGCTTCCCGAGCTCTGCCAGATGCACAAGAAGCTGGGAGGGGACAGCTGACCCAAACTGGCCAAAAGGATATTCCCTACCGTATGATGTCATGCTCAGTATATAAACTGGGGGGAGGGGTGTGATCGCTGTTTGGGGACTGGCTGGGCGGTGGGCGGTGAGCGGTTGCATCACTTTCTTTTTTCCCCCCCCCGGGTTGTCTCGCTCTCGCTCTCTCTGTCTCACTCTCTCTTTCTCTTACTGGTTTCCTCTTAATTACTATTATTATTACTATTATTATGATGAGGATTTCAAGTATTAAACTGTTCTTATCTCAACCCATGAGTTTTCTTACTTCTGCCCTTCGGATTCTCACTCCCATCCCACCGGGTGGGGAGCAAGTGGCTGTGTGGTGCTTAGTTGCTGACTGGGGTTAAACCACGACATCCTCGCAGTTTGGTAGAACAAGTGTAATAGTTCTGGTAATAAAAGTAATGATCTTGCTTCTGTAAAAGTGATTGTCCATTCTGCGCATCTGTACTAATTAATAACCTGCCTAATGCAATTTCAGTCTGTCCTTCAGGCAAACATTAATGATCCATTTAGAGAGTCTGCAAAGCATGCATTAATATAGAGGCAGTAGAAGTGCTTGCAGAAAAAAATTTCTGCTTTCAGGTGCTCATGCTCCTGATTATTCATGCAAAACAGAATGCAAATAGGAATGTTGGGTACAAAACCCGTGATTTTTAAGGTAACTGATGTGTGATTTTAAGATACTTCATAGGTGGTATTCAGCTTTTACTTGTTTCTTTGTATAGGTGCTTTGTACAGCATTTATAAGTTACAGTAGTGGATACAGTAATATAAGATGTTCAAGGGCTGCGGTTTCTCAGTATATGACCTAATAAATTTGTTATGGAGAATGTATTTCATGTGTTAATAAATGGAATCATTTCAGGCAAGATGCAATGCAGGAATATTTGCATTTTATGCCAATACTTTCAATCTTTTTCCAAAAAAAAATGTGTGTTTTTGTTAATTTATCCAGAAGTCACAATGCCAAGATGGAAGCTATATGCTTTTCTTTCTTAAAGGCTAAATGGGTCTTGATGATGGAATAAAGGCAACAACTTGATATTTAATTTTCATTAAGGCTGTTTTTAAGTTTCTTGACTGTTTGCAGATCTCTCTGTTTGCAGTCCAGTGTTTACAAATACGGGTTGTGTTACTAATGTGTTTTTCCATCATCATGGAATCATCTCTAATCAAAACTAAAATCCAGAGCCATCTTGTAACAATTGCTATTGGGAATCTCTGTGGGACTAACGGCCTTGGTTTGCTTCTATTTCAGCTATTTTGTACCAAGCACCATTCTTGTGCATTTTTTTTTCCCTGTTTGTGTTAACAGCCTAGCTATTGCTGTGGAACCATGGCTTACAAAAGCCTAAGCAATTCTGTCATACTAATGGAGAAAAGACAAAGGCATAATCTTGGATGGAAGGGTCATATGGAAAAGGTAGCACTTTGTGTATAGATCAGATTTGAAAGGATGCAGAGTACATATCACTCTGGGTATTGAAAACATAAAAACTCTTGCAGTAAATTAGCTTACAGGGGATTTTTTGCAATATCATTGTAGGGTTTTTTTGGTGATTGTAAGCTTGTTCAGCAACGTTGGCTGCACTGAAAATGTAGTAGTGAAATTGCAATTTTTGCAGACAAATTCAGGGAAAAAAATAAAAGCATGCTAGAAAGCCAGCTAGCCATCCTAGAAAATATCCTTCAGTTGTACAGCAGGCACTAATATTTATTTGCAGTGATCTAAGAACTGTGTTTGTGTATTCCTTTTTGACAGAGCCTCCCATGGACCATTCTGATCTGGTTGCAGAGTTACTGAAAGAGTTATCAAACCATAATGAGAGAGTTGAGGAAAGAAAGGCTGCCCTGTACGAGCTCATGAAGTTAACTCAGGAAGAGTCTTTTGGTGTTTGGGATGAGCACTTCAAAACAATACTACTTTTGCTGCTTGAAACACTTGGAGATAAAGAGGTAAATTCAGATTAATCCAGTTAAGAATGTTAACAAAGCACATGGTTTTCTTTCAGTATCTTTGAAATTTGTATGGGTTGTAGGAAGGGCACAAATTCCAGTTAGCCTTGAAAAACAAAAAACTGTGGAAATACAAAAATGTCATGAAGTCTGAATGCCCTGATTGTGAAGAGGGTATCAGTAATACTTACCTTCTCAAGTATTCTTATTTGTCAATTCCCATGCGATAGATTAAATGAAACATTTTTCACTGGGATCCAAAGCTTACCTGTTAATAGCCCCTGATGGAATCTAGAATATAAAAATATCATGTGTGGCAAAGCATTTAAAAATATATTTCTAAAATACAGCCATGCCTATTGTGAAGAGTCTGAGTTCTATGTAATTGGTTCTCTACAAGGGCTATGTTTTTGAAATTACTGAGGATCAAAAAGACTAGTACTTGGTTTTGATTTAAAAAATAATAATAATTTGTAGAAAAAATTTTCAAAAATGTATTTGCATGATGTGGTGCTAAAGGTTTTATCAGCACTTGTGAAGAGTTAAATTGTTTGCAACTTAACTTGTGGGTAGCAGAGATAACTCAGGTTAATAACATGTTTATGATATGCCACCTGAATTATCTGCAAAAAGAGAGATCGAGAAGAGTGAGAAGCTGAAGATTTTTTTCTAGCTTTATTTGTTAACACTAGGTTCATACTTTATATATGTGTAGAGCATAAGCTGATATTTTTCCATTATCGAAAACTCTTCCAGCTGCTGAACAAATGTTAAAACGTATGTCTGTTTAAAGATACATAACTCATTTATTTTAATATTAAATCTTTAGCATGCAATTAGAGCTTTGGCATTGAAAGTTCTAAGAGAAATTCTAAGAAACCAGCCAGCAAGGTTTAAGAACTATGCAGAGCTCACAATCATGAAGACATTAGAAGCACATAAGGATCCTCATAAGGAGGTTAGTAATCACTTATTCTATTTACTTGAGATTATGACAAAATGAAACAGCTGTCCAAAAAATGTTTGAGAAGTTAGTTAGATCTTACTGAGGAAGTAATTTGTTTAATAATCAAGCATTCAGCTGTTGTTAGTTAACATGGGTATGCAAGAAAAAAGAACTGCAGTTTTGTAAGCTCTCAAATGCTTAATATCAGCCCTAATAACAATTGCCTTAGGTGCTGTCCAAGAGGACATAGTAACCACCGATGTGTCATTATAGCTCTTCAAGGAGTGAACGAAGGGAGTTTTTTCCTTCCATGATGTCTTAAGCCAGATATGGGTGTCCTGGAGCTCTACAACAAGCTTTTGGATTTCATTAAGGTTCATGGGACTGAACATGGCAAGGAGCTGTCAACCCTTTCCAATTCTAGCCAGCTCTGCACCATTCGAGAGCTTGGCTTTGAATGTTGTTAGGGGAGAACGCACAGGAACATACCAAAGGGAGGAGTTGGTTGTGGCCGAGAATAGTGAGCTGATTCAGAAGTAGAAGGATAACTGTAATCTTGCTCAGAAGTATTTGCGATGCACGCATACACAATAAAGGATAATGTGTGTAGATGTAAGAAACACAAAAAAATACAGTAACGGCCCCCATATTAAACATTTCACATCAGTGTCACTGTTGCTATGGAAAGAATCCAGGTTTATTATTAAATGAGTACATCTTCTCCCTGCCCTCCCCATGCAAGGGCGCTTACTCTGTATGGAACTTACTGTGGAGTTCCAGGTTGTGAAGTTTGACTGCAGTTCCTCCCATACCAATGACTTTTGTCACTCATCTGATACTCATTTCTCTTTTCGCTGCACCTTCTTCATTTGTTTCATAGACTGTAATTATTACAGTGTCTTGTCCCCATCTTTCCTTCTCTGTTACTGTGCTTTTTCTCTCTCTTGGTTTCACATATACAAGTGAGAGAGTAAAGGGGACAAGGATGGAGAGAAACAGTTATGGAGGTTTTTGTACATCATTGAGGTACAAACCGCTGATTTTGTACGGCGGTTTGTCTTGTTAGATGGCAGACGCCACAGCTGCACTAATATGTGAATTTTCTCAGTTGTGCCCATGTTGTATCCTGAGCTTCTGTACCTATTGACTTCCTACTTAATTACTCTTGTTCTGCTTGTTCTTCATATCCTTCAGGCTTAAAGTACTCTCTTGTCATAGTTTCTTTCAAACTTAGAGGGGAGGAGAAACAGCTAGATTGACTTCTAAAAGTAGCAATCTAGGCATGTCATTAAACATGTTTTTGAGATGAATGTGAAAACATGTCTTGTCAGTGGTCGCTGACCTAACAAGCAATAACAAATGACAACACAAGAAATTACAGATTTACAAAGGTGGTGATATCTCAATATGTAGTTGGGAGGGTATCGCAGAATAGAGGAATTTCAGATCCGATTCAACAGCCAGGTTTGAGAAACTGATACGCATATTGGCACAGATACAGATCAGCAACAGAATATTGGGAAGAGTCTTGTTTTTAGGAAAGTACGTCCAACAGTTGGAATCTTGTAAACAGATTTTCAAAAGGCTCTTCATTCACATATTTCTACAATATTGTAGAGCTCTCTTGGTAGGAAATTTTTATGCTCAAGACCATTCCTGCCAGATAACAGGCCATAGTAACAGTCTCTTGTAAATAATTTTTCCATGTCTTTTACTTATTCTTTCAATAGGTGGTGAGATCTGCTGAAGAAGCTGCTTCCATGCTGGCCACTTCCATTAGCCCAGATCAGTGCATCAAAGTTCTTTGTCCAATTATCCAAACGGCAGATTACCCCATTAATCTGGCTGCAATCAAAATGCAGACAAAAGTCATAGAAAGAGTATCTAAAGAAACCCTTACTCAGCTTTTACCAGAGATTGTGCCAGGTCTAATACAGGTAAGGAGAGAAGGAGGAAAGAAAGAGAAGAAAAAAAAAAAGAAAGAAAGAAACAAACAAAACTGTATATATAAGAATTGGAAAGACTTTTAAAAAATAATATCACCTGGCATTCATGAAGGATTTTATTTGTCTGATAGCTGATGGCTGCTTTGACCCAAAATAACTCAGATAGTGAGAACAAACTCTTTGATTGGCAGGTAGCTAAATTATAACTGTGGTTAGGACTCAGAGGAAATCTCAGTAGGTTATGAAGTACTGGTTATAGTTAAGCTTGGTAGATACTTTCAGTTATGAGAGAGTTTTATTGTTGTTTCTATCTTTTTCCAAGTTGTAATCATTTGGACTGAAATTGTCCATGTTGTATTTGTGTATAATTGTAGGGTTTTATCACTCGGGGTTTGGGGGAGGAAAGAAGCAGTTGATTGGGGAAAGTTTAATAAAATGAGAAGCATATCAGAGGTTTCTCTTCCTTTGTCTTTAACAATAAATTCTTTCCCACCTTATCAAGATATGTTAATTTGCACGTGATGGATAAAGACTTTTCAGAGTTCGACAGCTGCATTCTGCAGATTTCTGTCTTTAATGGGTGTGAGCCAATCATACATCTGCAGGAAGGTAGAAGCAGAGAAGGGGCCCTCTGACAAGGGGGTGTGAGTGAGACAGCCAGGCATGGGGTACTAGCAAAGTGGCAAAAGGAACAAAATCATTAAGGAACGAGATGGGAGTTAACAAAAGAGTTTTTAGTTGTTAAGAGATTACTTCTTTCAGAGTAAGGAAGCTCTAAATGGAGTGGTCTTCTGCTTTAAGTAAATATCTGTATAATCTAGAACAATTTCTCTTACGTACTCTTCTATTGCATGACAGCAGTTTTCAGTGTAACTTATGAACAGGATTATGTGCATTTTAATTTCAGTCTGGAAAATTATTATCAATGGTGATTAATAAGCAGCCTGCTTTTTAAGTGTATGCTCTATATTTGCGTGTTTGGGTTTTTGTTGGAATGCTTCATTGGGCTACACTAGCATTCATTTACTGTAGGCTTCAATGTGTTTATTATAGTAAATAAGTAAATAGCTTTCTGAGGCTTTTAATCATTAACTGATAAGGTATTAATGTTAATTTTATTGCTTTCTAGGGTTATGATAATTCAGAGAGCAGTGTTCGAAAGGCATGTGTTTTCTGCCTTGTAGCCATTCATGCAGTAATTGGTGATGAACTAAAACCACATCTCAGTCAACTCACTGGCAGTAAAGTAAGTAAAAGATACCATTTAAAGAAATCTTGGTTCATAATTGCATGTATGCATTTGCATTTTGGTTGCAATTGCCAGAAAGTTTCATAAAAGTATATACTTGAATGAGAATATCAGGGCTACTGAAACCCTCCGAGGATTAATATAACTTTGTCATAAAATGTTCAAAACTGAAAATCCATAGATCTTTATTTATGCAAGGTAAGAACTTTAGCATTAAGGAAAATACTACATTGTTTCTTACTGCTGTTTAATGGATTTAGTTACTGGTTGTATCCCTGGTAGTAGTGATGGCTATACTCAGCATGGCTTCTCCTATCAGTATTTCTTGTCTTGTTTTTCATGCAAGTTCTGACTGGAAAGCAATAAATGTAGTATGTAGACGTTACAGCAGTTTTATTTATTCTCCCTCCTTGCTATTTTGTTTTCATCGGTCCTTCCAGTACTCTAATTTGAAATAATAATAATAATAGTAATCAGTCTGTGGTCCTTTTTGGTTCAGGATATCTATGATTTTATCGACATCTCTTACATACAGTTTTTTGCGTGCAAACAGCTGTATGTTAATTGTGAATCTCTTTGTTGTTGGGAATAAAACAGGACAATTAATTCTGTATATCTTTGAATAAGACAGTTATTTCTTAAAAATACTCTCTGGCAGTGTTGAATGTGATTCTAGACAGTATTGGAAGCTTTAGTAAGTACCAGCATCAACAACTCTAACTAGAGGCTTAAAACCTCAACATTAACTTAAAAGAAAAAAAACCCAAACCCTACCTTATTTAGAACAGCATTGCAATTTGAGGAAAATAGTGCATCTATCTTAATCTAGCTACCATAGATCATTCTCTTCTTTACATGCTTAAAGAAGCTTGCGCGGTTTCCTTGTGACAAATTTTGCTGTGTTTGATGATTTCATTGGCAATTCACCTTTCAATCAACTGTGTAAAATATAATTTTGCTTTTGGGGAAAAGAAAATGATCTAATGTCTCCTTTTTGTACCATTCCTGTAATCTGTACAGTTTGCAAATACTAAACAAAGTGAATTTCTGGCTTAAATTTGCAGATGAAATTATTGAACCTTTACATCAAACGTGCACAAACAGGCTCTGGACCAGGGGATACAACAGCAGATATGTCTGGACAAAGCTAATGAAGCTGACAAGAGTTAACCAGGTCTCCTAAAGCAAGGGCAAGGCCCTCTTCAGTGAAAGGAAAATTCTTACATACAACTTTTGGAACTTCTTTCTTGGTTTTTTCACGTTCTTTTTTTTTCTTTTTTTTTTCTTTAACCAACGGCTGTCCTCAGCCTGCATGTGACTGTTGCAATAGAATTATTCCAAATCCAAGGAAAAACAGTATTAATATCAGTTGATCAAAGCAGAATAAAATTGAAAAGTAATCTAATCCATCAGTTATCCTGTTCGCAATCCTCCGTGTCTTCCCATTAACTTTTGCCAGTGTTATTGTATTAAAAAAAAAGATTTTTTTAATGCTAATTAAAAAGGTATGCTTTAAGCTTCAGAAGTTAAAATATAAATTCTGTTGCTTTTATTCAGCTGCAGATAACATTACTTTTTTATTGCTATTTTGTTTGAGTATCATGTCCTTCGCTAGAAATAAGAAGTGATGTGAACCAAGGCTGAACTAGTCTGAACTGCAGTGAGACTTGTTCACTGTGTTGGTGGTTCATCGTATTTACAGCTTGTTTGGGATATTCTGGAGATTGAGAAATATGCCTATAAAAAAAAGCTGGATTGATCCAGTTCTGTAAAAGTGATATTGTTCATTGGTTGTATGTTTGTTGCATAAATAAGAATTTAGTGTGCGCAGTAGAGGACTGGTACAACCAGTACCTCTTAATGTGGAAGACAGCCCTTTCAGGGTAGCATTGCCGACCTGGTGATAGTGTGGCAGTCTGCTTTTTAGCAGCAGAGTTAATGGTCACTTGATGGACGTGAACCATCCTTGTCACCTTTCGTTCTTCAAGCAGGATGCTTCAGAATGGAGTGCTCTGCCCAAGCATGCTCAGTATGTATTTATCTTTATCACTAGAATGTTTCCTCTCAACCTAATTGCTGGAACAAGTAGTCTTGTATTGTAACTCACATGGGATTTTATGACAACAGTGCAGAAAACTATTTATTCGTTACCTTTCTAAAAGCACCAAGATTTTCTGCATTGAATTTAAATGGGGGGAGGGGAAATAGTCACAAATGCTATGGATCTTGCCACCTTTTAATTTAAAAAAAAAATTATATATTTTGGATGAGTTGGGAAAGCTGCACCAAATTATTTGCATGGTTTTCTTGAATAGCATCCTCAAGACCCATCTGGATTAAGGTGTGGAAATGTTTCCAGGGTTTGTTTTTCCATTTTTGAAAAAGAGTTAGTTTATTGTGAATAATGGTTCTTTGTATTTATAAACTTGATAATGGAAAGAGAACAAAGATCAAGTAAATGTGTCCCTAACTGTTGTCTTTTTCTTTTTTTTTTTTTTTTCTTTTTTTCTGGTCTTGGATATAAGCAGCAAGCTAATTAACTGAGAACTGGGATGAAACAGTGCCCTTCCCAGGAGTGGTGGAACTTTTTTTCCCCTGACTTTTTTTCCCTTTGACTGTGATGTTGTCTAGTTGTAGGAAGTGTATCCTGATAAGAGAGAAAATAGCAGTGCCAAGGGTGATGATCTATGCTAGGCAAAAATTCTCTCTACCTCTTCAGGGTGACTAATTTTTGACTGAGCTGCTGCATATAGCACCCGGTGGAAGAACTGTCTACAGAAAATCTTCTTCTTTTTTTTTTTTCTTCAAATTATCACTTAATGTGTATTCAAAACTCTATTCTTCAACATTGCAGCCAAATATCATAAGAAATTACTTACACACTTTACTCGCTAGAAACCCTGAAAAGCAAAACTGAATAAAAAGTAAGTCAGATGTTGTAGTTACATGAAAGGTTGTTTTCACTTTAGTTTGAAGTGAATCCAATAGAAAGAGCTAAGATGTGGTTGTTAAAGAAGCAATGCCGTTGCAGAGATTTATTTGGAGGAAAAGTTGTAGAAATATATGTAAAGACTTAAAACCAAGACTGTCATAACTCATCGCTAGCCCTTTTTAGCAGCTACATCAAGAAAATAGTATCTCCTCTTTCTTTCCTTTGTTACGTGTAACATCCTTGTTGTTTTCTACTGTTTAATTACATTGTGTATTTATAGTTCTATGCTTACCATTGTGCATATACTGGCAATAAAATGTACATAACATTACTTAAAAAAATAGCAATGTATACATTCTGGTTTTCTGTTTTATTTGACCACATGCTATAAGAAAAATTTTAAATGTGATTGATACAACATTGGTTAAAAAAAAAATTTATCTTAATCTTCACGTTTTGTGTGTCCAAATGATGTTTCTTTATATACTCTTGTTACTAAATCTGACTTGGCATTTGAGAATATGCTGTGACTATAGGTATGCTAGACAAAAACGTTTTTTTGGAAATGGAATAGAATCTTTATGAACACCCAGTTTCCTTCATCTAAGCGGATTTCTTGTTTACTATTTCATTTATTTGTACATTACACATTGTTTGCATTTTATTTTTTTAATATTTCAAAAATATTTTTCAGTCTACAATCTTGTAGTTTACATTTTGATTATACAAAAGATCACTTAAAAAAATTGCAAAATTCTAAGTTTAATAGTCCCATATGTTATTCCTGCTTTTTCTACAGGTAGTATTTATTTTCAGAGGATCATTTCAAGATGACTGCTGTTTGTCATCTTTTTGAAGATGCTATTTCATACTGAAAAAATAAGTTATTGAAAGATACAGGATATGTTCTGGATGAACCTAATTTTTTTGTGTGTTTTTAAAAAAAAAAAGTTGGTAAGAAAGAAATGTTTTTATCCCCTATATGACTGAAAAATTTTGCTCCAGGTAGGGGTGGAGGAAGATATTTAAACAAAATTTGTCCCTCAGTTTTGCTTCAAAGCCATCTTTAAATGTTTTAAGTGTGGATATCCCATGTATTAAAAATCTAAATGCAATATATTTAAATTAATATTTTACTTACGATATGACTAGTTCTGTTTCCAACAAAGATGGGGCTACTATAGTATTACATATTACATGGAGCCATCAGCATGTAATAATTTGCAACAAAATTATTTCCTCTGCAGTCAGTTATGAGATTCACTGCATTGCTTTTTGCCTTCATTTCCTATATTATAAATAGACATTAGGTCAGTTAAATTCGAAGAGTGATTAGTCATGCCTTATGTTCCTACTGGAGGTGGTTTCTCTAATGGATTAGCATAAAGATTTGGGAAAAATTAGGACAATTATAAGTTGCTGTTATTTCAGAAAGGGTTTCTTTATGTTATTTCTAATATTCTGTAAAGATAGGTCATTGCAATCATTTGAATACTGAAATGTCATTCTTAAAGGTTGGTTTGGGCTTAAAAAAAGAGTAAGAAGGAAAGAAAGCTACATGCAGAATCAGATTAGGAAAGGCATGTCTTGGATGTCTTGGACTTGGATGTCATTTGCTTTAAAGAATTTTGAGTAAACACATTATGTTCAGATGAAGTCTTCATTAGCAAGGAAGTTGGGATAGGAAATGTAAATTGAAAGGAGAGCTGGTCATGTAAATTTTCCTCAGCTGGGTTGCTTGTTTGTTTTTGAAGATGAAGGTTGGAACAGATTGAGTTGTGTTTATTATTTGTGGTCTGAGTCCCAGAGCAAAAAGAACAAACATTTGTATCCTGAAATGCATATTCTTAGTAGTTTCTATAAATGTTTAAATGTTTGAGTAAATTCACAAACATACCCATGTAAAAAGCCTGTTGAGAATGCAGGCCCAAACTGCTCACAGTTTAATTTTCAGCAAAAGAATTCAAATTCTGAATATGACATTGTCCCTTTGAAAACAATCATAAAAGAGAAAATAATCTTGAAGAATAAGTCTGTTGAATTACACTACAGTTACTCCCTATGGTAGACTAGTGAGAATGGTTCAGCTGGTTGTGGTAACTTTCACTGTGTCAGGTTGGGACTTAGCAAACACAAACATATAACACAATGAACATAAATATGATTGGGATAAATGGGCAGTTTGGGAACTGGAGGATAATCTGGAGAAAGAAAACTGGTGTTTTCTCCCAATTAAAACAGTAAACTGATCAGTTTTGCAGTTGCAGTCTACTTCCAGGTAAGATGAAAGTCAATATTCATATTAAATTCTCTAAAGAAAACTTATATTTTCCCCCCTGCATTTTGTAATTAAGTCTTCCAACTCTTCAAAAGCACACACTTTCAAGATTTGCTTTGTATATTATAAATGTTCTCTTAAACAAATTAAAATTTTTCTTTCTTTTTTGTTACAACATGGAAGATTTTCAGTAATACGGGAAGTTTGAGAAACTAATTGTGCTAGTCTGGCAAGTGAAAATAATCAAACTTCATTTACTGTTTTTCTGTATTGGGTATATGTTTGTATATTTAAGTATATTCTAAGACCTCAGGGTTCCGAAGCTGTGCAGCTTGGATTGTCCCAGTTAAAGAAGTTTCTTCATTTGCCGATAGGATTTTAGGATAATAAGCGCGTTTACTGAGAAGTTCCCTGCTGAGGAAAGTTTGCTAATACGTAATTTCTGCTGGGACAGAATCGCAACTATGTTTGTAAATTACTGTTTAACTCTTGGGAACTTTGAAATGGTATTTTGCAAGCAGTTTTGAATACTGTATGATTTCTATCAAATATAAAAATTCTGTAACTCTGGATGTATTTTAGGTAGATATAAGTGATCCCAATTAAGCATATTTTGAGGGAGTAAGATTGGAAAAAATGATGAATAGTGAAACATGGAAAATTTCTTTCTTCATTGGAAAAAGCAACATACCTACTATAACTTTGATATCCAGACTTGTTACCACTGGCAATAGGTAGAAAGGTAACTAAACTTTCTCTTGGGCATCGAAGTTTTACATGCTTTCCATTTTAGTGTGCTTCCTTTCCTAGATTGTGGTGGTGTCCACCAGTGCAAATCTTTGGACCTATATAAATTCATACTAAAATCAGTACTGGAGTCAGTTCTGTTAACTGTATGTCAGGCTAGATTCAAATGTAGTGCCTGTCTGTCCAAGGAAGATTTATACCAGTAAAAACAAACATGTAGATTTAAGTTAGGCAGTAGACAAACATTCTTAAAAGTCAGCTAGACTGGTCAGTTATTCCCTCACCATCTATTCATCCCTGCCCATGGCAGAGTACCTTGTGGGAGCTCCCGTAATCTATTCCAGGCAAATCACTCTGAGGAACAATCTTAGACTGGTCCTCTAGCAGCATCCTGGGATCAAAAACTTCTGCCAGAGATGCTGGCAAAAGTGAACATCTGTCCTGGGCTTTGAGGATCTGCCTGTATGGGGGGGAGGAGGGGGGAAATACAAAAAAACATTTCTTAGCACAGTTTGTTTAGCCTGAGCATATGTAGTTCATGTTAAAATACCAGGGAAGACAAGGAAACTGTGATTTCAACTTGGTTTAAACAGCTGAAGTGCAAGCCTGTGGGGGGAACTGGATGTGTGTTTCAATTAGAATTGCAGATCAGCGTGTTTTAAAATGCTTAATCTATCTGCTAATCTGAAATAATACACTTGAATGTAACTGTAATGGTATACAAGTGCAAAAAGCCTCTAATCTGCTCAAATAGTAATTTCTGACCTGTTATTTTTTGTCCTTTCAGCACAACTTAAACTGATGTGGATAAAACATTTTTACACCATACTAAATGTCATTATAGCTGGTTGTATTTTATGTAGAGAAATTCTGAGGTGTTTGATGGTTTTTTTGATCTTTCAGATGACAGCTGTGGCCATATTGGCCAACTAATCAATTGAACTATTTTACCCAGATGAAATTATCTGTTTTCCCTAAGGAGTTTTCATACATCACTATTTATATAGCCTGTATTTGCTTAAGAAGAGAAATCTTAATTGGATGTTACCTGATTGTTCAGAAATTGTCAGGTGAAACTTTTAAAAACCTTAGTCAGAAGTAACTGCTGGTATCATCAGAGGCTGCCCTTTCTCAGAAGTCTGTTAATGAGCCATTGCTTCGTGAATCATGTAAGAAAGGAGATTTTTGCCCTGTTAGGAAGTGGAAAACAACAGGGCTGTTGCAGAATATGAGGAGAGAGACATGGTATATTATACTTAATTTAACCCCCTGCAAGTTGTAGCTCTTGTTCCTAAAAACCTTAAAAATCCCATGTGGTTTGTAATGTTTTTAGGAAGGGGATTTTCTGGGAATACAGAATGTCTCGCTTTTTGCATTGGGAATTGAGAGGAAGACACTGATACTGGAGGATTTTATCCACAAAACCAAGACAGCAGGATGCTAGAAAATGTTAGACCTGGCAGAGTGCCAAAGCTGCCTCAGAGCCACAGGTAAAAGGGACTTTGTCCATCAGGAATGAGAAGGAACTGATCTGTCTTTTCTGTGTCAGAACATGAAGGAAGCCTACATTGCAGCAGTTTGTGAGTCCAAATACTGATTTTTTTAGGCTACCAAGTAGCCACCCAGCAAGCATAGAATAGCGGAATAACAAACACTTGAACTTGTCCACCTTTACCGATTTCTGAATCTTCTCCAAAAAAAAATGACTCCATCCTTTGCCACAGCCATAAAAACCTGCTAACTTAAGTTTTGATTCGGGTATGATGTGAAGGGTTAAATCAAAATTTTCTCTGGGCAATGTTGCTATCTAAATCTCTTTATGCCTACAAATGATCTCCATATGGTAGGTTCCTTTGCAGGCCTTGAAAGTCTTCCTAAGAGGCAGTAGAAGAAACAGAAGAAAGTAAAGTTAATACCTACCATGCCTTCATCTCATAAGATGTGAAGTCAGTAAGACATTTACTCCTCAGTTCCTATCTCAGCACCTTAATCACATCCTCTTAGGTTCAGAAGTAGGTTACGTGAGGAATATGACTATGGAGGAATAAATACAGAGCAGTAACACCCTGTAATGGAGACTTTCAGACTTTTTTTTAAAGGGGATATATCCCATGAGGAAAGGAGCATACCGTGCATTCTTCAGAAAAAGCCAAACCTATGTCTTTTGTAAACTGACATTCGAGGCATTGGAAGCAATCCTTATTTCTCCTTTATATATGAAGTTAGTTCTCCGAGTGCCTCATATCAAGGAGACAGGGAAGCAGGTCCAAGCACAGGGTCTGCTACGTATCTAATGTATCTCATCAAAGTGACCAGAAGGAGCTGTTGAAGTATTTAGTGTGTTCAGCGCTGTTATGCATGCCATTCCAGTCAGATACCCCGTGATGTGTTGCCTTGTCTCTGTGCTCTTGGTGTCCCAAGATTTCTACTGGAATTTAGGCCTACCAAAAACGTTCTTTATGGTTTTTCCCATTTCCTCTTTCTTTTTGTTGGCAGCCCCACTTCTCAAGAGTTCTTCTGTATCACAGAGGAAGGACTGGTAAATGCAGCAGTCCTTAGAGTGCTTCAACGTTAAGCAGGCCCAGATTAGGATGTGTAAAACCATCCAACAATCCAGAATAAAGGTGGCAGGTGGACACGGAGAATATGCGGGCATTGCTGCTTGTCCTTTACTGCACTAAACAGGCTCAGTGCTGTGCTATTTGCGCTGTTAGCAGCGATTGCATACTTATTGCCACCTTCAGATGACCAGGCATGGCAATAGGACTGGGCTGGGTCAACTCTTAATGCGTCAGGAGATGTGTGGTGAGAACTGCAAGTCAGTGCAGCGATGGATCACATACAGAAGTTTTTCTTGCTTCTGATTGTTACCTGTCGGTGTTTAAGTTCATCAAAGTAGTGGCAATGAATACAGTCCCGCTACCAATGGATATAGGAAACAGAGGTTGTCTATTCAAAAGTGCATACAAGGAAGGGCTAGAAATACATTTCAGCACCTTTCACCTTTCCTTGTATGTATGATGGATTCACAGCCCATCCAAGCAGAGAGTATCATCTAGACGTGAACACCTCACTGTTACATAGTGATTTAGGTGAACAGGGTCACCGACATCTGGTTTGACTGGTGGTTTCATTCCAAAGTCACCATGCATTTGGCAGCAACTGTTACATAACCAAAGAGAGTCCAAAGACGAAACAGGATGCATCAAAATAGCACTACTTTCTTCTCTATACTCTGTTCTGGGGCTGAAATATGTAGGGATTGCTCCTGCATACATATAAACCTGTCTTCTGATTTTAAACTGACCTAGCATTTTAAGCACAACTAAAAATCATCACTGGACAGCAAAAACTTCCTTTAAATAACTTTTTCAGAATATATACTGAATTTACAATGTCTTACATGACACCTTATTGAGTTTTTCCATGTATTGTTGTCTGTAGAATAATTTTTACTTGCTAAAAACGAAGAACAAAGATGACATTCTGTGTATATAACCAGTTATAATACTAATATTTTATGTCATTTGCTGTAGTTCTCAGAAGGGCAATTAGAAAATGAAGTGAGGAGTCTGATCACTATAAAAAAGATTAGCAAATTGAGTGATACCGTAGGAGACCTCATAATTTTGGATGCTGCTCATGGAAAAATCCAACAATTAAAGTTTTCAGGCACCATATGCTAAAGAACTTAAGTTCAGTGCAGATCCACCCGTTAGCAAAACATTAGCCTCCCCACCTTAAATTTCAAGTTGGACTTTGCATGCTATACACAAGCCTTAAAGCAAGAGATGTTTAAATAAATAATGTCTTGTTGTTTGTGTATACAATGCTCCTTTGCGGAGATCTGTTTTAGTACTTACTGGGCAGATTATAAAGCAAGAAACAAAAATAGCCCCTTAACAATAAACAGTACAAGGTAAAAAACTCACCTTATTTGTCCCCAAACTTGCAAGACTGTGTAACCACATACCTTTATGTCTAGAGGTTAGTCAAGGGCAGCAGGTGTGGGTGTGGGGAATATACAGTGCTTCACAAGGCAAAATACCAGAATTAAATATAACCTGGGAAGTTTACCCTGATTTAAAAAACTAAGCTATACTGTACTTGAAGTTTTACCCATATACAGTTTGCAACAAAGATCAGTCAAAACACAAGACTGTAAAGAGAAGAAAGAAAAGAAATACTAACTAATTTTTTTTTTTGGTATTGTTTAATTTCAGTTTGAATAATAACATCTTTCCTACATGTTCTGTCTAGTACTTCCCATACAAGGAACTCAAAGCTTCTATGAGTGATAAGTCAAGCATCTTGTCAACCCTTGGAGGGAAAAAAGAGAGGCAAATTTTCCTCTTCCACAGTGCCTTTGCATGGAAGTCCAAAAGATTTGGTTCTGCTTTGCTTTTCTACACCATCAGGAACAGTAGTCACAGCGGGATATGGTGGTTTGTAGCGGCAGCTTTTGTGGCCACACTCTTTGAAGTTTGAAATAGTTTGTGTACCATGAGGGGTAGCCGTAACACAGGCCTTGAACTTCTGCCTTTTATAAGAAGCAGGTACTTAGAAACTGAAATCAGAATAGCCTTCATCATTTCACCCTCCTCTACTAACACACATCCCATCTCCTCGAGGCAGTAGCTTTTTGGATATATACAATGACTCAGTTATTTTTAGTCTGCCTAAGCATAATACTTGAAAAATCAAATGAAGGTAAGAGCCTGAATGGGCACATTTGCCGTGATGCGCCTCTGTTTTATTATGGCCTACTCGTGGTCGGTAGAGTCAAAGCTTTGTTAACAGCTGGGCAAGCTAGTGACAGAGAGGACTGAAATCAGAGAACTGAAGTACCTAGGCCTAACAGCTCTCACTCGCTATCCACACTCAAAACCTACGGGGTAAACCCAGGCCAGTAGCCTAATCTGCAACCGCTTGCCTGGGCTGCCCTGAGATGGTTATTTTAAACGACAGCAAGTTGTCTGTCTTGACAGAACAAATCTAGGACTTCTGATATATTGTGTTTGTGTTATTTAAAAATATCAAAATTAATTCTAAAAGGGCTAGTAACAAAGTCTACTGTGCTAAAGATGAAAAATAGGAGTGCAGTTTTTTAGTATACATATGTAGATGTACGTGTGTGTGTGTATATATATAAAAATAAATAGGCTACTGATTAGTCTGGGAATCTCAGTTGCTTTTGCTCACAAGTTCTCTCCTGGATTTCACAAAAAAAGGCTGATCAAAACTGCAGTGTTCCCATGTGCATTTTGACAAACCAGCATCTGTCAAAAGCAACAGGCTACTTTGCGGGGGGGCGGGGGGGGGAGCAGAAAGTGCTGCATAATTTAAAGCCACTTGAGGTCTGTGGAATACACATAGAGGTGGGAACCATTCTGTGGTAGGGACTGAAAGCTCTTCAAGTTCAGGGGAATCTGTAGTAGTATTCTTTCCATTTAATAGAAATACAAGTCACAGAACAAAACAGATGCCTACCCTCTACCCACATTTAACACCTTTGCCTAAATCTAGGGCTGGAGACAGAGTGATTTTTATTTTACAACTTGCCAGTAGATGGAGCAAACTGGATAGCAGGATACATATTCTTTTTCTACAGTCACTTGAAATCAAATTAATTATTAAAAAAATGCAGCAGTGATCACTGGGACTCATGCAGCCCTTTATATCTGCTAGGAGGGTGCTTATTAAGAGTATGCAGTTACATATAGACATGTAAGTGGAAAAGCTAACCTTGAAAAGACTCCTCCAGCTCTCACCCTTGCTGGAGCAAAGATCAATTCCTGTACGCAAGCAGGTCTGTGTTATGACAGCCCTCCTTGAGGTACCTAGGTGCCTCTTGGAAGAGAATAATCTCTTAGAATCACTAAGCCAGCAATCCCAATTCTTGTCTGCTTTTCTGGGCAGCGTCACATGTGGGTGTTTCTTTCTCTTCCCGTATTTACAGTTCCTCTTTTATTATTCTGGCCTTTGCTTTTTGTTTGTGGTGTTTGATGTTGAATAAGAATGGTAAGTTAAAGGAGAACTGCCTCATGCTATGACAAAAAACAGCCAACAATGTTGTTTATTTGAAGTTTTTTTGACTGCTGGATATTACTATCACTCTAATAAGAAATAATGCCTTTTTGTTTTCCAGAACTTTGCTCTTTGATATTCTGATTTTCATAGCCTGAGTGTTGTCACAATATTGCAATACCTTTTAAAAGTGTCTTTTTACAAAATGAACTGCAAGGAACAAGCAATGTGTGCTTGTGTGTGTGTGGTATTTAAAACAAAACAAAACAAAACAAAACAACCACCAGAACCAAAACCACCAAAACCCAGCGAAATACTACTATTTGTCAGTAGTCCTTCCTATTTCAAGCAGAATGTGTGCCCTCTGCAGGTAGCTATTTTCAGATGAGGTTTTTGGATGTGTGCCTGCTTTTATTTCTGAGTGTCAAGATCTTAGCCGGATCAACCAGTACTATTTTTAAAGTAGATATTGCAAACCCAGGCAAGCAAATGGCGCTGAGACGTGAGTGCACCAAGTAGCTGCTTTGTATCTGAATACGATTTTTCCTTAAACTGTGTGTGTGAGAGGTGGGGTGGGTAGGTGTTGGAGTAAGTATTTTCCCTGGAGTTTGACAGTGTTTTCATTGGGCTTTTTAAAATCTTTTTGAATGGCAAGAAGGTAACTGTAAAGTTGTACTCTGTAGCAGCCTGCCACTTGAACTTGCACAGAATGAACAGGCAAAAGGGATACAGTCTAAACGCTACTGAGAAGGCATCTTGGCGTGCCTTAAAGAGACCACTGTATATTCCACCTTTTTTCTCTTCAGTCAGTCATGCCCATGCGGTTATAGTGTTCAAGTACTCTGAGTGGACTGCGTAAAGAGGGAGCTGTATGCCTCTCTGAGGCAGAAGTGCTATGAAATTGCTCTTTCTCCTGGCTCCGTAACTCACGGTTCCGCTCAGCGACGTTCTGACAGTGTGGAGGGAGGGGAGGAGATCAGCGGGGATGCTGGTGAGGTCTGAACTGCACTTATGTCACACCAGCTAGTAATAAAGCCTTGCAGCTGGGCAGCAGCTAACACCGCAGCAAGGTTGGGGAGTGGGAGAGTAGGTGGGGACCAGCCAAGACTTCAGCTACCTGCCTCTTCTGGAGAGAGTGACACCAGCTAACTTGCTGGCAGCAGCTAAATATAAAGGTGTGAGAAGAATCCAACTGCAATTTTAATCTGAATGCGCGTATTTGTTTTCTCTTTCCTCTCTCCCATCACTGCAGTGACCATCTCTTAGCTGAGCACAACGCTTCATCTCATCCCAAAATGCTTTTCTGGCACAGCCAGCCTGAACATTACCACCATCACCAGTATCCCACCAGTAACAGCAGCTACCTGCGGTAAGAAAAGAACGGGGCTGATTTTAAATAATAATTATAATGCTATAACACGCGAGAATGCGACTGCACAGCCTTTGCTAATTCACAAGTTCAAGCCTTCAAATAGAGTTGGTAATCGTAGAACCTTTGAGAATAGTTTGAGCAGTAGAGTCAACATAGTGGAGATTTACTTTACTATAGCTCCACAATTTTCACAAACCATGCCACCATACGTGCGTGCTAGTAACAGTGACAGGAATGTTTTACTGCTTAATATGATATTCACAGATGCGTTTAATTTTTTGTTTCTTTTTCAAATTACATTTGCAGTCTGTACATAAAACTCTGTTTATATGAAGTAATACAGACTTACAAATACCTTGATGTTTCACGCCTACTTTGATTATCTGTTGAAGCTCAGCTGATCTGCAGGATCAGGACTATGGGCTGCTTGTCGTATCAGTCCAGGCACACTGGCTAAACGCTTTGCATTGAAATTCTGATGCAATATATAGCTTATTGCATCAGCATATTCCTGTGAGCTATGAACCTACGTTACCTCTTCATGACTAAAATATTATTTGTGTGCAATATTCAAATTTTTCTTATAATTAAAAATTATTATGCTTTGGCAAGAGCTAGGCTCATAGATTCCAGATAAACTTGATTTTCAATTTACAATGTGGTTCACTCTCTGTATTAAACTTTAGCTTATTATTTTTTGGCTAAATACAGTGTGTATAAACATGATAGTGTTTAATCATCTACCTTGACATGGCTTTTTGTATGTTGGTAGTCTCACACCTATTGCTGTATCACAACATTACTTCTGCTCTTGCAGAATTGTTGAGTAGCACGTTTTTATTAGAAATGTGTTAAGTTTTAGATTTAAAAAAAGCAAAGGAATTGAGGCTCTATTTGGGTTCCAAAGTGTGAAACTAATGAAACTGCAGTGGAGTTCTATAAAATCAATCCATTTCAGTACAAAGGTCAGGGTGATTTGAAGTTTAGATTGGCTAACACAAATATGTAGCAAACACTATTGACTCAAGCAGTAAACCAGAAACGAAGAATGGGTGCTGGAGTTCCCTGATGCAATCCTGTCTACAAGCGACGTGCACAGTTCCCAGAGCAAAAGGAACCACACAGCAAGGGAAAGTGAGGATGTCCACTCGCGCCTCCAGTCCCTCCTTCTTCAGCCTCTGTTCAGCCTAGAGGAGGTGCGACCCCTCCTAGCTTTTCTCAGGGCCCGTTTTCACCATGTCCTTGTCTATCTTCATCGCTTCCCTGTATTTGCTTCTGTTTCCCCACCCTTATCTAAAAATCTGTCATTCAAGTCCCTCTGAAGTTACTCTTCCCACACACTTTTGAGCACCTGCCTTTAAGTTTGGATGGCAGCATGCATCTGTGTTTTGGTATAGAAATACAACGTTGGGGGGACACTTCCATAAATTAAGGGTTGTGTACAGGAGCCAACAAGGTTGGCCCCTGAGGCTGAGTACCATAAGCAGAAAGGATACAAACCAGTTCAGGCACTAGGCTTCAGTCTGGTCATAACCATCAAGTTGCTTGGCTTTGTCCCTAGTGCTTCACCCTTAGCGAAGCACCACACTCCAGTCCCGCATCTGGATACCCGTAAGGCTTATATAGATACAGCCATCGACTTCAGGGGAGGATGCCAGCCAGCGTTAGCGAAGAGCGGGTGGAGAAAGGAGTGTCGCAGGATCCCTTCTCCCACATCCCATTAAAACTGTACTTAGAACACATTTATGCAGATATATTTGCAAAATCAGGCTCCCACTGCATGCGCTTGCTCTCTGTTCTATCACATCTCCAGTTGGTGGGCCTGGTGACAGGGGTATGCAGGAACGGAATGGCAGAGCCACAGGGAATGTCATCTCTGACAAGTTAGGCTTGTGGATTTGACCTGCTCAGAGGGTTAGAGAAGCAACTGACATCTCAAAATGCTTAACTCCTGTTTTAGACAATTCTACCAGGCAGGCAGAAAGTTTTAAATGCTTTTCATGCAGGCAAAGCTTGGGAGAGAGCCAGGAGGAAAGTAGTACCATTCTATAAAGTGTATGGAGTCTTCTCTGTCCTATAGCCTCTGCTCTCAGCCTTACTGATAAGCAAATATTTACAATTTAGGCACAAATTCTGCAATCTCATTTTCAAAACAGGCTCATGTGCCTCACTTGTGGGACTCTGCATGGGGCTTACATTGTCTATGTTGCAGAATAGGAATTTTATTAGGAAAAGAGCATAAAAAATGTACCATATGTGCATAGTATGTGGATTTTCAATGGTTCCTACTTGGTTAAACCCATGATAGTTTTCTGTAGAAAGCGTGACAATTTTTCCAGTCAAGATTGTTTGTTGCTCATAAAGAATAAGAACAACTTTACTTTTGCAATAGAAATTGGTATTCTTTTTTTGCTTAGTCTTTAAAATAGCTTGAACTTGACTCTACTCTCCCTGAGTATAAGGCCAATATAAGAGTTTAGTAACAAATCATCCCGAAACTTAAATTATGGGAAGACTAACAGAAAAATTAGGATTAAAAATAAAAAAAAGCTATGGGAGCAGCTACCGTTCATACAACAATATGCAGAACGTCAACTGTAGGCACTAAAAAAATCAGAAGACTAGTTTAAAAACTGAAAAATAGAATAGAAAAATTTTTGTTTTCAAGGTTTCTGTTTGTAATCACTACCTGCCTAAAGATATTTTTAAACTCTTTTGGCAAAAGTTGAGAACACTGCATCATAATCATAAAAACTAGAGATTTAAGTGAGTACTTGAGCTGATTTGCACTGAAGCTACAACTCCATACATTGGAGTTGGCTAGATCTGGCTGGAAAGTAGTGTTTGTGTGCACTGCTGATCCTCAGCAGATGATCTGAGAACGGGACTGATCAGGGAACCTGCCCCAAAAAAAGCAAACACATCACAGGCCTGTACTTTAAAAACAACAAAAAACAAACAAACACCACAAACCTCTACAGATAACTTGTTGTAAATTACCCAGGGACACAAATAATGCTGAAGAAAAAGATATGCACGGTAATACTCGTAATTTAATAGAAAAAGACATTTTGTGTCCTAAAATAGCGAAAGATAACATCTTCAGAAATGCTGTCAGTTTGCTTATCATGGACAAGCTTTAGCCAACTTTTAAAGACTGAACTGCAAGAGGATGGGTCTTACTGTATCCATTCAAGATACTCTCAGCAGAGGTTGGAATTTATGTCAGAAGAAAACAATTCCCAATATAAAAATTATCAGTTTATGATCTTGTAACTGCTATGTAGCTATGTTAATGTAAGTATAGTAAGCAGATAAACCAGTTTTGCTATGCATAAATCAAACTGTATCTGGCTTCTCTGGTCTGGGATCCTGTCTTACCTTATCTCTGTCAGAAGTAGAAAGTGCACTACTTTTAGTTTTCCACCAACCACCACTTTCTTTTGTATCACTTGCAAAAGTGGTTTTTAGCGTTATTTATGCTACCTTATTTGTATAAAGTCCACTTTGGGTCCGCAAATGTCCACATAGGGTAAGGTTTGAGTTCTCAGTTAAAACTCTGTAATTCTACAATGATAGGAGTTTAAGCTAACTTTGTAGCCACTACTGTTGTATGCTGAATAATGCCTGCTCATTTATTAACTGGACCATAAACATGCCATAACAGTCACTGAAATTAATTAATGCCACCATTTGGGTTGTTACCCATCTTTGGAAGTGCTAACAAGTATTTCCGTCATAATAATAAATTAATGAATTCAGGATATTGTTTTTGACTATCAGGCTTAGAAGAGGTATTTTGCCTGTGGTAATTTCAATTCTTCTCACTAAAAGCTGTAACTTGGTAGTTAGTGCCTATGCTAGTGACTTGTCCATAAGCCCATGCCCTCTTCATAAATTTCCCTTTTTTAAGTTTCCTCTTATATGCAGATGAATTGTTCATCTGTCCACAGACAGGCAGAGAACTCTTACATCAATTACAGCAGCAAAAATACCAGTACCATTTTCTGGAAAAGCTGGCAGTCGAATCTTAACTTACAAATTGCCTTTAAAAATCATAAAAAGTGGTCCGTGTGCTTCTCTCTAGCTTCAAGGAGGTCGTATGTACATTTTGAACAACAGCTAGTATTTTGTTAATCATTAATGAAGTTAGGGCTTTCCTGACTTGTATCTTTTGAAAAACTTGTGCAATTGTACTTAAAGCATGTAACTATGTGATCAAAATACATTTTACAGTCTCAACACTTCTCTGTAGTTTGCTCACTGGGTGTATCATTTTAATGAAACTTCTCATAAAATTATTTCACAATCCTCTGAATGAATAACATTTGAGGTTTTTTGAGAACCCTTCTTTACATGAAGTTGTGGGTTACTTACCCTATGAGCACCCCTGCACTGGACTAAGTATTTTATGACCAGAGGTGACAGGATTAAAATCTAAACCACTGGCAGTTCCAGTTCTTCCTTGCATCTCTCCTATGCTTCTCCAACTGCCTGATCATTATAATCAGTAAGAATTATTTATTAAAAGCTTAGCTGCCTCTTGGATCCTGTCCTTGGAGAATACAGAATAATCAATTTTAATAACAGCACAAAATCAAGCTACTTTAGTAATTTTTACAAAAAATAAATTCATATTCCAGAAAGACAAATTTGATGCTACTTGACTACATCTGGATTTAACTTGGTTTGGCCTGTTAAAGGAGAGAAAGGCAATGTTAATACATCTCAAAACGTACAAAACGGACTTACGATGCTGTAAAACGGGCCAAGAAACAAGTCAAAGGCCAGAAAGAAACAGGAAATGAATTCTAAGGAAAGAAAATTCCTTATAGGTAGTGCACTTTCCACCTTACCACAGATGGATGCAGTTTAACCTGAAGATGACATTAGCTGTGTTTGTTGTATGTCCATTTACAGCAGCTTCCTTCTGGCAATTAGCTGATAAAAGGGCTCTGACTTGAGTGTGTGTTCCTCCCAGTTCCAGTCATTTCTGAGTTAGTCCTGCCTGCAGGTGCTATGTTCACATTTGTGAACACTTTTGTTTTAATAAGCCGAAAACTTTGAGTCCAGGATGCAGAGGTGTTCAGATTTTGTTCCTCACATTAAGTAGTGTATTTATAGTGTATGTTAGGTAGCATACTAGACATAAAACACAAGTATTTTTCTTCCTTCCAGGTACTGCTTTGTCTTTTTCTTTTATCTATCTCCCCATAGTATTGAAGACCGATAATTGGTCTTTTAGACTGCAAAACGGTTTGGGTTCTTCAGGGCAGGTTCTTAAGTGTTCTTTGGAAAACTGAGGTCCAGACAAGGCAGACGTCAGCCACTTCCCTTGCTATGACTCTTACTCTCTTCCGAGAGTAAGAACGGGCCTTGCTGCGGTGTAAAAAATTTGCCTTACGTAAGCGCTGAAGGGGGGCCCAGGGCTGAAGGAGAGAGGACAGGCGTGGGCCCCATTACCTCGGCCTCCCTAGTGCCTGAAGGGCTCCCAGGCATCGCCCTCTGCCTGGCTAAGGGCAAGGCGGGGACGGCACCCACCTCTCCGCCTCCGAGCGCGTGCCCGGAGGCTGTGACAAAGCACGCGGCGCGTTACGCAAGCTCCCGCTTCCGTGACCGCTCCCGAGGAGGCGGGTAGCGCTGGGGCAACCGCCCCGGACCAGCACTTACAGCCCCGAAGGCGGGGGAAGAAACCGGGCCGTTACAGGCCGCTGCGCAGCCCAGCCCGCGGCGGAGGGGCCGTAACGGCGGCGGCGGCCGCACCGCCTCGCCCGGCGGGCTCGCAGCGCCCTGACGCCACTTCCTGCCCGCCTCCCGCCCTTCCGTTTCCGGGGAGGGCGCTCCCAGCATGCCGCGCTGCCGCGGAGGCGGGGGCAGGAAGGCAGCGCGCCGCAGCAGTGCACGACGGGCCCTCCGGCCCTGGGGCGGGGCTCCGGGGCCTGTCACCCGGTGACGTCGCCTGGCGTGAGGAAGTGCCCACTCATTGGCTGCGCTTCCCACTCACCCCTCCCCGCCCTCCTCTGATTGGGCCCTTCGGTGGGGGCCAGCCAATCGGCGGCCCCGAACGCGGGAAGGCCCTGCCCCGGCAGCCACTCGGGGGTGGAAGTAGTCGCCATGTTGGCGTGAGCGGCGGGGCTGCGCGCGAGCGGGGGCACGCCGGAGCGGCGCGCGGCTCCCGCGGCGGCAGCGGGGAGCCCCCCCAGGGGCGGCCGTTACAGCCGCGCGAGGCGTCGGCTCCCCGGCGGGGCTGTAGCTGGCGGCGGGTGCCCGCGCTGCTGCCGCCGCAGCCTTTCCCCTGTGAATGATGCGGCGGGAGGCGCCGCTGGGCAGGGTCGGAGCTCGGGCGGTGGCAGAAGCAGCGGCGGCCCTGGGCAGCGTCCGATCGGAGGCGGCGGGGAAGGGCGCGGCGGAGGAGGAGGAGGCGGCCGCCCGGTCCCCAGCCCCCCGCGGCGGCCGGGCGAGCGCAGGATGCTGAGAGCGACCCCGCGCCCTGGTCGCGCCGCGGGGAAAGGGCCCCCCCGGGGCTGAACGCGGACTCCCCCTTCCCCCCCCGCCCTGCGCGCGTCCCCCCCCCTTCAGCCCCTCACTCTCTCCCGGCGCCGCCCGCCGAGACGCCGCCTCCCGGCGGAGCAGCGGCGGCAGCTCCGGGGCTGAGCGGCTCCTCCCCGTCCGGCTCCTCCCGCGGCGGCGCGGGAGCGCGGGCGGCGGCGGAAGATGGCGTGGGTGCTGAAGATGGATGAAGTGATCGAGTCCGGACTGGTGCACGACTTCGACGCCAGCCTCTCCGGCATCGGGCAGGAGCTGGGAGCCGGTGCCTACAGCATGAGGTAACTCATCGCCCAGCAGGGAGCGGTGGGTGCCGCGTCCTGACCGGCCGCCTCGGGCCGCCGTGCCCTGCCCGGGCCGCCAGGCAAGGAGCGCGAGAAGGAGCTGGGACTTCCCCCCCCGTTCCTCCCTCTTTTTATATTCCTCCGGCTCCCGGAGGGTCTTCCCGAGGAGCGAGCACGTGGCGGGGGCCGGCCCGGTGTCCCCTGATAGCTGCTGCCGCCGCCTCTCCTCCGGTACCGGCTGCCCTGTGCTCCGCGTGGCGAGAAGGGGCTGCCCCGGCGGGTCTCCCGCCCTGCCCTCGCGTTTTGCGAGTAGATGGCCTTTCTGAAAGGGCGGGCGGCTGCTTAGCCTGGGATGCTTTTGCGATCTCTACCGTAAAAATGACAGTTCTCTGTCCTTTGGCTACGTAACTGGACCCCGTGTTTCAGAAGATGATCGGCAAATATAATTCTGGTTCATAATAAACAATGGCTGTTTTCTCTAATGTTTAAAAAATCTTCTTTCTCGAGTAAGTAAACGTTGTGGTAGTTAATAGGGTAGTAGTATGGTTGTACTTTAATCAGTCTGTTTATTCTTTAGTATTTCTGTGTAGTATTTAGTGACATTTCCCCCTTTTTTTTTCCTCCTTTTCTTCTTTTCCTGCCGTGTAGCTCTTTCTGTTCTTAATTAACTTGGCAGTTTCTTTACCTTTTGATTGTTTTACAGTAAAAGTGTTTGGGTGTGCTTTTTCAAAGTTAAGATAAAACTGTACTTGTTTGAAATAAGTACATTTTATCTTAGTTAGGGGCAGAACATGTGGATTCCTGAGTGACTTATTAGCCAGAAAAAGGGAAACTGCTTTTGAGATACTGGGAGATGTTTTAGTCTAAGGTTTTCGACAGGATTAGTCAGTATTTTGAGGGTCTGGAGAAGTAAAACAGTGGCATTTGATAGTTTTGATGGCCTAGCCTGTATGGAAGATGCGTTCTCTCTCAGGGTTACCTGAAACTTGGAGGCCACGACAAGTTTCAGCTATTATATAAGTTTTAAAGCAGTATTTCCCAGGTGAAGTGTTGAAACTGCAGTATCTTTGTTCAAAGTTACAAATAAGGGTTTCAGCTGAATAGAAATGAGGACTCTGTTGCTAGTATTTGGGATTGTGAGCTCAGCAGGTTTATGGTGGGATATGTATTTGATAGGGTTTTTGTTTCCTGTGGGGTTTGATTTTTTTTTTTAATTATTTTTTAATCGAAAATAACTTTGAGAACTTGCCAGTTCAGAGAATACTTTTCATGAGAATACTCCTGATTTTATATTCAGCTTGTCTGGATTTTATTCCACTTCTGTCCCATTTCTGTCTTTGTCAAGTGAACATTCATTCCACGAAGCAGTGTGCCAGTTTTTGTGGGCAACTGTATGGCAGTTGCCTGGATGGCTTCTCAGCATTCGGTTTCTGGTTATCTTTTCCTCGTGCAAACACCATGGATAATGCATGCACTCCTGTTCAAGAACCATTCTTCCTTCTCTATTATGATCCAGTTCTTTCTAGGATTTCTTATGATTAGAAGTCTTGACTTTTGACTGGGATGGCTTTTTAAAGATTTCCCTTTCTTTCTGTAGACTTAATGTCTCCTCCCAGTAATGCACACTGTTTAGTTTCTTGAAACTTCAAGAATTTTAATCTTTACTGTTGTTGCGTAGATTGTTTCTTCTGCTCGTATCATCCTTTTATGGTGGGTAGCAATCCTAAGTGGATTTTTAGTTACATATACCTGCCTATTAGGATGTTTTGAATTACCATAAAAAGAGTTGTAGCAGTTAAAAAGAGCTCTTAAAAAGTAATATTGCACAAGCCAAGCTATACATTAGTCTTAAATTTTGTTGTAAACTTTATATTTGTGATGAGATGCAAGTATTTTTGGAACACGCTAGTACTGTTTGTAATTTTAATCTCTGAACACATAGTTAAAGAGATCACCTAATTGCAATTAGCGTTTGCTGGATTCAGAGTGATTTCAGCAAGTATGTTAGTTACTTTATGTATTGGTTAGATTTCTACTTTAGGGAAATCATGGCCTGTTAAGTGATGTGAGAGGGGGAAACTAATAGAAGTGGCATAGCATGAAGAGTGAAGATATTATGGTGTCACTGTTCTGTGTGTCAGTAGAAGCTAATTACTTGTCACTTCCTTACAAAAAAAGATGACAGAAGAAAAAGAAATATTGTCTAGAGGAGAATTCTGGGGCATATAACTCCCCAAGCTATATGCCCCTGCATTTTGTTAGGAAGACCTGCACGTAACCCTTTTACCTATTAGGGTTGTACATAATGTAGTTGATGCTTCCTCGAGTTGATGATCAGTCAGTGCCCTGAAGTAGAATATAATGGAATTACTCCTGTGTTTATTCTTATTAAGAAAACTGCTCATGTCAATTGACCAGTAACTGTAGTTTTTTTAAAAGGAAGCTAACTGGACAAAATTTTTCTGCAGATTCACATGGTTTTAAATAGTTCTCAAAATTTCCTTAAAATCTTGAAACTCAGTTTTTCTGATGTCTGTTCTAACATCTTCTCATGCAATAAGAAACTGCCTAAAAACACAAAATTCAGTTCAGTTGATAATAATTACTGTCAGATGTGTCAAATACTGCCCCCTTTGGGAAACTGTATAAAAACATGGTACCTTTAGCGATAGTGAGTTTTGAGTATTACTGTTAACTTCAGTTGTATAGATTTAAGACTCTCATAGTGATTTCTTACAAATCCGTCATAATATCCATCGTAACACAGCAAGAAATGTGTAATTTTTGGGACCGCTGATCATTGCTATGAACTGTTAAAAAATGGAGGCTATTTCATTGAAAAGATAAATTTCAGGAACTGCCTGCCGTTTCTCTAGCAGAATTCCATTTTTCACGTAATGAATTATTTGATTAATTAATTGATTTAAATTAAGTTAAATGAGCATTAATATAAGGACAGGTACCTTAATGAGTGAATTTTTATGTGTAATTTGCAAGCTTAGTGTATGGATTTATTTAAATGCTTGCAATTCCAATGGTATTTGTAGTGCTAAAATTGAAGCCTGTCACTGGGGAACTTGATGATTATTTCAGGATAAGCTATTTTGGTATATGTTTCTAGATTAAAACCTGAAGTTTATTAAACTAAATTAAAAAAGATGACTCTTGGTTCTGAAATGGGGAAGTCTATACAAAAGACTGTATGAAAATACATCCAGACAATCCTCCATTTTTGGAGAATCAAGTCATTTGGACTCTGCTGCATCTCCCAAACATTCAGAGTGTCTTTGGAGAATGGAGCTGGCTGCTGCACAGAAACCTACTGCAGTCAGTCTTGTTTCCTTACTGTGCTGTGGAGAGCCTTGGATCGTGAGGGAACTTTGTGTATCAACTCTCCTCCAAAGTTTAGGCTAAAGTAACCATTAAGATTTGGGGGACCATTGTCTTACAACTTAGAGCTTTGTTTTCAGGTGGAGAAGAGGAGGAGGGTGTTGTCTTCTAACAGCTTTCGAGTCCTTGACATCCTTTGTTTGGCTTCTGATGAATATGATTGGGTCATGACAGTTACTGTCTTAACTTTATAGTTGCTGTGCAAAAATAGAAAAAATGGAGTTATCTCATTCAGGCCCTGTTTTCCTTGTGGCTGCTGTTACTTTCTGACAGACAAAATGACTGTTTATGCTTCCCCTAACGCCTCCCACTCTTTTGAGACTCTGCTACTTATGTTGGGTTTTTTTAAGAAGAGTGCTTACTTAAGGTATCCTGAAATTTTTTTCTTTTTTTTTTTAAGATGTATACAATATTTTCTGCAGAATACATTAAAAAGCTTCTGTTGCAATGGTCTGTTCTATTTTTATGTATTGCACTCTAGAAAAAATAATTTTCACTGACATCTAGACTCTGTAAAATAAAATTTTATGTACTGATTAGAATTGGAGCTTGATTCTTTGTGCAGGCACACAAATGTGTAGATACCTGTCAGGAAATAGACATCTGAGGAAAAAGAAAATCCACAAACCTAAACATCCTCACTTTATTACCACAGATGAAACATGTTGAAGATAAACCTCATGTTCTAGATCACTGACATTGGTTTTGTTTGGGTTTTTTTTCCTTCTTCTTCTTCTTCCCAGTTGAATGTATGAATACGTTTCAAAAGGTCAAGGAGGCCCGTTTAATTCTTAAGGAAAAGACACTTCAAGTTGCATAACTATCTTCTCTGTTCCCCTGTCACCTCTCATGGTGGATGGACGTGTGGGATTGAGACCAGGGCAGCAAGTTTACCCTCATTTACACTTTATGCCTTACTCCCACTTAGGAGCAATCTGTACTGTAGCTGCTGCAAATTAGAGCAGCTGCCTGACCTCTCTGTGTCGGAGGAGTGGGTGGAGAACGGGGGATTTGTAATTGTGAACAAATACTATTCTTACAGGTTTTCCTTGGTAGCTTCAAGAGTTAGGAAGACACAGGTTTTTGTGGTGGGATTTTTCTTCTTTCTTTGATCGGTTGTTTTTTGCATTTTGTGCCGGACACCCCATAAGTTGAGGCCTTTAACCAGCTGAGTTTCTGTATGATGGGTTGTAAGATTCGGGGGAACAGCATTACATTTGCACCTGTTTTCTCATTCATGTTGCACTTCTTGACAACTGCTTCAGAGAAGGGTGTTTCCCAGCAACTACTTCCAGGGGTCTCCTCTCACATCAGACTTGCTTTTGTGGACGCAGGGAAAGCGTTAGGAAGTATCAGCTCTCCCATTCCCTTACATTTTCCTATGGCTTGTTCAGACCTCTTAACAGTGCAGAGCTTGGCTTTGAGATCATAACTCTAATTCAAATACCGCTTGAGAAACATATTTCTCAAGGTATTTGTCCTTGTAAACCATGCTTTAAAGTTTCAAAAGACCTGCATGCTCTTGGATGCTTTTAGTACTCACACCCAAAAGTATACAATCCAGAAGACAGATAAGGCAGATGATTGATGGAATGTCACTTTGAATCTTGGTGACATACTAGTTCCTGTTTTTGTAAGAACAGGAGGAGGGTTTTCATTTATTTTATGACCCTATTATTATTAGGCAGGGTTGTGGTTTTTTTTTTTTTTAAATGTTTCAGAGAAAGTGTTGAAAAGAGGGTTTGAATTTGGAAGGAAGGTGATTTTGTGGCTGCCAAACACATTTCACAAGTATCGGGATAACTTACATTTTTCTTGGTCTTTTTGTACTATGCTCATGTAGGCTACATAACATAGGATAGCTTATCACACATGATCCATCCCACTGGATGCTTTGGTTCAAGTGTTAACATGCACCTTGCTGCTGCTTCTAAGCCTTCCTACTTTTGCATGGTGAAGTGTCATTTATGCACTTCTTCTGTAGCATAGCTAGCTAAGATGGGGTGTCGGAGATGTGTTTACTGCTTGCATTTGGTGTGTAATGAGGACTGTTTCTGTTTGTTTTTCTGGGAAAATTTTCTCCTCTCTCTAGGAAGAAAGAATGCTTTCAGTTGAATGCTTTAGATAACAAATTGTGAGGGACCGAGATAAGACTTTTCCTACTGGAGCTAATAGTTTCAAAAATTTGGTCTCAAGACTTCCTTCCATCACGAGAGTAAACTTTGATAGATCAGCTTTTTCAAATGATATCAAGAACTTTAACAAAAGGTGCTACTTCTCCTTCAAAACATTGTCATTTGTTTATACCTCAGCTTGCTTGTAATAGTCCAAAGTTCACTTAGATGAGACAAGTGAAGTAAATTAGTGTTTTACTTCACAAGCTCAAAAGTTATCAGTGACAGAAAAAGAACAGAATCAGTCTCTTAAAGCTCTTTTCTCCTGTAGCCTGAAATCATTTCAACAGTAGCTATTTTGGAAAACTTACTCTTCCTCCATCTGGGCAACTCTGCCAGTGGGTGCTTCAGTTTAGGAAATAGGTACTTAGCCATGTTAAATAACCGGAGCAAAGCTGTCAGTAAAAGTGCCTGTCACTAATCTGCATTGGGCCAGCACAAATCAAACTTCACTCCAGTGAGTAGGAAAATGACTGAAGGACGCTGAAGTATATGTAAACATGGAGGCTGCCAGTGATTTACTGGGGGGCAGATAATTTGCACTGCCAGGCCGTTGGCTCATTATAAACGCAGAAATTATATCTGGGGTCTGAGGAAGAAAAACGAGAACTGAGAAGGCTGACTTGCTCTCCTGGTTTTTTTTGTTGGGTCTTATAATAGAATCAATATAAAATTAGAGGTGGTAAAAAGACTGTCATGTAGGATCTCCGTAGTTTTTAGGAACGTGATCTACATGACAGCATATATTATATGCAGTTTATCACTTACAAGATACTATCCTTCAGTGTAAGTAAAGATGACTATTCAAAATACTGAATTTCTGTTTCCCGTTGGTTTCTTACTCTGAATTGTGAGTACACCTGGCATCTTTTCTTCAGCTCTGCTGTGTGAGCAATGAATTTTATTTGGTAGAAAATGCTTGCCACTGTGAAATGTAGATGGTCCCTATTTGAACTAATGTAAGGATAAACAACATGGCCTCAGAGAACTAGGAGGAATCCTCCTTTTATTCCTGTGTTTCTCCAAACTGCATGTTCCTAATGATTTCCTAGATAAACGTAGACATTAGCAATTTCTTCCCTCATTCCTATATCCCTGTTACTGCCAATCACAAGGGGGGAAATGGACTTCACTCATTGTGCTTGCCCTCAAGTTATGTTTGGTAGGATGGGGCTTTCTCTACAGTAAGGTTTTTATCACCTGCTTTTACCACGCTTTTACCAGTTGTGTAGCTATGTGTTGGGCTGTGCTATTAACTGATAAAGTTCCCAACATAGCCCAGAAAAATATTTTGTAGAGGGGAAGGGTAGGGAGGGAGCAGCTCATGTGGCAGAAATTCTTTATGCCAGCACTGCCCAGACGACCTTTTACGTTGCTGAACCGCAGGCTCATGGGTATCAAATAAAACTGGTCATCCTCTGTTGCTGTACAACGGTGACTGAAGGATAGACCAGTTGCTTCATAGCAACTTCCTTGTTGAAAGTCAGAAAAGATAGGTCACTTAAGTGGAATTAATAGTTGGTTCTAAGTCAGTTAACGTTTCCTCATCACTGACACTTTAAAAACTTAATTTGAAATACTTTATTCATACCTTATTGACTCTTTTTAATTGCCTACAGCTTTTATCTGTTTTTAGGTGGGAACAAGTGTACGTTTAAATGTGAAAACACTGATATTTCATTCTTTATGAGTGAACAAATCAAAATGTTATGTAAATGGTATTTATTTAAAGATGGTATACGGAGGAGTTTTAAATTGCATTGGCTTCTCTTGTCCTTTGGAATGTACTAGTACCCAGAAGACTTTCTTTTATAAGAAAAATGTATGGTTTTATCTGGGAAAATAAATGAAGATTCTTAACATTTGTCTCGTGCCGTTTGCTGGAGCATTTTTTTTGAATGGTGGCATTTAAGAATGCACATTATGCTCTCTTTACAACTAAATTGTAGGGTTGAGGAGTTGGAGTCTTTTTTTTCTTCCGCAGTGGCAGTTAGTCATTACCACTTTTGTAAGTATTAGCAAAAGCAGGTTTAAAGCTGGCTAAATTTGTCTTCCACTTGTATTTGTTGGCTTCCAATGCCTTGTCTGTTAATTTAACTAGTTCATTAACCATGGCACACATTCTTAAGCCAGACCAGATGCATTTTTATTGTTAAATTGTGGGTGGAAAATGAAGGCTTGAAAGATATTTTTCATAAAGACACAAAAGACTTCTCTTTTTAATCTTGCGTGTTATGTGAAAGCAAGTGCTGCAGAACTTAGTCAAGAATTACAGGTTATTTGTTTGGTGAGATACTTTGCATGCCGCCTTTGTTGCACTTCGACTCATATGTGTGTATTTTAAGCATTGTTACTGTTTCCATGTTCTTCTCATTTTAAAGTTCCTCTTCATAAAAACATTAACGTTTTATGTGCCAAAGTGTGTGACGAGCATGGTGTAGAAGTCCTAGTGTAGAAGTCCTGTCTTGGGACGATGCTTCTCTCTGCTTGTCGCGGTGCTCCCTCTTGTGTTGGGCTGCCCTCTGCTCATGCTGCCCTTTTGACTGAAATCACGGCATGAAGCATCTAGTTGTTTCTTCTGAGTCATCCTCAAGTAGCAGTCCACCGATCTATGAAATTTACTGTCTGCCTCTGGGTATGATGCTCCTTTTGTCTATATAATAAACTGTTTCAAGAGTGTCCACTTCTCTTAAGTGGGTGTTTCACGTTAGCTTCCTTTGTGACTAGTGAAGGAATACAGCCTCCTCTGGGTTCTGGTTTGGGGAGCTGGCATCAGAAGTAGCTAAGGTATGGTTCAGCAGGCTTGTACTGCTTTTTTGGATAGTATCGTGCCTTGTCCTGCTTTCATGCCTGTTTGTAGCATCTCCTGTGGTTTCTTCCTAGTAGAAAGGAACGTGTATGGGTATCTTTTTTTGTTTTTTTTTTTTAATTCTAGCTGTTATTTTTGGGAGAGACTGTACAGTCTCTACAAGATATAGACAAACTTCTTAGACTTTTTCAGCATTCATAAGTATTTCCTCTTTCAGGTCAATATAGCTTCTTCCAGGTAGCCAGGGAAGTGCAGTATGATGTGGCTGGCACATGCTCTGAAAGAAAAGTTGGGGTGCCCCAGCGGCACTCCTCATGACTAATACTTGCGTAGACCAAGTCTATACTATAATCTTCCCTGACACAAAAATATTGACTTTCACTTTTTAAATTGATTATGATATTGATACTCTTTGATTCTCCAGATATGAGCTGGAATTCAGGAGGAATTACAGAGTTCTCTTTAAATAAAGCAGGCTCTCACAGAAATGAGGAACAACAAAAAGTAATTTTACTTCAAAAATTTTAGGGTACAAAGTGTAAATAATAGTGCAATACAGATAAGACATTTATAATTCTTTTACAAAATATATTAAATCTATGATTGTGATCAATGCAAGAGAAATAAAAGATACTTGTAGATTAAAAACTGAATCAACAGGTGAGGGTGGTGTGAGAAATCTTACTTCAGTTTAGAAACTAATTTTCAAAGAAGTTTCGTGGATCTGCAGATAAGAATTTCATCATGAACAAAAATTCAGTGCTAGAAAAACACTATCTTTGAGCAGAACTCACTGATCTCTTTGAAGTTTTATTTATGAAGTATTACTGTATACAAGGAAAATGAATATATTGCTAATACAGAATATTTAATTCTGTAGAAAGCAGAAGATGTGTTTGCTGGTTGTGGTGAAGCTGTCTCTCTTACCACTACCTGTGGACAGCATGGATTGCTCTTTACTCTTCAGAAACTTTGCAGTTCCAAAGTTTTTCTGGTGGTCTTACATCTATAAGTGAAGTGAATCTTGCCGTATACTTTCTATAACATATATTTTGTGAATCTGGTGCTTAATCATTTTTGTGCTATTCAGTGTGCTAAAGCCTAAAATGTTAAGATTGAAAAATCTTCAATGTCAACAGAATCAATAGGTTAGATATAATTATACTAAATGGGGAGAAAGATTTTCACAGTGTAAGTAACTTTGGGGAATATATTATTTCAAAGAAGAAAGTAAATGCATTGCACTCAGCTGCATGTGTGTTAGGCAAGCTTGCCTCTGTTGACAGGTGAATAGTTAAAGAGTAAGCTGATTTTCTTCTGTGGAGACAAGAACCGAAAATTAAATTTTCAGAGGATCAGCACAACTTTATTTATTGTCTGCTTAGGTCCCAGAGCATTGTTTATGTATCCTAGCCTAAAATTTTGGTGGAAAACATTTTGGATACTGCTCATGTTAGTTTCACTCATAAACTCAGTGATGCAATTCTGTACGTATTCCACTGTGGTTTTTTAAGTCACAGATAACGTTTTTTCTTTAACTTCAGGCAAAACAGGGCCAGCAGTCTCACAAAGTTATTTGTTTGTTCTTTTCAGTGATGTTTTGGCACTGCCCATTTTCAAACAGGAAGATTCCAGCCTTCCACAAGAAAATGAGACCAAACATCCACCCTTCCAGTATGTTATGTGTGCTGCAACATCTCCAGCAGTAAAATTATATGATGAAACTCTTACATACTTGAATCAAGGTTGGTATACATATGTTGCAGGCATAACTATAGTGAATGTAGCTTGTGCAAGTCTATGTGCAAGTCTAAAACTGGAATTATATTTCATGTTTTGATACATGTGGGTACATCCAAAATAAATGCATGTCAAAAATGAGGTTGGATACCTTACTCGTAGTTGTGTTTTGTCCAACTCACAGACTCATAGCTATAGTCTGTTATTACTTCCCCTGGGTATTTTGGGGTTTTTTTCTGGTTTTGTTTTGGTTTTTTCTGCTCTGTGTGTAACCTCTCTCCATCCCCCACCTCCCCAAATAAAATCAATCCGATAGAGCTTTTCAGAGACAAACTTCAGGTAGTAATAGCTCAAAATACAAGACTAATTTTGCATTCCTGTTTAGACGTGATTGATAATAGCAAGTTAATTGGATGATATTTGCGTAAGGTACACACAAACACCCCCAAAAAGACATAATAAATGTTAAAATGTCAGTCCCTAAACAAAAAGTGTTGTACCACAGAGGACAGTGTAATCGTTCTCAAATTAGCTATACATATCTGCCCAGAACAGTATTATGTTTGAAACATAAACGCTAGTGCAGCTACCTTTGGAGTTTGTGTGTATTTCACTATTGCCTGTCTACATTTATCAGAAATTAACTAGATAGATACGTCACATGAGTCTTGCGTTTTTTTCCTCATAGCCTGTGGTTGATTTGCATGAAAATTCGGTTTTCCTTCTACAGAGCGTACTGACTGCTGGGTAAAATAACCTGAATGTAGTCATTGCCATGTGTTAAAACCTCCCTCACCTCTGGAAACGACATTGGTGTCCTAAGTTTAGTCAGCTAGTATTCTGAACTCAAATAAAACCATTTATCATTTGTTTTGGACCATATCGATGGCTTTGTACACTCCCACCCCATCCCCCAACTCTAAATGCTCTAAGATCTAGGAATGTTTTTAGATTTAGTTTTGCTTTTTCTTTTCTTTGTGGACTTCAACCCAAAATCTCTCAATAGACAGCACTGTAATTGGAAAACACAGTCCTGCAGCACAGTTTGTATGAAAAATAAAAACAATTAAAAAAAAATTATGTTCACCATTTATTTTCCATATCCTACCATGTTGTTGTACAATTAATCTTCTTAGCTCCTGTGCTTCTCTGAGCAGTGTACTACTTCAGTCTGCAGTTAAGAGGACATAGTTTAAAATATGTGTTGGTGAATTTTCCTTGGTCTTCGTGAGCTATTTAACTTACTAATTGCTTTACTAGGTTATAGAATTTGTATATTTTACGTGTGTGTTTTCTTGATAAGGCATTCTTTTTGCTCAAGTTGAAATGTTTCTAGTAGTGTGAACTTCTAGTGATGCATTTCATACCTGGAAGTGTTTAACTGTGTACTGGGGCCCTAAAATCTGTGAGAGCAGATTGTGTGTAATTTGATACTGACATGATGACAAAGCATCATTTTCAGCTTTCCATGTGAATAAAGTTGCTAAGTGTTTCATTTTGCAGTATCCAGTCTTTCTAAATATGCTTTAAACGTTATTTGACTCTTCTACTAAGGAGAATAATGGTAGTTCTTTAGGTGATTTGCAATTTCTTACAAACATGTGATCTCATAGTTCAGCCATTTGCTTAGTTAGGTTTACTTTATTTATTATCACTTTTTGTACCAAGTGCTCTCTTCAGCAGAAAACACTACAATTGCAGCAGTATGCTGGACCAGCAAGATGCTTTGCACTGTTTAAAAAACTTCAAAGTTTTATAAACTTTAAACTCTGTAGAAATAAATTTTGTTTTCTTCAGTGCCAGGATCCAGCCTCTTTGGCCAAACAGAAGGCTTGAAGGTCAGCTCAGTGGCCTGGGGAACCCGTACAAGGCGGCAAGCTGAAGAAAGAAAGCGTTTGCTATCTCGCCTTTGAGAAGAGCTTGCCATTTAAGTGACAGTGTCTGAAATGACTGTAAATGTTTCATCTGCCCTTGAAAAGCTCTTCTAATATAAAGACTTCTTTTGCAAAGAAGTTTTGCTGGTTTTCAGTGTCCTAGGTAACTTTTCCTGATGTTGAAAAATGAAGGCATTGGTATACCTTTTTTCTCAATAAATATGGGAAAAAAAACAGTTGGCCAACTTCCTTTCTGTGCTAATACTTCAGACAGAAAGACAGTACATTTGCTGCCTAGGTTAAGACTTTTTCCTAAAAATTTCTCTATTGGCTGCTAGTATATGTATATGTATATATGTTAAAAAAAAAACAAAACAACTTGGGATAGTTTTGAGAGATTACATCTTTCATACCGAAGCCAGCTTAAAATAAGGATCAGTTTGCAACATTGAATTGTACTAATATGTTTGTTTGTGTGATGAGTTGGGTTAAGTCCTCTAGAAAAAGAGTAATTTTAATCCTGGTCACTTCAGTTATCTGGTTTATAGTTTGGCCCCGTCATCAGGCAGTGTCTTGCCTTAAATAATTTTCAAGAGGCTTGTGAATAGAGAGTACCATAGAGAGCAAATACCCTCTTTAATTTCATCAGCAGTTGTCTTAGTTTACTGGATTGGGAATACCAGAAGCAGCGGGAACATTTGCCCTGTCTGTTAAGCTATGCTGATGTTTCCTAAGGCAATACTTAAGCAAGCCCTGACTTTACCCTCTGTCAGTAAGTATTTTAATTGGAATAGCTAAGAGCGTCGTTCAGTGTTCCAGGAGTGTCTGGATGATGCTCTTAGTCATATGATTTGGTTTTAGGTAGTCCTGTGAGGAGCAGGTAGTTGGACTCGATCCTTATGGGTCCCTTCCAACTTGAGATATTCTATGATTCTGTGAGCTAATGGAATATTTGAAGTGATTAGGTTTTCAGCTGAAGCTGATTCTAGAAGTTCAAATCTTGGAGTGATGATGGTTGGTTGTTCAGGGGTTTGCAGGTTTTTTATTAACTGTAAAATCTGCTAAATGAGTCCATTGAGAATGCATATCAGAGTAGTAGGACAGTGTTTTGAGTTGACTGCTGTTCAGCTAGGTGTATATCGAATAGCAGAAGTGGTATGGAAGAGAATTGCTTTTAAAGGGGAAGCATTCTTTAGGTTGGTTTACACAGTGCAGCTGGACTTATAGTTCTGTGAATGGAAAGAACTGCTTGGGAGAGATGGGATCCACCTCAGTAAGGGCGAGGAGCAAAGGTGCCTTTGCTAGCAGGATAGCTGACCTGTAAGGAGGGCTTTGAAGAAGGAACGACAGGGAAGGGAAAGAGTTACCAGCAGCACTGTGAGAGAGCAAAGGGCCTGGAGTGATGTGCCTGGAAGGGAACACAAAATCAACAAAAGGAGACTTCAACAGGGTCTCCTCCAGCATTTGGATGTAAGCAGGGAAGTGCCGATAAAGCACCATTATGGGGAAACCCCCAAAGCCTTTCTGGGAAATCAGCATGGTGGGGTGCCTCTCTGAGGTTTATGTACATTAATCCAAGGAGCGTGGGAAGTAAACATGAGGAATTAGACATCTGTGTGCATTTGTAGGGCTATAATCTTGCTGGGATCATGGAGACATGATGAGGTGGCTTGCATAAGTAGAATGTTGCAATGGAGGGATACTGGCTCTTTAGGAAAGGCAGGGCAAGAAGATAAGGAAGGGGAAGTTGCTCTTTATGTGGGAAAACAGCTGGAATGCCTGGAGCTCTGCCTAGGGATGGATGATGAGCCAACTGAGACCTTATGGGTAAGGATTAAAAAGCAGAACAATACAGGTGATATTGTCGTGGGTGTCTGCTATAGGCCACCTGACTAGATGAGGCCTTCTACAAAGAGCTAGAAAAGTAGCCTCACGTTCACAGGCTGTGGTCCTCGTAGACCACAGGGGGGACTTCAGCCACCCTGATGTCTGCTGGAGGGACAACATAGCAGGGCATGTGCAATCCAGGAGGTTCCAGGAGGGCATCAGTGACAACTTCCTGACCCAAGTGATAGAGGAGCCAATGAGGAGAGGTGCTCTGCTATACCTTATACAACAAGGAAGGGCTCATTGGGGATGTGAAGGTTGAAGGCAGCTTTGGCTGCCGTGACCATGAGATAGTGGAGTTCAGGATCCTGAGAGGAAGAAGCAGGGCAGAAAGCAAGATCACATCACTGGACTTCAGGAGAGCAGACTTTGGCCTCTGCAATGATCATCTTGGTAGAGTCCCATGGGATAAGGCCCTTGGGGAAGAGGGCCCAAGAAAGCTGGTTAACATTCAATGATCACTTCCTCCAACCTCAAGGCAGTGGATCCCACTGAGCAGGAAGTCAGGCAAAAATGCCAGGAAGCCTGCATGGGTGAGGAAGGAGCTCCTGGCAAAACTCAAATACAAAAAGGAGGCATACAGAAGGTGGAAGCAGGGACAGGTAGCTTGGGAGAAATACAGAGAGTGTCTGAGCATGCAGAGATGCAGTCAGGGAAGCTAAAGCCCAACGAATTGAATCTGGCAAGGAATGTCAAAGACAACAAGATGGGCTTCTGTAAGTATATAAGTGGCAAAAGGAGGACTATGGAGGCCTAGTGAGGCCCCTGCTGAATGGGGCAGGGCATGGGAAAAGCTCAGGTACTGAATGCGTTCTTCGCCTCAGTCCTTACTAGCAATACTGGCCTTCAGGAATCCCAGGCCCTAGAGATCAGGGGAAATTCTGGAGCAAGGAATATGTACCCTTGGTGGAAGAGGAGCAGGTCAGGGAATACTTAAGCAAACAGGCCATACGTAAATCCGTGGGCCCTGATGGGATGCACCCACGAGTGCTGAGGGAGCTGGTAGATGTCATTGCAAGGCCACTCTCGATAGTCTTTGAATGATCGTGGTGACTAGGAGAGGTGCTTGAGGACTGGAGGAAAGCAAACATTGCTCTGATCTTCAAAAAGGGCAAAAAGGAGGACCCAAGGAACTACAGGCTGGTCAGCCTTACCTCCATCCCTGGGAAGGTAATGGAGTAACTAATCCTGGGAACCATTTCCAGGCACATGAAGGACGAGAAGGTCATCAGGAGTAGTCAGCATGGATTCACTAAGGGGAAGTCATGCTTGACCAACTTGATAAACTTCTACGATGAAATGGCTGGCTTGGTAGATAAGGGGAGAGCAGTGGATATTGTCTACAAGTCATTGTCTTCAGTAAGGCTTTTGCTATTTTCTCCCGTAAGATCCTCATAGAGAAGCTAATGAAGTGTGGGCTGGACTTGGTCCTGGGCAACTGGCTGTAGGTGGCCCTGCTTGAGCAGGGAGGTTGGACAAGATGACTTCCAGAGGTCCCTTCCAACCTCAACCATTCTGTGATTCTGTGTTTTTTGTGAAGGTGGGTACTAGTTTCAGTGTTAAGCAGCGGGCAGTTGAAGTTCCTAGCACATTGTGTTGCCTTGCTCCTGTGGCGGCTCTCCAGGAAACAGCAGGGAACGTAGCATGTATGCCTCTCCTGTAGAGATGACTACAGTCAATGCTGTGGTGCTTTTTATGCTTTCAGAGCAGCTATATGTCCAAAAATCCAGAATAAAACTTATCTGTCCCTTCGTTTCGAAAACTCCTCATGCTATTTTTGCATTTTTGAGCCTGGCATTCTTTCATTTTTACTTTCATCAAATCTTCAGTGTTAATGTTATTTTGTACCTGTAAAAGGTTAGCAACACTTGTTGAGCAAGCAATCAAAATGTTTTTTTTTTCCTTCCTCCCGCCTTTCAAAGTAATGGTGAAAGAGAACAGAGAAATACTTGCAAAAGTTTTATTGATAGTGCTAGATTAAAAAAAAAACCCTGATGCTGTGTATAAGTGCAGATGGACTTACATACGTTATATGTCCACGTGAACAAAATAACACTGGTAATTGAGCAATTCTCATTAACACGAAAAAAAAAAATCCCTCCTGTTAAATATAGGAGGAGAAATGATCTGTTGCTTTACTCAGCTGCACTAGGTAAATTTAATTTTTATAGAGATTTATGTCATCAATGATCAAATGCTGGGGTAAAGAAAACCTGTACATATGTAGAGTGTATACATAAATGTACTAATTGTGTTACAGCAGAAAAATGCCAGACAGTCCACAGTTGGGGGAACATCAGTCTATAGAGCAGTAAAAGAAATCATTTTACTTATTCACAGCAGTATGACAGCTGAACCTTTACCTTGTAGGGCAAGCCAATAAATGTCTTTCAATGTAGTAAACGCTAGAGCATAAAGGTAGTTTGGAGGGTAGTGTAAAAGGTAATGAATTTACTGCACTTGATCTTGGTGAACATCCTGAAATCTATTTTGGCCTATATTTTAATAATCTATTTTGTCTTATATTTTAAAAATTCATTTTTACAAATGAATATGTGCTGCTCACCTTAGAAGAAAAAAATCCCTGTAGTTCAAATAAATTACTTCTGGCTTTCTCTCTTTGGAAGCATAAATTTGTCAAATTCACTGGAAAGATAGGTTCACTAATACCTGTTTGAAATAACCAGTAAAGAGCTCTTTTAAAGGCTTATTTCTGAAATTATACAAAGCCTACAAATGATACAAAGGCAACAGGTACATGGGCAAAATTAAACATGGGAGAATAGTATGTATTTTTTATGAAGAGTATAAAAACTCTTTGCAAGAGTTTGTTTCAGAAGACCAGTCTATGGTTCTTAGTATGTTGCCTTTCATCAGTTTCAGAAATACAGGAATTCAGCTTCAAAGGTGAGTTTTTCTTCAGGAAAAGAATAAGAGAAACAAGTACTTGCACTGCATGTAAAATGAAATACTTAAACTTTGAAAGTATCCGAAGTTTTAAAGGGACCAAAAAGTTTCACTTTGTTGCACTAATTCCTGTGCTGTGAAGTGAACCTTGTTACAAAAATCTCTTAAACAGAAGTTTCAGGTACCGGTATTCTTGTGTACTGTGAACCAAAAGCTAATTCAGGTGCATTACACACAAAATAGCTTCTACTGATACAAACTTTTTTCTCTTTAAAGGTCAGTCCTATGAAATACGGATGCTAGATAATCGGAAAGCTGGAGACATACCAGAGATCAATGGAAAACTGGTGAAGGTGAATTGAAGTTCTCTAGATAGTGTTACTAACAAACCTCTGTTTGTTGCATATGAAAAGAGTAATTCTTAACCTTTTATTGTACTCTTATTCATGGAGGGAGGTGGACCAGCTCATCTGACCAGTAAAGAAATAGGCGCAGTGTAACCTAATGACTAGTTTTGTTGTTTCAAGTTTAATACAAATTAAAAGAATATACATGTATGCATTTCCCCATTTATGAATGGGTTATTTAGATAGCTAAAGGTGAACTAATCACTTCATGTACCCTTTATGAGGTCTGCAGTCTGATCTGATTTAAGATGAGATGAATCTCCACTCAATGTGCCCATGTCTTCCTGCTGAGTAAAAGGAAGCTGTGGTAACAGTGATCTCAAATTTAGGTATCTAAAGTTAGGTGAGAGAAATCCAATCTAAAGACTGTACATTTTATGGATTTTTTTTTTCTGCTGTCACTAGATACTTGTTCAGAATGAGTGTGGACCAGTGATATTTTAAAAAAAAAAAGTATGAATATCAATACCCAGTACATAGAGCACTTGTGTGTACTGAAGACCAAATTATTTTATGCAAAGTTTAAGATACTTGGTTGTCTATAGATTTGTATCCAACATCTTCTGAGCCATTTCATTGTCTATTTCAAGTGATTAGGAGATATGGAAGGAAGCTAGAGGATCGTTTAGAAAGAAGTGGAGGTATTATGAGCATGTTTCTTAACAGGTGTTATGGAAGACACATGGAGCCAACCTGTGGTTTTTGCAACAGTGGGATACTGGAGATACATCCATAGGAAAACAGATCTCTAACTTTGCTGCTCATTGAGCAGTTTGTTCCACAGCTGAGCTCCTTTTCCTAATTCCAGATTTGTCTCCTTGTGCATTAATGTTAGCAGAAGGTACTGTGGATCTGAGGTATTGCATGAAGTATAAAAATGAGGCAGACTGAAAAAGGTCCAATTCATGGTGCAAATTATTAAAAGAACTGGCGAAGGGGAACGGTTTGGATTTTTCTTATAAGCATCTAACGATTTTATCAAATTCTCTGAAAAATCTTATTCAGGTACTGGGAAAGAAGGGAAAAACTTCCATTAAAGTCACTTTGACAGTGATGCTGATCAGTACAGCAGAACAGTGTGCCTGTGGGAGGCTGAGTCTTTACCTGTCACTTTGGGATATGTAATTTGTGAACTTTGGCTGGCTTGTGTAGTCCTATGCCTTGTTCTTATTTGTCTGTGGGATGCTTGTTTGGAGATAATTTCAGGAACTGTTAAGCACAAGCATAAAACTGTGATTTTTGAGTTCCGTAATTAAATCTTTTACAACTTGGCATGTTGACTTGCTGTAATAAGCATGTTGACTATTTTGCCCCCTTAGGTGCTCTTTCCTTGTAGCTTTGGGGAATCTCTCTAAACCTAGTTTTATAGGTTCGTATATTGGTGATGAGACATTTGGTAGGTAAAATAGGACAAAGCAGTGTAAAAGTTTAAATAAGTCAATTTTATCATAGTAAGGCATTGTCATGCCACATCAACAGATTTTCCATTTTGGACACTTACACACTGGAATCCCAGTACTTCAACAAAGAAGGTATTTCATGTTGCTGAAGGTGGCTGCAGATATTTCCAAGTTCCAGACTTGCCAGTTTGCAGTGAAAAAGGAGCAGTATGTTCGTATGTGTGTGCGCACACACGCACATGTGCTTTCTGTTATCTTTGAAATAAAACTAAGGAAATGCAGTGTATCTGGAGGAAGCACTTCGTTTAAAAGGTCTTGGGTTTTTTTGAACACTTTTATCCGCTGTTAATACAAGTAAGACTGTAGACTAATGGGAAAAAATGAGACTTTAAATTTAAAGTTTGTCTACGTTTTGTTTGGTAGCAATTCATGTGTACAATTTTGTTCCCCTCTGTATAACAAAATTACTTCGTATGTGCAGAATAGAAACCTTTCTTTAATATGACTAATAGCCCAGCCGTAGCAGAACTGGTCACAAAAGTAGATATTGTTGGCTAATTGCTTCTCGCTGAATAAAGTTAATCGTATCGTAGTATTTTTAGATTAATATTTCAGCTAGAACAGTTGGAATAGTTTGGAAGTCGCTTATTACTTCTTACTATAAATTAAAATCATAGACTTGTTGTAAATATGTTTGTAAATACTAGGAAGGGATTTTTCTATTAATTTTATTTCTTAAAATTTTCTACAAAAATTCACAAAATTCCCAGTGAAAAAAATGGTCAAACTATATTCACCAATTTTCAGAATAAATGAAGTCTTTTGTGTTTGTTTTCTAAAATAAGTTTGTGTTGCCTGCACAGTGTTGATACTATGCTGCCAGTGTTGCTCAGTTCACTGCGTGTAATTCATAGTGACATTTAGAATATGCAATCAGATGTAATTCTCTTTTGCATTTTTACCACATTTTCAAATATCTCCTGCTGCTCAGTTCTATTTCTGTGTTCTGAAATATTTTGGGATACTGATGGTTGCCAGATTTTTTGCTGTAAATACGTGTTTATCAGTGCTGTGGCTATTTTGGAATGGTCTAGTGCTTTGTCTTCGGGCTGTTTCTAAACATACAGTAAATTTGTGTCTCATCAGATGCTTGTTTTCTTCTTTGTTAGAGTATTATAAGAGTTGTGTTCCATGACAGAAGGTTGCAATATACAGAACACCAGCAGCTAGAAGGTTGGAAATGGAACCGCCCTGGGGACAGACTTCTCGACTTAGGTATAATTGTTTCTATCTGTTGCCACTGTATGAAGTTTAATTTCCAAAATTAAATTGATCATGGTCACATTTATGCTAGAGCTGGTGAAAAAACAGACCAGTTTTTTGTGTGCTGCTTTGTCATAGTGTGTATTTTGAACATAGTAGTTCTTACTACTTTCACATTCCTTTAAAACCTTTTAAGTGCTACAGAAGTAAGATAGCAACTCTGCAACCTCACATTTTGATTACTAAATGTTACACCAATTAGAAGAACACAGACAAAACTAACTTACTCTAGTAAATTGTGAAAATGACACCAACATGGTTTCTTTATTTTGCGCTACTTCATAATTTTTGTTGCATAAGCTGGGGGGGTGGGGGGATGAGGGAAATCGAAAAACAGCCCCAAACCCTGAGCACTTTGTATGTTGAGTCTACTAAGTTTCTTAAGATCAGTCCTGAGAAACTGTTTAAGGGCTTATGGTCAGGCCACCAAAGCCCACCTTTTTTCACCCTACCTGTGTTTGCTGATGGTAACGTTATATTAAAATTTATTTCTAGTGTTTGCTTAGAATATGAGTATTTTAAAATATACACTACTTATTTTAATGTAGATATTCCAATGTCTGTTGGAGTCATTGATATCAAGACAAATCCAAGCCAGCTCAATGCAGTTGAATTTTTGTGGGATCCAACAAAATGTACATCTGCTTTTATTCAGGTTTGAAACTTTACTTGACTGGATGTTTGTGTTTGGTGCCTTTCAGGTCACAAACAGTAGTATATTTGCACTATGAAGCTTCTTGGTTTCTTATTTGTGGGATAGACGTTAAATACCAGCTTTGTAAAAAACACAGGTTTATAGCAACTGTTAGTTCTATAAGGACTCCTAGTTAGGTTTTTCAACTTGATTTGAGTTTATAAAAGCATCTTTTAAAAACAATTTAAATAAAAAATTTTCAAAAAGCTCTTTGCAGAAAGCTGCCATGATTAAAATATTTAGTTATACGAAGTATTAGAATTAATTTATATCCCTCTAAATAACTGTCACTACTATATTTTTTTAGTTGAGAGGCCCACTCTCCTAGAGATGAGCTTCAGTAGAGGCTTGGCTTGAGGGTACAAAATGAAAATTAACATGCTACAAAGAGTTTTAAATCAGACATTCAAAGGTGTTTCTTACTACGTCAGTAGGCTTCCTTGTAGTAGGATTTTTATTATTTATGTATTTGATATTTAGGGCAATTGAACATGCTTTCTTTGGAAATTATTTAGATAGAATGTTCAGTTTTGCATTGGAATTTTTAGCTTGCTTTTGTCTCAGATCTGTTTTTATTATGAAGAAAAGGTATAAAGTTTGAGGTAGCAGCGTTTCTTACTGAGGCTGCCAAAATAGGTTAAGTTCCACATTGTCAGTAAATTAACTTTGATCTGGTGCAACTGAAGACATTTTTTCTAGTAAGAATTACACAAGTACTAAAATGTAGTCTCCTTGAAGAAGTGTGAGATAAACTATTGAATATTTTTGTTTATGCACTTCCTTAGAAGAAGTGATAACAGACTGAGTGAAAATGGAACTGATTCTTATTATGCAAGTATAGTTCACTTATTCTAAAGGCTACAGAACACAGCATAGTGGCACTGATTACACTTAAAGCTTCAAATTCCAGTCTATGGTTCTCCGTTGTTGACGGCCATAGGAAATAAAAAGATAGTATTGTAGTCATTGAGAGTGCAAGGTATGCTATTGTCCATGGTGCTTGGCTCGCTTAAAATTCCATAAGGAAGCAAAAAAAATTGGGAGCACTGTCCAGTGAGATTCTTCATAACTCTTTCTGTTACACTGATTTTCTCTTTAGATAATTTTTAGGGGTATTTCTAGCTTATAAACCCAGTCTTCAGGCTGATGCAGCACTTGAGGCCATTACATACTAATTAAAAAGTCTGCTGACTTTTATAGGAAGTTGGGCATGTTTGAAAATATGCTGATTTCACATGAGATTAAAAACTATTCCAGTCAGTGACCTTCTATAGCTTTGGTAATATTTATTACAAGTAACTCAGAAGTTTATTCTAGCTATAATGCATTGGACAACAGTATCTTGAAAAAGTTTTTGCTATATTCATGATAGATATAGTTGTCATCCACATACATTTTTCTTTAGATCCAGCAAGTTCTCATTTAATAAGAATCTATAAAGAATTCTGCTTTTTGGAGACGTTTTGGTGACACGCTTGTTTCCCCTCTTCCCTGTCAGCTCAAATATAATGTTTTTGGCTTCATTTGCATGTGGGCAAGAAAAGGAACGAAACGTTAGTTAGGCAGCTTGATCGTCAGATAGGCTGGGTAATTTGTTACTTGTCCTTAGAAAATGTACATAATATTGGTAACACATAATAAAATTCATGTCTAGAATACTTCTGAGGGTCCTTTTTGTTTGGTGGTTGGTTTTTTTCAGGTACATTGCATCAGCACTGAATTTACCCCTCGTAAACATGGAGGAGAGAAAGGAGTTCCTTTTCGGATTCAGGTCGACACTTTTAAACAGACTGAAAATGGAGAATATACAGATCATCTGCATTCAGCCAGTTGTCAAATCAAAGTTTTTAAGGTAACAGTAGAAAACAGATCCTTAATAAGTCTCTCAGAAGCTCTTATAAAGATGGGGGACATCTTTATATTACTGCTTGACTTCTGAGATCAGATTTCAATTACAAAACCGTTTTCCACCTGCTTTCTTGTTCATGTAACTGTTCGTTTTTAGCCAAAAGGAGCAGACAGGAAACAGAAGACAGACAGAGAAAAGATGGAAAAGCGAACTGCACATGAAAAAGAAAAGTATCAGCCTTCATATGACACCACAGTTCTTACAGAGGTAACAAAATAGAATTGCATCTGCTTATTGAGGAGAAAAGACATAGATACAGCGTATAACTTAGCTGCAGTCTTGGAAGGGTTGGGGAAGAATTATTTCTACACAAACATAAGCTTTTTATTTGACAAATTTGTCAAGTGAACAGCAGCATTAAATTTTAAGATTTTGTTTAGTAAATTTTAATTTAGATACTCGATAGATGCTTGTGTTAAAACACACTAAGATTGAACACTGTTTGACGGACTGTACTGAACCCTAGAGCAAGTGTTTTGGTACAGATCTAAAAATCTTGCAGCTGCAAAGCAAAAAAAAAGAGGGGGGAATCTAGAATTTAATTATCTGCCAAATTTGAGCTTCAAAGTGTATTTTTTGGAGATTACTGAATTTAAGGCCAGAGCCTCAGTAGGGTTTTGCATTTTCTTTTTATTTAAACATCAGTGAGTTCTATGCAGTTTTCTAAAGATTTCAGAACTTTTTAAAAGGCTTTTAGATCTTTCCTCACTGTATAATGAAAAGAAATTGATCGAAATCTTTGGTGTTTGTCCAGATGAGGCTTGAGCCTATAATTGAAGATGCAGTTGAACATGAGCAGAAAAAGTCCAGCAAGCGGACTTTGCCAGCAGACTACGGTGATTCTCTGGCAAAGCGAGGCAGTGTAAGGGACTTCTGCTTACCTTTTCATTGTGCAAGATACCTTGTGCAGTGTTAGATATAGGAGAAACTTCCATTATATAAAGTAAAAATATTTTGATTGCTGTGTCTTAATTTTATTCACTTTTATGTATACCAATTACTCCATGTTTGTTTTCAGCAAAGGAATCCTTCCTAAATCTAACACTTAAACTGTTGCAGAGGGACTGTGTAACTTTTAAAAGTCAAGAGCTTTCCATTTATGCGACTTTAAATGAAATCGCTTTTTGCTTTCCTGTATGTAATTAGTGAAAGTAAGAACAGTGAAATTTAGTGTTTTGTTCTGTATTTGTACTTACGTTCAATATAAGTTTCCATGTACATCAGTATTTTTAAAACGCCATGTAGTGCTGCTGATCGTTAGTTACTGATTTTTCCTTTAGCCATCTACATATTGTGCTCCAAGCAGGTTCAATCTCCAGGGTTCAGAAGAGTCAGCACATCTTCATGATGTGTACACTAACCCTCTATGTGCCCCCTCAATGAATCTAGCATATATCCTTGCGCACTCTTCCTGTCAAGGGTTAGCATTTTAGATTTCTTACGGTGAATATCATTGAGACCTCACATTTTTCAGATGAGAAACAATCCTGTATCTTCCATTTGGCAAGTTTAAATGTCAATTAATAATGGGACTGTGGGAGACAATTATTTGAACAGGCATATTGTGCTGACAGCTCTTTCCCAGCAGTGCTTAGGCAGTGACTGCCTGAGTCTTGTCCCTCAGACATAATTCAGTTTGTATTCATGATCTGTAAAAGTGATGTATAAGATTTAGGTTATAAAATACTTCAGTGTATGCCTCTTTTTGTTTATAAACTGTGTAACTGGGTGGGAGAGAAGAAGCAATATTAAGTCAGATAGGTTCTCTGAGGGATTTTCTTTTTGCCCCCTGAAACTATTGTAAGCACTGAGCTGTCGGAATTTACCTTCTACTGTTCTTGGTGGTTGGTTTTTTCTTTCTTTTAAGATGCACCTTTAGGATTCTTTGGCAGTGCAGACATTCTTTTATTTGTTCCAGATGGCCCTGGGGGGGAGGCACAGACAGGAGAAAACAGGATTTTATCACTTCACTTACAAAGCAGGTCTGAAGCATCTTTTGAAGCTGGTCCTTGGAGGGATTTCTACTTCCTCCCCTCCCATGCTCTCTTCTCTTTCTGTTGTTATAAGCACATCATTGAATGGTTGTTGCTTATAGGAAGAATAATAGAAAAAGGTATTTTTAAAAGATATGACAAATCCCTTGTCCAGAGTAGGACAAACTGTAGCCAAATGATATCTGAAAGTTGTCTAACCTGTTCTTAACTTAACATATCTCTTGAAATACTGAGCTTCTATGATTCGTAGCATTACCTTAATTGTAGTGAAGAAAAATTGAGGTAGGACAATTTTACAATAAGTACTGGACTTACAACACCTTTCCCAAAGCACACAAAGGATAGTGTGTGTGTGTTTATTTCTTCACTTCTTGTTTGGGATGAAGAATGACCCACAGACTATTTTGGAATAACAGCTATGTACAGCTTTCCAGTTCTCTTAATTGTGCAGCTGACTATTCCTGTTTTGCATTTGCCCGTAATAAAATGCTATCTTGAGATCATTTGGTCAGTTTGTTGAGACCATTTTGAATTTTATTCCTGTAGAATGAAATGCTTTCAGCCTTGCTAACTTGCTATCATCTGCACATTTAAGACATAACCTGTTCCATCATGACAATGATTTTTATCATTAGCAAAATTATTAGAAATGACCAAGCCCATAAAAAATACCATGAAAAACTGTTTTTTCTATATTCATAGTGAAACCTTGGTAATCACTATGCACTCATTAAGTTCTGTTTTTAACTATGTAAGTTGAGTGTACAACTTGTTTGCTTGATCTAGAAAAGGAATGTCTGATCTAGAGCTTGAAGGCCAACTCATCAGCCTTTTCCTCTTGTCACGAGAGAGGCTTATTCTTGTGGGCCTTGTAAATATGGACGGGGGATGATGCATGTTTCTACTTAGAGCAATTCTATCCTTGCAAATCTGTCTTCCCAAATGTAGCCATCCACTAAATCAGAAGGTTTGGCCATTAGCAGACTGACCTCGGACGTGCACGCATGTACTGTATGTGCAGTACAGTTGTCACAGAGGGGCTTAGACTCAAAAACTGAAGATCTGTTTGCCTACATTTAAGTATGAGAATTGACACTGTTTTACATATTATGTCTTTATATGTGCTGGATCTTGTACTTCGCGTATCCTAGGAACTGTGGCTCTATTACAGAAGGAAAACAGGATTGTTTGGAATGTATTTTTCTTGACGAAGTCGAAAGTGCTGGCTGTTACTTAGCCAGTAGATGCTTCCTAGATGCCCAGAAATGGTTTTCTGTTATCTTTTCGTGAATTCCAGAAATTTAGTTTGATCCAATCTATAGTTTTTTTCCTTTTTAAAGCTGGGTATTGTTATCTTCCTCCTACAACTAACCTATTATATAGGCTGTCTTTTTCATTCCTTGCTTCTTGCATTTCACTTTGTGTGTTGGCTTTTTTATTTTGCCCCTCCGAGATTCTGCTGTTCTATTTGCTGGATATTTCTAATTTTATTTCTTTTTTCTTCTTCCTGTATGATTTCTTCCAGCTCAGCCACAATCTGATTTGGACAGATTGTTTTCTTACCGTGCTTCCTTCAGGAAACATTGAATCTAATATCTTTTCTTTCCAATTTAATTCGTATGGGATTCTAACACAATACAGAGAGTTTGGTGAAGCTTCCTTTATGAATGGTCATTCTGCTCTGCTCTTCTCCTGTCCTTTCTAAGAACCAGAGATTTTTTTTCTAATTACCATCACCCGTCTTTTCCTTCTCATTCATTTTCATAAGAAAGCCATCTAGATATGCTTTTCCATTACTCCTTTTTATTCATCTGATGTTTCAAAATTCTGTGCATTCACTGCAATTTCTGCAGTATTTATCTCAGTATTTTCCAGACAGATGCATAGTTAAACTGCTTGTTAAGACTCTTTCTCATGCTATGGACCGTTGACTTTTTCTGTTGAGATAAAAGGCTGTAAACTTACACTGCCTTCTGGACCTCAGAGTGGTTGTTTATGTACAGGTGGCGTTCATCCAGGCACCATTTTATTAAGGAGGCCCCTTTTATTTTTTCCTCTCTTCCAAATATATAGAAGCTAGAGCTTATCTAAGGAAGAAGAGAAAAAACCCCACCAGATTCTTTCCCCTGCTTTGAATTTGAAAAAGCAGGCAAATTTATAATTGTGATAATTGAGTCTTTGCACTTTTTTCTGTCTGCGGTATCTTGGTTGATTTTTATATTAGTATATATTATATTATATGTCACAAGCTAGAATATATAAAGCTACAATTTGATTAAACTTGGTCAAATGGTCATTTTTTGCAGATAGAGCTGATTAGAGGGCACATGGAAGTTAGAAGACTTTCAGGTATAGACCTTGAAATAAATTGGAACATAGAGTTTTGGACGTGAAAGATTGGTGCAGAAGTTAAATATTTTCTGTAAGTGACTTAAATTTAGAATATAAAACCTTGTAGAGGCTATGAGAGTCAGAAAGTGAAGCTGGAGCAAAACTAATTTAGTAACATAAGCGTATAGTATTTCTTCAATTTGTTTCTCCTTACATCTGTCTATACTTTATATAGCAGTATCAGTAGCATACAGGATATGTAATGTGGGTGACAACATTTTGGGAATAACTTCTTTACTTCTGTATTCAGAATAATTAAGTCAATATGAGCAGAAAGTTTTTGCTTTTGCCAACAACAGCTGCAGTTGTTTGGGGCAAGAACCCCGTATATTATAGGTTCATTGAAAAAGCTCTGTCCCATGTATAATAAAATTGCTGTCCTGTTCTCTAAAGATGATGCTGTGTTCCCAAGTATACTAAGCCTAATTTGGAGAACAAACATTTTGTTTTCATGTTGATTTGGTATTTGAATATAGTATGGAGTTCATTGCCAAAGTTCAGTTTTACTCTCTTGTAAAGCATGAATTTGGGCAGATTGGAAGTAGGAAGGGAAATGATGTTAAACAGTGGCTTAGAATAACTTGAGATTTTGCAATTGTTTAGAAGTTAGGAACGTTCTGAGTTTAAATGCTAAACATCCTGAGTCTGAAAAGTCATACTTAAAAAGATTTCCTATCTTCCATTTTAACTCAATAAAACCATTGGTCAACACTTTCTAACTTCATTCATGTCCTATACAGAAGGATGTTAAAGATCTGAAACCAAAATAGTTTTCTCTTTTTCAAGAATTAATCAGTTTTGGAAATTAAGGCATAATTTCCAGAGTACAGGTGTATCAGTAGTATTGTATCAGTGTAGTAGTAATGGAGGGCAGTTAGTTTTGAGACCTCAAAACCAACTTCTTTGAAAATTCACCAGTATATATTCATTGTTCATAGTAGGTAAAGATAGAATGCCAATCTTTTTTCTGTTCTCTGATGGCTTTTTACAGAGTTGGATGCTTCCTTGTGACAGTGACATTTTTCTTTTAAGTTTATGTCTAATGGCCAGGGACTTCTGTATTAGTATCGTTAGCTTGCTGAATGTCCTTTGGTTAACTCAGTTTTGGGCTCAAGAATATAAGAAATATCCTGATTGATCAGACCACAAGTCTGTAGAGTCCAGTGCTGTGTCCCGGGCAGTGGCAATTGCAGATGCAGTTTCTGGAAAGGCTGCAGCAGGGAAGCCTTGCCACTTTCTGTGATCCATTCTCCTCATAAGCCCCCAGCGTCCAGAATCATCATGCAGGATGTTAGAAAGCACATCCCTGCTTAGTCTTTTTAGCGTTAATGGATTTGATGCCCAGGAATTTGTCTAACCCTGTTTCTGAACATAATGGGTTTGTGAAGTGTGGGACAATTGTGCATTTCAGTAATACCGAAAGCATAAGCAGCTCGGGTTAATTGCTAGAAGACGCTTGAAGAATATATGCTGTAGCCTTTTCTTTCTTTTTTTTTTTTTTTTTTAATGCTAGGCTTTCTTGTTCCTTGAATCTTTCAGAATTAAGTATCTCAGTGCTCAAATACTCATTTTTCCCTCCACTACCTATAAGACAGAAGAAAGGAGAACTGAGCCAATGGGCATGATGCAGTAGTATTATAATTACTACTACTACTACTTTTTTTTTTTTTTTTTTAAAACAACTGATTCTGTCTCGGTGGATAGTTAGTAATATTTTTTCTGGGCGAGGAGACAAGGTAGGAAAGTGTTTATGCAAGAAGAAAGGCTACTTGCTTTGGGTTGGGATTTTCTTTTTCTAAATATTTCAAATGTGCTGCTTCTTGCATTTAAACTCAGAGTTCTGTTCTGAACAAATTCAGCTGAGTTTGAAGGACAGAAGCATTAACTGCCTTGGGAATGGCTCAAAAGCTGGTCTCTGACACCAATGCATTCTTCCCTGCCCCTGAATTTAAACATATGTCGAACAGAGTCTTGTAGTGGAATAGTGGCTAAGGATGTACAGCTTGCATCTGTGTGTCTAGATAAACATCTTGCATTAAAATTTAGGGAGAGAATGCCAGAAAATTCAAGCAAATTAATTGCACTTCCAAAATATTTCAGAAGAACAAAGCTAACATTATTATGTTGAGCTTTTATTTTAAAATTATGGCTTTGGACCACATAATTAGAGAATGAAGGCCTATTTTAACTACCTGTTGTAATATAACATCTTTGAGATTAACATTAAAATGAACTTGAGAAGAGAAACAGCAGATGGAAATATACAGAATAGGAGGAAGAGTGGGTAACACTAGAAGGTCATAGAAGAGCGTGCTTTGTGTGAATGGCGCTGTTTGTAGTCTAACGGGTGGCTTTGACTATGTAATTGAGGGCAGTGCGTACACAGTGGCTAGCAAAAATACTGATCAGATCTCAGACAGATGAAGAATTCCTAATTTTTAAGCTATTGGTATGCAAGATTAATTTTTTTAAATTGTATGCGCCATGCTGGGGAACCTGCAATCTTACTCTGACAAGTGAAGACTGGAGTCCAGCACAGAAATGTTGTTAACTGTTTTACAGAAGATTGCAGCTGGTATTGCGCTCATTTACTGCTTCCCCCAGATAGTGAAAGGGTCTTTCAACATAAAATTGTTGAAACATGTTTCCATTAATATTAGGTCATACTTGTTCCCCTCCCTCCTCCCCCGCAAGGCTATGATATAACTCTGGAAATTTCCTTACAGAATATTTAGCTGGTGCCTGACGAGTATATCAGAAATCTTCGTTGTTTTAATAGGAATGGTCTTTAGCTTCCTTTATCTTGGGCAATTTGCTTGTTTTAATCCTGTCCGTTTGTCTTTGAACATACCAAAATCTGTTTGTTTTTTATTTTTCTTCAAAATACTGAATTTGCAATGGTATGGGAAACACTAATAGCTAGTCTCATTTTGAAGGGCTTTTATCATGGTGATTTAAAAAATATCCAAAAAAGACTGACTAAATTGGACAGCTGGCTCATCATATACTTGTAATGACTTAAATTTGTGTATAAAAATTGCAGTTCACCGAGCAGTTTAGAGAAAGCAGTACATGTAAGCATCATTTTAGTCCTGCAGTAAATTAATAAAAATTTTCGATTCACAAAATTTCTACTGAAAATTCCATTTGTATTTAATTGCTGTCAGGGCAGATACATTAAATTTATCCACAAGGTGAAATCTAGCTTCATAGTTTTACTTACTATTGCTGAACACCTATTGTCAAGTGATGATACCTGCAGTTTAAACAGCCCCTTCATCTCTTTTAGGATGAAAGAAATTTTTTCAGCAGATGGCTTGGGGTTGGTTGGTTGGTTTGTTTTAAACTGAGTAATCTGGTCAGGTCTTCTGTCAGTTCCACCACTAATACCTTCACTTTGTTAACAGAAGACAGTATAAATAGGAGTCGTCTTGAAAGAACAAGATAAAAGAAAACTGATTTTTACCTGGATTTATCTGCATGTAATGTGTGGGATGGAGGGAATCTTTATTTGGAATTACAAATCAAAATTCTATGTGGAAAAAAAACTGGCTTTAAATGAAAGAACTGTGCATCAGAGTAAAAAATGTATTGTCAAGAGAAACTTAAGTTTTAATTCTTTATCTTCAGTGCTCACCATGGCCTGATACTCCTACAACATTTGTAAACAACAGTCCTACTCCTGCTCCAGCTTTTACCTCTGCTCAACATAATACCTACAGTGTCCCAGACAGGTAGGTTTCTTTTCTGTATCCTAATTAAAGATAACATTCTAAATCCTTTTATTCAAAAGCGTTTTCTGAGTAAATCTAGGAGCTTGCAACTGTTTTCTGGTTCCACTGGGGAATGAGAGATTGTTTGACCTATATATTTATTTTAGAGGTTGACACTTGCATCATGTGATTCAATTATAACATAATTACTTCTGCTTCAACATTTTTCATTCTCTGTATACATTGTTGGAAACTTTTCTTCTTGTCCTTTGCCATATAGCAAATACTTTACCTTTTAACTATTCCAATTTAGTCCTTGTCTATGGAAACTATATAGCTTTTTTCAGTAAGAACAGTCTTCATTCCCCTCCTACGCAGTTAATATAATTTGCAAGAAAAAAACCCAGCAATAATTTTTACAAGCTTTTCAACAGAAATTGTATTGGTAAAAACATGTTGTATTGAGGCATTAATTAAACTAGTGTAATTAAACTTGGGTGATCAAGGAATGATTTACAGTGGTATTGTCTGTTTTGTCTGCCTTGTATTTTACTACCTCTTCCTCAGTCAACCTTAAGACAGATAAGTGGCTATACAACCTCCCGTGAGTGTTGGTAAAGCTGCTTCTCCAGTTGATAAAGAATACACAGAATAGGAACGAGATGACTTGCATATGGAAGTGTGATAATCTTTCTCTTGGGCTTAACTTAAGTTTCACTCTATGCAGCATTTAATTTGTCTTTCAACAGTGATATTTATTGTTTCGGGAATGTCAAGTTATTTTTCAGCAATGCTTCAATGTTTTGCTTAATAGAATTCTAGTAATAATCCTTTTTTTTTTTTTCTTTTTTCTATCTATAGCAATTCTTCCTCCCCAAATCATCAAGGAGATGGAACCTCTCAAGGGTCTGGAGATGTGAGTGTTTGCTTTCTGATACTGATCATGGCTATATTTGTATATTTGTGTCAGAACATTTGATTTATACATACCTTGATATTAGTAGGTACTAAGGAAGTGGTTTTAATATCCAATTATCATATCCAATCTTGTTTCTTACAGCAGCTTCATCCTTCAGCCACAATCCAGGAAACTCAGCAATGGTTGCTCAAGCATAGGTTCTCTACCTATACAAGGCTTTTCTCAAATTTCTCAGGTATCTATAGTTTCACTTTTTTATTTTGAGTCTTTCTTTGTGTTAGCAAGCAAGTTTTGTGTGGGAAAATTAATTCTCTAAAAACAAAATGGCATCAATATTTATTGTAATTTACTAATTTACTTATTAAATGTTCAATTTGCATTGAAAGGCACAAATTCATCCTAACACCCAAAAGTGAAGCTAGGTTCTTTTTCCCCGACGATAGTTCACAAAATCGTTTTAACCTTGATTAGTCCTTTGAGAAAAATAAATGGATTTGGTGAGTCAGACCAGCAGGCCATCTATTTTGCTATGCTGTTTCCTAATGGCAGCCAGTATGCAACGATCTCAAAGAAAGTACAAGAAATTGCTAACATCTGCCCCATGTTAGATCTCTTCTTAGGAGTTAGATTTGATTGTAGGATGTGACGCTTTCATCCTTCCAAATTCCGAAGCTGTGAATAGTCATCTTATTCACAGAAATGGCAAATTCTTTTTTGTATCAAACTCTGCTTCAGTGCCATGCAACAGGAGAATTCCTTTACCTACATGTATTTGTCTATTTTTTTTTTTTTTTTCATTTCAGCAGAATGTCTGATTACTCTTCCTTAAATGTGTGTCAGTGTAGTTTCCACTAGGTGTATGGAAGCAAGAAATAGCAATGGGTGCACTATCTGGGGCTATGTTTTACTGTTTGCTTCTTTAATCCTCCATGTAATTGTGCAAAGAGTGGGATGACACAGTACACACCATGAGTAAAATTCCTTCTCAGTTTTCTTTGGTGACACATGATGGGGAGACTCTGATGAATAACTCTGCTTTCTGCCTCTTAGCTTAGCTCATGCTTCTGCCAGAATTCCCTTTGTACGAGGCATCTGCCCTGGTCAAGACCGTGTTTGGTCAAGACCGAAAGTGCAGATTCTCTAACGTGGCATTCTTGAAAGACTCAAAGTTTTGTCTTTTCTGTAGCTAGTTAATTCTATTTGCTGCTGCCTAATGTTTTCTGCCTAAAATTCACACTAATTTCTGCTAGGATATACAGGTTCTGAGAAATAAGCTTACATTTAGCCTTTCTGAACAAGCTGTGAAGGTGTCATCCAACCCTGAGAAAGGAAGTTCTGCAATCTTGCTAATGAATGAGCCAGTATTTTGCAGCACCTTCCTCAGCAAACGGTGTGGAAACATGGTGTTGATAAAAATTATTTATGTATAGTTCTGGTGACATTAATATGGGCAGCAATAACTAAAATTTTATAAACTACTGCTAATAATAATATAGTAATATAATAAAAATAACTAAAATTATGAGACCCCGGGGTCCATGATGTTTTCCTATACACAGGCAGTATGACTTCTCCAAATAAAAATTGACCAGACCTTGAGATGGTAGTGAGGCTTCTGGAAAAACTGCAGCTTTTGGCATATAAGAACATGATTTCTTTTGAGGGGAAAAAAAGCCAAAATAACATGTATAATGTGTAAGAACCACTTGGCACTAATAGCGATCTCAGCAATAAACTGGTGCCGTGCTGGGTTTCCCTCCTCGGCGTGGCTCAGTACACCTTCTAGCAAAGCAACCTGTTCTTGTACACCGGTGGGCAGTGCTGCCGCAAGCTTCCCTGGATCCAACAGCATCTGCCAGCTCATCAAGACCGACACACTAAGGCTCCTTAGTTAATCAGTGACATGATGATTTTATTTTAAATGCCATGGACCTAATGGAAAAGCACACTATTTTATAGTCAGCCCTTGCAGGGTTGGAAATTGACCATTTATTCTTCTGCTGTTGGTTAGTTTTTGATCTGTGCTTCTTGTATTATGATTGCTAAGCTTTCTCAGTAAACTTTAGTACCAAATTTCTGACAAAGACTCTTGGAAAACTTTTAAAGCAGTTCTTCTTTTTCATTATTATCTTTATATGTTTCTAGAAGTCAAATACTAGCTGGCTGGTCGATTTTCTTTGAAGCAAGAGGTGTAGTGTAGCTTTTATTACACTTCTTCAGGTGTGGTGGGTTTTTTATTATAGTACTTAAGAGCTATGATGACAAATTATTTTTGCTGGCTTTTACCTATGCATTCCTAGATTGTCTGTGGAGTATTTTCATGAATAAAGACTATGGTTTTTTCCCTGTCCTCCCTCTCATCTATTACAGTGACTGATTTTTCAGACTGTTGTTTTCTTTGGCTTCTGAGAAGGATCCTTCCATTTTGTGTTTAGATCTGCTTAGTATCTTTTATGGAAGCTTCCTTTTCTAAAGTAAATGTTCTGGGAACCAGTTGTTTTCACAGATCACTTATTCCCAGGATCATTTAAAAACACCCTGCTTTTGGATGGAAGTATCCCATAACCTGGATTCACCCCATACGCTGCTGATTTATTGATTTGACGACACTGATTTAGTTATGCCAGGCTTTAGCAGCATCTTCTATAAATGAGTGCATTATAATAACTCCAGTGCGTAGAGGATATGATGTATTAGTTAAACGTCTGGGGTGATTCATTGAGTGTCACTGCATGTTACTGCATGTGAGAAACCATCAAATATCTTTGCTCTGTATTTTCCATGTGTCTAAAATACGCTAACCTGGGTGTCAGTTAAAACTTTGAGTCATTTAGGCCATTGTCTGGATATAGAACAATCATCTGTCTCTACAAAAATTGTGTGCCTTGCAGACTTTGTACTTTTTTGAAGATGTGAGCACCATCAAGTGAAACTAACCACCTTTGGAAAACCGGTCGTTTTTTCTTAGTGCTAGCTAGCGCCTGTTCTAAATTTTACTTGCTTGTTTGTGTTTGCAGGATTCCATTTTTATAATGGTGGAGTTTGTTATTCTTGGTTTAAATGAACACACAATTTATTTTAAAGAGTATAGATGTTCTAAAATACACTTTGTACAATCATGTTTCTCCAGGTGCTGATTTATTAAAGCTGACAAGAGAGGATCTGGTACAAATCTGTGGTCCAGCCGATGGAATTCGGCTATATAATGCACTGAAATCCAGGTAGTATGTTGAATGTGAGGTTGAGTGGGTTTTGTTCTGTCGTTTACTAGAGTCCCCCGTCCTTAGAATTGGGAGATCTGGGAAGTCAGTGTCAGGATGGGCCTTGATGCCTGTGTGAGCTGTCTCAGGAATTGGCAGTCTCACTATGCTTAAAAAGAGCCTGCTGTGCACGCCTGCAGGGCAGACCCCAGGTGAGATGCAGGCACCGAGGAGTTCAAAGGTTCAAAGGCTGCAAGACTGTACCAATGCAGCTGGGCACTGCTGACTTCCTGGCACTGCCGAAAACAGATGGATTTGTTGCCAAGACACCAAACTTCTCATTTAGGGGAACTAAGAACAACCCGAGGCCTTTTGAGGTTACAATTACTGTGTGCTAATGCAGCATCCCAACTGATGTATCTGATTCTGACTGGAATGGGTATTTGTTACCACTGACCTTTATAAAAATTGTCGTTGTTACTCAGTAATTACATTCCAGGATTCCAGCAAGCAGTGTATTGATGAACTTGGATTTGATTGAAATTTTGTTAAAATGTGGTAGCATCTGAGACACCACTTACCATTACATTAGATTTTTTTTGGTCAGTGAAAGAAAATATTTCAAGTATACTATTAGGTGCAACAAATCTACATTTGTGACATATCAGGTTCCGTATTTCCAGGGCAAGTAACCTTTTCTCTGATACGTGATTTATTTGAATTGCAGGTCTGTTAGGCCCCGTTTAACAATCTATGTCTGTCAGGAGCCATTGAGGAGCATACAACTGGAAAGACAAGATGCAGGCAATGGTGATAGCAGCAATGGTGCAATATATGGTATGGCGCCTAGGGGGTCTCTTAGCTTACCATTTCTGTGACTTAAAAAGTCTAAACCAAGATGGATGGGAAGGAAAAAAGAACAGTGAAGAGGCTGAATTTCTGTTTCTGGTGTACAGAGAAACAATAGGAAGTTGTATTCAGAACAGCATTGCTGTTTTAACACTGCACGGGATGAACAGAACCTTAAAATCTCTCAAGGTTAAACCATTGATTTTTTTTCAGTCCATGGATAAAACTGTAGTTACATGGTAATTACTTAAGGAGCTCTCAAAGTAGCTGTGCTATGTTGTTACAGCCAAGGTATTAACCAGATAAACGTAGGTGCATGTAAAAGCTACGTGCAAATACAACACTTAGATTCTTTCCCATTTTCAGTTAGGTTTTGCTGTCATTTTCTGTGCAACTGAACTAAAACTGGTACAGCTTGGACAAGGAAAAACAGCCAAGCAGTGTACGGGCTCATGATTTTAGTATTATTTTCCTGAGAGAGAGCTGCTGTTGCAACACAGGAATTGTAAATTCCTGTCAATCTTACAACTAAGAGAATGGAGCTATTTGAAATGATTCTTTTCTTGCTCTTGGCTTTGAGTGAAGAGACCTCCCTCCCAACCAACTGAAATCTGTATAGGCTGCTGCTGTAATAGTAGTTGTGTATTTTCGATGCAAGAATTGAGGTGGAGGAGGATCTGTAAATAGGGTACTGTGTCTGTCAAATACGTATTTTCCCTCCGGATATCTTCAGTCTTTGGTTTGGGACAGAAGAATGTGCAAACATGGAGCTGCCAAGGGCTTCTAGAGCTATTAAATAAAGCTCTAGGGCTGTAAATACGGCATCAAACTGAATAGCTACTTTGTCTTCCTGTTCTGTTTGTTTGCAGTGTTGTATTTCCCCCTGCCACCCTTGAGCTCTGAGATGATCTGTAGGAAATTTATTCACAGTTAAAAAAGGCTTTCTTTTCCGAAAAAAAAAAATCTACATCCCTATCTAAAGCAGCAGTGTAGTAGTACAAGTCAGACGTATTACCTGCTTCTTTTGAGATAGTCCGAAAGTACTTCCAAAGTCATCTTTAGGTGACTCTCTAAAGATCTATTGAAGTCTGTTTGACATGACTATGTCTTTTTGTGCAGGATACAGGAAAAAATGTGGAAGTTGCTTTCAGTATCAGAGCAAATAGAAGCCTCCCCCTTGTCAGAGAGGTGGGCTTTACCTTGAAAGAAAAGTCATCGCAGTTCATGCTTCTTAGTGAGAACAGGGGGAGAGTAAAGTAAAGGTTTCTAGCTTTTAAAATTTTTTAAAGCCAGGGTATAAACAAATTCAGATTTTTTTTCATATAGTTTCTTGTTATCAATTAGTACCATGCTTATTTAAATAAATTTTTTTCTTGTAGTTTATCATGCAATCTACTTGGAAGAAATGGCAGCCTCAGAAGTCACACGCAAGCTTGCTTTGGCATTCAATATTCCTTTGCATCAGATCAACCAGGTTTACAGACAGGGTCCCACAGGTATCCACATTCTTGTTAGTGATCAGGTAATGGAAATTTTATTTTCTTGACAAATTTTATTTATGAATTAAAAAGAATGGAGGATTTTCTTATGCTTGCTTCTTTATTAGTTTTTTCTGTTTGATAATGCAACCTAGTATTTTCTGACATTTAGAGTATTTTTTCCTTTATATTAAAATGAGCAGAAGGATCGTTTAAATGTCAACTCTTCCTCTTACTGAATAAACTCAAATTATGAGAAGAGAAAGGCAACTGGTCTAGTTCTGAGATGCTGCAGTAATTACTTAGTATGTATTTATTTTGACCATGCCCAAAGGCAGGGAGCATTTAAATACTGTTGAACTCGGCTTATTCAAGCATCTGCTACACATATTTAGAGTTCCAAAAACACAGCCAACAGTAATAGGCTCCCAACCAATCAAGTTGCCACATGATTAATAAGCAGTATTTTGACAGTAATGTATTTTAATTTAATTTGGTATATGCTTGTCACTTGCTGAGTAAAACCAAAAAGACGCAGTTGCTTATAAAAGGCTGTGTTTACTATCTGATGTATTTATTTTTTGCATTGGTCATACTCAGGAGGGTTTCAAAACTTTTTTTTTTTTTTTTTGGTAGATGGTTCAAAACTTTCAAGATGAGAGTTGTTTCTTATTCACCACAATAAAAGGTACAGTGTCTTTTCTGACAGTCTAAAACATAATTGTTTTAGGAGCCTTCTTTAGAGCAGAACACTATTCTAGTAAAACTTCCCCAAGCAAAGAGTAACAGCAGATCTAGTGAAGGCTGACTTGCGAAAAAAAAACCAAAAAACCTGCACGCAGTCGTGGCAGAGCATTTCCACGAGTTCTTCCGCTCTTAGCCAGACCTTTTGGCCTCTGCCTAGCACCTCGGTCTTTTCTCCAAGCTTTCAGTTCAGAACCAGTGCAGCACTCTGTAGCAAACCTCATTTAAAATTCAGTCAACCTTCACCAAACAGTGCTTGCTGTTAATAATTGTTGAGAATGGTGAAGTTTCAAAATAATGAAAAAATAAAAATAAAAAAAAAAATCCTGGCAGTAGTACCTCTGAAGTTTAGAAACCGAATGTTAACTGAGTCCGGATAGTTGGCAGAACCTGAGTATAAAATCCTGTTCTTTCATTGCTAGGAAATAATCACCTTCAGCAGGTTGTTGCTGTGGACAGGACGTGGCCATTTCGCTGGGAAGGCTACAGCGCGTTTCCTCTGCCTGACAAAGGCTCGTTCTCGTAACGCTGCTGTTCAGCACCAACTCGTAGGCTTGGACGGGGAACGTTCATAGAACAAACTCCCCCCGCCCCGCCCCGTGCTGTCAGATGGGTGGAATCATTTTAATTGTATGCATGCGGTTAAACGGGGCTGCAGCCAACCTTAGGCCACAAACGTTGTTGTTCAGGTTTCCTCAGCACGTGTTGTGAGCCTCCCTTTTAAACACCGGCTGTTTCAGATGAACCCCACACTTTCTTCGGAGTCCAGTTCATTTCTGGTGAAAGGTGCCAGGAAGTTGCTATCGTCAGTGGACACGTTTGACTCCGTGCAAATTTTACCTACAGAAACTGTCCCAACTTTGAAGATCCAATTACAAATTGTTAATCGTAACATTTTTGTTCAGCACAAGTAGGAAATTTTTAAAAGCTGTGTTTTTGCTGTAGATGAGCTGTATTTTTAAAGTCTGCTTCACTTTATCAGCATCCTAACTTGAAACTAATTGTTCTGTGTGGTATAAAATCTATTCACGTGGTTAGTGATTGTTAGAGACCCGTTTGTCTCAGTTGTTTGTTAAGCCTTGTGGTGGTACTGCTAGCTTCGAAGCATAAAATCCACAGGTGTGGTGTGTGGGGTTTTTTTTTTTATGCTGTTTCCATTTGGCTTTCTAGTTTAAGGCTGAGCATCACAAAGCAAATGATTGAAAACATATGCTAAGGATTTATATCGGTCTTGCAGAAGTTAACTTCCTTTTATGATATTAACTGTCACTGTCAAATGAGGTGGGTTTAATGCATAGTAGGAAGAGGTCAGAAATAACTGCAAACCAAAGAGATTTTAAAACGCCAGTTATTCTGCAAGCATTTAGTCTGAATAGCAGGTTACTGATATTTCACGTGTCAAGTTTAATATTTCACAGTAGTAATGAACCACTTGTACACAGTAAAAACCAAAAGTGCATCCTGTGATGTTTTGGTGCCTTGGCTAGTGTATTTATGAAAGACTGACACTTTTTTCTTTTTCAGCTGAAAATGGTGAAGGCTTCCATATAATTTTGAAGTAATATCACACAATTGCTAGACTGATACTCCAACGCAGAATGAAGTCCTGCCTAAAGATTACGAAGATCATCCAAAACCTTAGGATCTAACTTCACCGTATAAGATGTTTCATATTGAAAACACAAAATGACCTTTCTAATGAGCTGTTTGATAGGTGAACTTTCTTATCACTGCCATAGCTAAGTGTCCTCATGAGAGGTATAATGCCATGACAGCGTACGTACAGGCATGGAAGACAATGTAAGCAAAGGTGCTTGCCCTTTACTGAAATAAGGCAAATTATGGCCAGTAGATACAGTTTCTAGAAGCGAAGCACTGCTGCTTTTCTATTATCTGTATCCAGTTGGAGATGAATGTAAACTCATTTTGGGGCATTTACCTTTCTGTGCCAGTTTGTCTATTACTTGCTTGTACCTGATGCTGGTTTTATTTTTTGATGTTAGCAGAGCACATATTAATCTGTGTGGAGATGAGTAGTTAAGCTGATGGTGATCAGGTTGTCGGGTCTTTGAGAGTAAAGCTGTCAAAACAGCTTCCCGTGTAAATTGTGTATAAGAGTGTATGTAAGAAGTGTAAATGCCAGAACAGGGCTTTTAAGAAGCCCTTAGACAGATGCAATATATGCATGCAGCAAACTGCATTATCAATAGTACCTTATTGGAGGGATTAATATAAATCCTATGGGGTACCAAGTAATTGTGTTTTGCTTTAACAAATTTAATGGAAAAGAATTGCCTATGCATCCTTTATGTTTAGTTTCCTAGGTTCTCTGCGGAGCACTGCTGCAGTTTAACTCTTTGCTTGTAAAATTGTGGGTTTAAAATTACTAGCAGCGAGAGGTGGATTTTTATGATAGTGGAATGATGCTGATGAGGGACGATGACCCACGGGCACCACGGGGCTGTCATAGCTTTCAGCAACATCAAATAAATTGCTTAAGAAACACTAAATATACACCACTTCTGTCTCCTTACCAGCAGGTAATTGCCTTGCTGTAGTTGCTACTATGGACAAGTATCTTACTTTTTCGTTGACCTTTCTTTGCCCTCCGATCCGTACTGTACAGCAGCTACAGTGCCTCTTCCATATGACCAAATATTTACTTTTCTTTGAAACAGGCAATGTGCTTTTTCAATATTTGGGGTATTTCTTGTAAAGACATGGCACAGCATTTCCTATGTTAACATTAAGTTTCAACTGGTTAGGTACTTCAAGGGGAATATTTCAAAAGGTATTAAGTGACAGTTTCATAGCTGTCATTTTGTGCCTTTGAAAAGTTCCACCTTGATCTCTGGCTTAAAAGCTTGGGAATAGTTTGCTTTTTATGCTGCAGTGTTCGATGTAAACAACTACTACAGCATGTAAAAAAGCAACTTTTGATTTTTTCATTCCCTCTTTCATAACTGGCTCAAGTGCTTAGCAGAAAAGCTTCTTAAAGCTGTAGCAGTTTGAAAATTTAAATTCATCAAAGCTAGAGTTTCTTTCCTATTTTTATTTTTCTGCACTGAAAGTAAAATTTTATGTACTTAAACATTTCTGCCTATGAGTTTTCATCTTTGGGTATTGTTTGGTCCTAGTATTTTCTTGAACTGACACTTGTGTCTTTTCAGCTCACACCGTATTCAAATCCAAATGTTTTATAAAAGTGGAAAAATCCTTGATTGGAAAGTATCCAAATATCTAATTTTAAAGAATATTGAAAGTTGTACAGTAGTTTGTCCAGCTCACTTGAAATTGGAATTAAATTATGGCACCAGCAAATTGCTTTTGTTTTTTAATAAGATGTACACATTTCAATTTAAGTATAATAAATGTTTTTCAATAATTTTGTAAATGTGCTTTCTTTTTGTTTCCTTTTTCCCCTCCACACACACATTAGAGATACTTCTGTTGTTAAGATTTAGATTAACTGCAAGACCTACCCTGGCAATACCAGTAGGTAAATGTAAATAATGGAAGCAAACCAGCTCTGTAGTTTATCCTGCACCCAACAGATGCACATAGATCTTCTGCTTCTAATAGAAAACTTAGTTAAATTTGAAATAATTGAAACAAATTCAAATTTGACATCAGCTGATTGTTTATTTAAGTGTCCTATATCACAGTAGGTTCCATTTGTTTTTGTACATCTTTAATGCAATAGACTTACAAGGTTCATCATGTTCTTAGAAAAAAAATGAGCCAACAAAAGGCAACACATCGTGACATACTGGTACCAATGACTTTCCTGGTAAGTTGAGAATAAAATCTGCTTAAAAGGCTCCATTACAGCAGTATCTTAATGGAACTCCAAGTACGACTGCAATAATAACACTCCTCCACTACTGTGCAAAACAAGCCCTGACTGGCTTATTTTGTAGTAGCAAAGAAATCCACGTACCGCACTCTAATCTGCAATTTATCCTCCAAGTTGAGATCTTAATTTACCGTCCCCATCATCTGTGAACATGTGAAGCATGAACACAACACAGCCGCTGTTGTCCAGAAAAGTCTCTTACTGTTCACACTCCTTTAAAAAAAAAACCTTAAAATTTTGGGGGGAAATTGCAGTACTATCCAGTACTTCTCCAACTGCTTTTTAAGCCAGTATTTCTAGTAATTTTCAGTAAACACACAGGCCCTGAACTCTTAAAACATACACACACACAATCAATCTTGCACAAAAAAGCTTTCTGAACTGTTGAGTAGTTTATCTCAGATAATTAAGTTGCTTAATATTAAAAAAAAAGTTTATTTAGCTAACCCTCTAGCACTGAAAAACTAAGGATGAAAGCTTGGCCTTAAGAGTTAATACATAGATTTTATTATCATTCAGAAGTTGACAGCTTCTTAAATAACCCAAATGTGAAGAGTTTGGCTTTCTACATTTGAAAACCACGGGTTTGGTTTGGTTCAGCTCCTGCCTGCGGCTTTATTTGCCCATCTGCTTGCTGTGTCCCTAACACAGGTGGGACAAACAGCTTGAATTGAACTCCTCGCTCCATCATAGTTCCTGTAACTGAACCTGGTTTCCATTCTTTGTCTGTGGAAAAGCATGAATAATACACCCCTCTCCCTAGAGCCACCGCATCCTTCCCTTACAAACTGAGGAGGTCACTGAGGACACGCAGGAACGGCGTTACAGTAAGCACCATGTAGGAGTGTGGCAGCCAATGACAGTAGAGTGCACAAGCTCTACCACAGTGGATTTCTTACCCCTTTTGAAGGGCGATGGCACTGGGCATAAAAACGTGCTTCAGTGACGGGCAAGCTTTATACTAACGCGTAGTTCAACTGAACCAAGTTCAAAAACTTGAAAAGTATTTCTATTTATATAGTTATCTTGAGGTACTATCTTACCTTTTGACATTACCTATTATATCCTGTCATGTAATTAAATATGAAGCTGACTCGTGAAAAAGTATAAGCTGTTTTGCTGTAAGAGCTCATGATTACCTTGCATTTTTTGGTCAACATCTGCTAAAGCTGATTTGTCCTTAAACCTGATATTTAATCTGTCATGTATATTACAGATTGGCAGGTTCAGTTCCTTGGTGTGACGGACTTGAGCCCCACGTTACGTTAGAACTTCACACTGAATAGTGCTTACAAATGCAAATTAACTTCCAAGTTTAGTGAACTTTCACCAAGTAGCTGCTATGCTGAAATGCCCGCACATTTTACACGGTACTTCAGTTCTCATGCCAACAGAAGGAAGGAGTTACTAATACAAACCAAAGCATCACCAACTTAATCCACAGCTGCACGTTACGTTAAGGTTTTTACCTGGAAAAAAAGGCTTTTCTTGTCACAAAACTGGATGACCAAACACCACCATTAGGGACTGTCAGGAAACCGACTCCTTCCACTGACTTGCTGTCCCATTCTTTTCTTCAACAACAACAACAAACTTTTCTGTGTGGTTGCACTTACTGTCAAAGAATAATACAGCATCTGCAGAGGCGCTGTCCACTCCCTCCTACCGAAGGAGGGGGAGTTACTGGGGCAAAGTAAGCATGAACTTTCACGTGAGGTAGATGAGCCTGTGGATGAAAAGTCTGCATTATAATGGGAGAGAAATAAACGTAACGAGTAAAAAGCAGCAGCACACCTCAATTACCGCCAAGAAGTCAGCGCTCATTAAGGTTGGTTAGCCAAAGAGAAAGCATCTATACGCTTGATGCTATCCAAGCTGTCCTCTCCTGACACGTAGTTCTCACGTCCCATCCAGCCTTTAAGGCACACTGGTGTCTGGGCACTCACCTGCTCAGGGTTCCCACTTACTTCCCAGTAAAGCACCGATCAGCCCAGAGAGCCCTGTGCCAAGAGAGGCATGTGTTCTGCTGCGGGGGCTACTGAAAAGACTTGTCTGTTGTCTCCCATATTCCCTGCTTCTCTCATCCTAGAAAGCAGCATGGAATAGAACAGGGCACCTGTCCCCCGTAGTCACTGTCAGGGATGAGCTTTCCAATTTGCAAAAGGGTTTGGACACGAATCTGGGATACGACGCTGCAGACAAGTTTAACAGTAAGGCTGACTGCTGCCCCCCAAGGTAGGCAGTCCCTGACCTCATGGGGGAGGTTCATGGAGGAAGAGAGTTTGTGGCTGGATCCCAGAGCCAAACGGCCCTATATCCCATTAACTCCATGCAGATGGTTTACTATTGGCTCTGTATATTAACTCTCCTAAAATAGATGTTAAAGAATGCCACTACACAATCCTAAAAACATAGAAGCCTGTATTTGAAAAAATACAGAAAGCAGAAGATAAGCACTCATCATTCCAACAGCAAGTGTGTCATGAGTTATAAACAGACAAATATTACTGCTCATATAGAAAAGCTATGTTTTGTCCCTAGAGATGGGGACCCGACAGAACGATATTCAGACTCTGTTTTTTCCATCCTCCCTTGCCTGGGACATCTGCAGGACTCATACAATCTCAAGCCGTATCAACGGCTCGGGCATTCCCACCAGAACAAATCAGCAAACACGTACTCTGATTCGTTTGATCCCAGCTCGCGTGACTTGCTGGCAGTCATACAGCTCAATTCTCTCCAAGTTGTGGCAGTTCTCCAGGTGTTCCAGAGTCACATCAGTGATGAGAAGACAGTTATCAAGCTCCAGTACCTGCAGCCTCTCGTGGCCACACGTACTGTTGCTCAGATGAAGAATCCCATCATCGGTGATCAATTCACAGTGAGATAAGCTCTAAAACAGAGAGGCAAACAGTTAACAACATCACTCACTCCTAAGTTACTCTATCCTCTAAACATCAGAAGTCCTTGTCAACCTCCTTCATTCTAGTGGTTAAACAGTTACAAAGAATATACAGCTGAAATCCAGAAGAGTAACAAACGAGTATTTTTAAGCTCTACTTAACAAAAGGGCGGTACTTTATTTTTAGCTTTGCTTCAAAACGAGCAGAGTCCCAAAACAAGCATCACTGGCAAACTCCTCCGGCCCCTTTGCTCTCTATGAACGTGGAAATTCTGTTCCAATTGTCACGCACCTCCATTACCAATAGGTGCAAACAACACACGTGCCGTGCCAGAAACAGGAGGCAACTTTAAAGGATGATCAAGAGCATATAGGAATAGATGAGGATCTACTGACAGGAGTTACTGTTTCACAGCTACCATGTTTTCATACATACCACCAGGACCAAGCCTGTGCAAGTCCACACAGATAAAGAACAATCAGACGGTTCTGATTTGCCAAATAATGATTTCAGGAAAACTGTGAGTGCTTAGCACCCCAGGCTGTACATACAAGGAGTAATAAACAGCTTGTACAGCTGCAGGAGTAGGTCTTTTCTGCCAGTCAGCATAATAAACTAAAAAATTCTGCTCCTCTTCAGCATATTTTTTTACTCCCTTGAATTTCAAGAGAATGGAAAAAGTTGCAGCGTTTCAGGCAGTAGCACCACATAAAGCAGCTTCCTGGTTCCTTTAGGGAATTCATGACTTTTGGAGAAGCAATGATGATGACAACAACAGGAAACAGACTTTCCTCGGAGGAGGCTTAAAAACCACTCTTTGTCACCAGTGAAATGAATGCTCTCAAGTCTTCTGCACTGGAAATATGCAGGATCTATGAACTCTACTACTCTTGCCCTGGGCTCTGAGCTAGCTCCCTGCTTTCTGCTCAGCCCTGTGTCTTGCCCGTACTTGTATCTAAGTCTAATGGTGACTGGTTCTGAAGCAGCATTTCCTTGCCACAAGTATTCTTCAGACAGCAACTGATGAAGAAACACTTGCAGAAATCCAAAAGCGCTTTTTAACTTGGTGCAAGCTAACAGCAGTGCTAAAAAGTACCTCCTGCCAATCATCTGAATCAAACATGTAACCCTTCCCTTCTCTCGGTACAACACATCTATCTTCTTTTATTTCAGCCTGACAAGGAAGCCTGAGGACTACCAGCCATGGCTTACCCTGATTTTACCTCAGCTAGAGTCATGAGCATTTCTTGCCTGCTACCAGACGCACAGGGTCTGTCCTGCCCTTTAGAGTAACTTGCCCCACAACTTTTTCTCTCCTTTGCTGAACAGGATGAACAAGTAACCAGAGAAGAGAGAGGCTGGGAGACAGGTCTGCAACTCCCCTCCCGTCTGATGGGGAGCCACCCCGACAGCTTCCCTTCAGCTCCAGCTGGTCCAATTTTACTCGCTCACCAGGTGTGAGCAGCTAGCAGCGACTCCAAGCAACACCACAACTAGCACACACAGTCTCCAAAAGGCAACAGAAATGAAGCGCTTGCCCCCATCAACAGTGTTTTGTCTTACGACATGTTTACATTTTTCACAGAAGTTCATGAAAAGGTCATTTTTTTCCTCAACTCTCAACTCATTATCAACTCTTTAAATACTTAAGTTCTCTCCTATACCTACTTTCTTTATGTATGTGTTCTGAGCATTTGATTTGGCTCACAGCCTGGAAACAATCAGCAGTTGCAGGGTTAAAGAACATTTATAATAGACCTGCTGTTTCAAGGAAGGACAGGAGGTTATATGAAGCTGTCGGCTATGGCAGCAGTCTGCTGGCTAATTAAGAGTTTTCCATCCCAGGAAGTAAGCAGCTTATAAAACCAGCTTTCCTGAGACACCGTATTTGGTACTGAAAGGACAATACACGATGTACAGCTGAGTTCATAGAACTTTGTAAAACAAATATGCCAAACAATACATACTTCGTATCACACCACATGACTTAGTTCTGACTTCATAAACCTGTTAGAAAGTGTTAATAATGTGGAATTTTACAAAGACAGTTGCTTGAAATCTTTAGAACAAAGAGATATGGTCAAATTCTTTTTTTTTGTTAATACATACTGAATGCTGTGTATAAATCAAATATGGCATGATATACTGTGACAGTAAGAAACAGTATGATCAACTTAGCTGAAGAATTCAATTATCTTCTCATCTCCACCGGTATCATCTCCACCGGCATCACAGTTTCTCTAATAATTTGAATGTACAATTATTAAACACTTTCACCAGAAATTACTTCTTAAGTCAAATAAAGCATTTGAATACTCTGATACTGATGAAGATGTAACAGTTGGGTATAGCTGGTCTACCAGTGCTTTTGCTTATTTCCACCATCTACTGAGTCTCCAAACACCAAGAAAGAAATCCAAAGTTAATTTCTGCAACTCCAAAAATATTCGTTTAAACTGCAAATATACCTAAACATATGCTAAAGCACAGCTACACACGAGGTTACAGAACCATCAACAGTACGTGATTTCACATTTGAAGTATCAAGATTAGTTCACATACGGTATTTGGCACCTGCTAGTCTGTTTTTTCCTTCCCTGTAATTCTCAGCCATCACTGCTCACTCACAATCTTTGAGTACATAGCCTTCCTACACACAGGATATACACATCAACAAAAAAAAAAACCCACAATGTTTCTGGTTCCCTTAGAAAAGGTATATTATTTTACCAATGCCACACTTCCCCGTCTGTGGACTAACACACAGAGGCCAGCAAACAGGCAGGTTCAGAAAAAAAACTCAGAAAGTTATGATGTTTTGTGATATCTCTGGTGAATCACTGGCAGAACTGGTACAAAAGATCTCCTGCAAGTACTGCTTATATGAAAACACATCTGTCATAGAAGAATAGAAAGCGTCCTATATAAATGGCTCCCCATCTCCTGACAACTCATTTGGCTTAACATTAAGACTTATGGTACAGAAATGAGGTCAGACAATTAATGAGCAAAAATAAAAAACAACAACAATAAAAAATAGTGAACAAGCTCCTTTTTAAAAGCCGTCTCTCCTCATGTTGCTACCTTAGTAACACCGAGTGAGTAACACTAACCAATCATAAGACAATTTAATTAATGAAGCAGCAAACCTTCCTTTAATCCCATCTAGGAACAGATTATAAAGATACTTGTTCTCTCAGGTACATTTGAAGTAGTATATAACAAATCTACACTTATGGGACAATTGGCTCTAAATACAGGAGCCTCTACTGTAAGGACGGTCTAGTAATTTTGGAGTACCTTGACTGAAGAACAGCCAAATTTATGTCACCTGACATGGTTTTTGATGTTCTGAAAGATCTAAGCAACCATTCCCCAAAACCCAGTTCTTTGAAATACAATAAGCAGGGTACCCCACTGAAGGCATCTCAATCCTCTCCAATTACGTTCAAAAGTCTAGGTCAAAAAAACTTCCATAATTTACAATGTAAACGTAGTCCTTGGGAAAAACTGCTTGCATGCAAAACTGATTACAAAGTGATTACATTTATCTTTATTGGGTGGTTTTGTGTATTCAATATTTGTCTTAAAATGTCATACTCCCTAAGAAAACTATTAGCGAACACTTAAGAGTATCTATAAAGGTTTGAGTACCGTAAGTTGAATGAAAAGTTCTATTTGTAATTAAGTAATCAAATATGAAGGATATTAACAATAAAATATAAGCTTTCTGGTTATTACTCACTGATTTGGTAATATTTTTTATCACACAATGCACGTAAATATTTTAGAAGTAACCTGCCTCTTTTAGAACACTTATGAAACTTGCATATATTTTGCACAGTATCATACTACATCAGGAACTTTTTCTAGATCCAGAGTCAACAGCCTATTTTTATATTGAAGGAGTTGTGTATGTGCGTGGTTTTGGAGGTAGGTATTAAAGTTCACAAAGAGTTAAACTTACCAATGCTTGTAGCTTAGGACAGTGTATGGAAAGTTGTATCAATGTGCTGTCAGTTATCTAGAAATAAAAGAAACCAAACAGTCATAAGCCACAGACAGTAGGAGCCCCAACCCTCAAATAGGATATCTCTTTCTCCACCAGATGAAGGTTCTGTTATTTCTGGAAAACACCCAATCGCCTGTTGCTCTTCACATAATTCCCTGTATAGAATTTCCCAATAATTATTTTTATTTACTATCATAAACACAGCACTATTAATAAAAAACAAGGCACATTTAACTGAAGGTGCTAATGTTCTTATTGGCATTGCATTCTTACACTGAACGTTCAATATTCCTTTTCATATTAAATCTCACCAAAACACATTCTTCCAAGTCCATCTTCTCCAGCTCGTGGCAATTCTAAAATAAACAAAAATCAAACAGATAAATAAAAGACGAAATAAAATAACATACAGACGTAAAATCATGCACAGGGCTAGTAATATGGGAAAGCACAGCCTCCAAGAGGAAATTGTGAGTTAAATCCCTTCAAGTATTTAATCTCCAAAGGACAAAAAATGGCAAGGAAAAAAAAAAAATCCACAAGCAACACATCACCTCCTCCCCAAACCTCTACATTTTCAGCCTTTCTCTTACTAAGTGAAGTTTCTCCTCCTTGCCCTGTAAGGTTTGGAACAGTACGTATGTGAGCAGTACTCACTCACCCCTGCTTCCCTTCCCCACCTTGGCATCAATTTCAGTTCAAACCTATGGTATTTACAGCCTGTGCACTAAAGCTAACCGATCTGCATACAGATGAATCCAACTTCTGCATACGTGAACCTGCACCAAACTAATCTGAAACACACTTAAGCCTGTGAAACATCTCTCTTCACCATCGTACTTTAGAAAGAAGCCTTAAAAACAATTTGCTTTGCTAATGAATGCTGAAAATATTAAAATAGGGTCCACTTTAAGGCTGGGTAAAAGCTCCACTTCACATTTATGCAAGCAATTTTCCCAATATTCTGAGAGATCCCTAGCAAGCTTTTAGAAGTGCTTTCAATGACTGATCATGACTAATTTCAAGAAAATGATGTAAACTTGTGACTTCGCAGCAGACCACATGGTGTCACGGCTCAGCCCAAACCCCAAACCCTGTTATTTACAGGCATATGAAAAAAGGTTTAACTTGCAGCTCCCAGAACAGGCTTGAGGTGACTACCGAAAGCCCGAGGCTGTGGTGCTGAATAATTATAAAACCACTCTGTTTAACCACTGTGGCTAGAAAAAAAAACTTTCATTCACACTAAATATCAGTGTAAATGAATCCTGTTTACAGAGTATTATTTTTGTGTTCAGATTTCCTAAACCAGCAAGCACACAAGTCTAACTTGAAGCATTTTATACAATCTATATGCTTGCTTTACATACTTACAGCATGAATCAGGGCACAAGTGCTTATAGTTTTTAAAGCATAATGTAAGTATTTTTGTAACTTAAAGTATGCTCAGAATAATCTATTATATAGTGATTTTTTGGGTGTAAATATCCCAAGGATATGTGTCATCTTTATAGGGGAAATTTGACTAGAATACATAACCCAAGTTTAGAACTATGTTAAGCATAATAAATCCAATTGAAACATATTAAAAAAAAGAGGGGAAAAAAGTGAAAAATGCAATGGTAGATGGCAAAACAGATCAAGTTGCAGCTCTAAGCATAATCCAGAAATAAAATCACTTTTTATGCCCCTCCTCCATTGGGTTCTTCCTGCTTTATTTTTCTTCTTCTCATATTCCTTCCTAGCAGGACTACATCAATTCACAGCTGCTCAGCAGCAATGAAAACAAGGCAATCTCTAACCTTCTGAAATGACCCTTACCCGTGCTAAAAGGGTAAAACCAGCATCTGTAAGATGTGAACATCTTGCAGCTTCCAAAATCCTGGAAAAGTTTTAAATGTTAAAGAAAACATTAACATAGAGAAAAGCAAATGCATTTGAGATACAAATTTGTCTTCTGTAACTTAAAGCTCTCAATAGCATATGTGTATATATGCCTACTTTTCACAGTAATTTGCGATTAAAAAGCACTAGGCAGACTTTTGATCCAGCTTATCAGAAGATTCTAACAGTCACAGAACACATTAAGTTCAATCCTCAAATCTTCTCAACATTTAGTGGAAAAAGATTATATGTAATTACAGGCGTTTTGACCTCTTGTTTCAGTAAGACAGCATAATGCTCAAGTTTTCTCATGTGTTATCTGAGGAAAGATATGGGAGAATAAACCCTGAGTTAAGGGAAATGCAGATGAAGCCTGCATCCAAAACCTGTTATCTAAACACAGGATGTTGGGAAGCCACAAAACTGAGGAACTGCTTACTAGAAATTCACTCAGAGCCTCTGCATGGAGCACAGTGAAGCAAGTTACCAGAAAGCAAGGAGCTTAAATTCTCCAAGCCCGCAGTAAAAACAATAAACTACACCAACACAACCTTAAAGAAAATAATACAGTGTTTTGGAAAGATAAACCTAACAGTTTTTTGAGAGGTACTGGGAAGCAGTACTGACAAAAAAAAGGTCAACTGCCCCAAACAGCACCACTAGTACATAGAACAGGCCTCCATCCCGTAACTGTTTTTTGACGTCGTTTTCTTTTTCTTTTTTTTTCCATGGACACTTTTTACTTTGCAGGTGGAGTAAGCATCAAGATGAATAAGGGGAAACCACAGCGCCATGCAATGAGAAGCACAAACTAAGTGCAACTTACTCACTCACCACAGCAAACACTGCTTCTGGGGCTGGTGGGGGAGGAGGGAGGGAGGGCAAGATGGACAAAAGAAGCTCTTGCTGTGGTAACACTTAGAGACATCTAGATCATTCCACTGGTTTAGGAGGTCACTAAAAAGCACTCTCTCTATGGATAAAGTGCAAAGGGAAAAACCATGCTGTGTGCACGAGAAAAATACAACCCCACCAGAGTACGGGATGTGGGGCTCTGACTATGACTTTGCTGGATCAATCTCATCCAAGGCAAAAGCAAGAGCGCAGCTGAGTTTAGAGGTAAGCAGCCCCACAGGCTACACCCTTGATAACCACTTCCAGAGTGCTAGCCTTCAACGAGGTTCAGAAGTATGATGGAAACTCAAAACCAGCCAACAGAAAGGTGGCAAGACAGGTACTGCTTTCCAAGTGGATGATTGTAACACCTCTGGGTTTTCTTTCCGGACTCACATTTGGGAACTTTGTGCCCTTCCATCAAGGGCAGTTAGCAACTCACCATAAAATACTCTCAGCTCCTCTGAAAATTACCTCAGATGATGGATAGGAAAGGAAAAAAACACCACCACAACATAAAAAACATGATTCTGGTCACATTTGTTACCCTTTACTTCATTTACTTGCTTTCAACCCCATCTACACTTACAACCATTGGATCCCCAACCTCGTTACATTTTTTACTTTAAGGGGGGGAGGGGGGGAATTACATCCGCAGTGTGCAAAATAGTGGGGATGCTACTTACTGCATACTACTTACTGTTGAACATAAGAATACGGAAACAGGGGAGAAAGAAACCAGAAGACTAGCAGCTCTAGCTTTCCTGAAATTGGGTGTGCAGTCAGTCAGAAAAGCAGAATGGGGAGAGTGAGCTATATATACACACATAACATCGATCAGGTCTCAGGAGGGAAGGCACTGGTCAGCATGAACATGAAGAAAGTTCAATTTTTGCTTTGTTTTAGTGATTGTACTTAATTACAGAGGGCTCTTCTTTTTTCCAGATACAGCTGACATTTATTTCCCATCCAGTGATTAATGACAAAGTACCTAGCATAGGAGCTGATGAGGCAAAATGACATCCCAGAGCAGATTCCCCGCTCTTATAAAGCAATGTTCTCTGAGATAGACCTCACGGTTGCATTCATTGTCTACAGATGTCTTTTGGGCACACCTGGAGTGTCTCTGCACTCCCTACTCCTGTTGAATTAGCAGCAGGTGGGAGAGAACATTGGTGGGGTTAAAGGCAATATGATCCTAATTTTCACAGCCCCACCTAGACAAAGACATTCATGGTACATGGCTGCTTTTCTCGATAAGCCTCACCAAAACACCTACTAGTATTTTAACACTAAAAAGTGCTAAAAAAGAAAAACAGAGAAGGTATCAAGCACTTAAATGAGCATATATCAAAAGGAATGAGGAGACAGCTATATCTTGATGTAGGGGGAAAAAACAGCTGAAGGGAGTTGGGTCAAGCTTAGGATTTTTTTTCAAGGAGATACCATTTGTGAGTGGTAACAGCTGCAAAACACAGCAATATCATAGAAAGCAGCATAGTAGGACATCCTGAAGTGAAGTGAGAGTAGCACAGCACAACACAGAAAATACTCAAAAGCTTCCTAACAGGGCCAGCATGTCCAACAGGGGTAGGAGAGTTTTCTTTCATACTCGACACCAAAATATTCACAAGGTATGAACAAGCGTGGAATTACCTTTCCCTTTGATTTCCAACATAATTTTTATCAAGTACTTTCCATACGTGATCCCAAAAGTCTAAACGTAACCAGCTGTATCACCTGTCTTTCCATCATGCACTCCTCCGCAGTAATCACTGCAAAGGGTCATTTTTTTCCTTATACTGCTCCTCATCAAAGGAGAAGAACGGCAGACGCCTTCCCCCTCGTGGCACAGACAGGGGCTAACAGTTTACCTACCGAAGTCAAAACAATTCCTGCTACAGTTGTATTGCCCTTGGAAAGAACTGCATAACTAATAGCACTTTAGACCTCCTTTTATTTCCAATCTCAGCTGTGAATTCAGAGAATGAGAGAAATCGTGGAAAAAGACCAGTAGTAACAGCACAGCTTTCTAAAGAACACAATTGTGCCAGAAGATTCCTCAGCCCCAAACATGGGCACACATAAGCTCTTGTAAGTATGAACCGTTACATGAAGGGGACTGTCACTCTGGAATTGTCTTAAGGACAGGTTTTCTACAGTAACAAAAGCTCTTTTTCACTCAATCAGCTAAAGGAACACTGCATGTCAGCATACTGCACACTGGCATTTGAATGTAGCTTCCCCTAATTTTCACGATCTACTTTTCTCCATTTATCTGATTGAAGTATAACAAGTTGCAACTCCTGCACCTTCCTGTCTGTCATAAATGGCAATTTAGTGTCATCCAAAAGTCTTTTGTTTTGATTTCATTTACATTAAAATTAGACCTTACAAGTAGTATTATATGTTCCTATGCATGACTGAGCTTCATTATTAAAGCTGAACCTGTCCCCACTTCTGAGAATACCACCGTAACATATATTAGCACAAATTACATCAATGTAAAAGTTTGTGTTATTTTTAACAGACAAGCCCCTATTACTCAAAACATATCCCATAAATATCAGTACTCAGTGCTTGCAGAGACATTAGCACACTATATCGGAGTTTAAGAATGCCAGGATGTACTGCAGAGCATATTAAAAACACATTCATAACAAAATCTGTAAATATAATACTCAGGTATGATTTAGCTTTTTTTTTTTGGCGAGACAAATGACTGCATAAAGCCACATCAGAGTACAAACATCACAAGACAACACAACTACAGATATTTTTACCTTTTAAAAAAATAACGGGCTTTATATCTTCTTTTCTTCTGGCTTGTAATTAGTACCTAAAATATTTAGCTAGAAGCACAGAATTGAACTGCTGCATTCAACATGTTTCATTTGTCATATATTAATTCTTGTTTTTCCAATATACAGTGCACTACATTCATATGCCAGCTACAGAGGACCAGCCCTCAAGTTCACAGTCAGCTGGTACTTCTAACTTAATGTTTTGATTGCAAAGGTAACACAAACAACACAAAGCTAAATCAAACCTGTGGATATCAGCTGATTATCTTCAGAAGTGAATTTCTTAGATCAGGCCAGTAACAACATGACATACTCACAACACGCTCATGATATACTCACTTCAGCCTTGGACAGTTTAGACCAAGCGCTGTGAGAGAAGCATCTGTAAGGTTGCTACAGCCTGAAACACAGAGCGACTGAAGTCTATGACATCCTCTACAGATTTTTACAATGCCCTCATCTGAAATTTGCTGCAACACAGAAGAAGGTTGAAGTTACTTCGTTACCAAGTAATCAGCTAGGAACAAAAATCAAGTCATATTACTGAACTGTTAAAGTCACATTGTATATAACCATGGCAACCTGTGGACTTTCAACCAGAAAAAAAAAAAATCGTGAAACCATGTTCATTGTTTGTTGTTGTCTTCCTCTTTCACTTTGCTTTTACTTTATAATTTTCACATAATTTTTTTTTAATTGTAGTTGTCATTGTGTGGAACAGCTTGCTGCTTATATGTTTGTAGAGTTCAGGCCTTATATGTTTGTAGAGTTCCAGTGACCGAGTAAGTTCAGGAACAGTGCAAAAGAGAGCTTAAAGCTTGACAGCAGGAGAGCTAACTACCTGTTTTGCACTGGAGCAGTAGAACCCAAGGGTAAAAATCCTTCACCTCCAGATAATTTTCAAAGGAAGAGTTACAGGTAAACAATTATATATAATCCGTTCTTTACAGAAGACAAATGGAAAAGCCAGGTTTGCCCTACCCTATGCAGTTGTCTTCAGCTGAAAGATTTAACTCAAAACAGGGTTTTTCATTTCTCAAAACTGTTTTGTACTACATATTCTGAAAAAAGTAATTCTAAATTTTGAATATGAATTTAAAAGTTTTCTCTCCAAAACAGGAACTATAAGAAATAGCCCCAATGCAGCTGCACACAAAGTAGCAACAGGAACTAGGTTATTGGGTGTATGTGCAAATATTATTTTGTCTACAGATCTTCTATTCTGGAAAAAGTATTCTCTCCTCCTCCCACTCCTCACTTCAAGAATTTAATTCTTCTGCTCAATGATTAATCCTTCATGGTGAAAGGTTATTTTATTTCCTGGCCTAACATTACTCTTCCAATGTTTACAAAGACCTCTACTGTATTTTGAATTGAATACACACATTCCTTTTATAAGCCGCTCATCTAGGTACGCTAATACTACTACAGCATATTTCTGAGGCTATTACAAACATTACCTTTCATAGATGAAAACAGGATGAGAAATAGCAGTAGCTCAGCAGAAAGGGAGATCACCTTATGCCTCCTCCCCCAACCCAGCACTTTTTAATATCAATAGTTTAAATTTGTAGTTTAAATTTGCAAATTGTTCTGACAAATAAAAATTATTCCAGACAGAAAACTAGAAGTCGTCTTCTTTTTGTGAATTCAGAAGGATTTGCATCATCTACAGATAAGAAGATATTTTCTGGAACTGTTTTGTTCCCTTTGGGAGATACTCATGACACTATTATTGGGAAAAGGAACTATTTTGGAGGTAAGGACTATGTAAATTTTATGCTGCTGCTGGAGATGGACAAAACCCTCAAGTTATACATGAAAATTTTTCACTCTGAAATTGTTTGTGATTTCAATGCCTACATCCCTCTCAGGAAAGAAAAGTGCTCAAAAAATGCCTGCAAGTCCCCAGCTTAGAATCCTAGAATAGTGTGGGTTGGAAGGGACCTTTAAAGGTCATCTAATCCAACCCCCCTGCTGTGGGCAAGGACATCTATAGTGTAGTTTCTACACTATAAAGATGGTACCTTTCAGATGTGCAGTTTCCAGAGTTAGTATCAGTTCATTCCATAGCTGCTGGAGCTGGCCTGGCATTTTACAAGGTCCATAAAATAGAGCCACTAGAATTAAAGTGTGGATCATATAAAGCACAGAGACCTGCTGTGTAAAAATCAGTGCTAGCCCTTTGATCATAAAGAGCCTGGCTGCTTCTGGAAGCATGCTTCTAAGCCATAGCAAGCAGGACACATCTCCAGTGAAATAAAGCTTTAAAGCACACATAACTAGGTAGGACACACAGACTATCAAGTCAAAAAATTCAAAGGGAAAAATACTTTCACTCATGAAGGGTTTTTTGTTGGTACTTAATATCTACGTGACAACAAACATACTGGCCAAGGGAAAACTCTCATACACTTCTATGTCAATGCCCCTTTTAAGCAGGAGAGATGATAACTGGTTATCATCAGATGTCTTGAGAGTCTTCCACAAAAATAACCAGAAAAGGCTGGTCTTGATATATCTCATTAGTCTCAGGTAAAACGCAACAGAAAAAGAACTTTGGAGGAGGAAGACAGCAAAAGGAAGAGTGAAAGGGGAGGAAATTACTTACACACTTTATTTATTTAAGTGTGATTCTGACCAAAAGAAGGAACTTCCTTTAATTCCCATTATCTTTAGGTGCCCAACTTCAGTGGGCACCTAAATTCAGATTGAAAAATCTGAAAATCCTCTTTCCCTAAACATCAGGAAGCTCAAGCTTTGTATTCATATTGTTCTTAATTTCTGGAGTTTTCTGATATAACTTTTAATAATCCCTAACACTCCAAAATGTTCAACACTTTAAAGAAACCTATTAGATCCAAACATTTTCATCCAATCTTAATAAAAAATGGTCCCATGTCACATTCATTCAGGAATAATGTGTAAAACAGATTTGAAATTTTTAGCCCAAGCAGATTCTAGCTTCTAAGCAATAAAACTGTAGAAAACTTTCCAAAAGCAAAAAAAAATCTAACTTCATTATTCAAATTTGCATGACTAAAACACTGAAATTCTGATTTATTTCAATATTTTCTAAGGCTTATTTACAGACAAAGAATGACTTAAACACATTTAAAATCTAAAAGATCTTTCCCATTCTTAAAAAGTCACATCAGAAACAACAAAAAAGCAAATATAAAATACAGCAAATCTAATTTTTGTGTACTCTCTAAGTAGAATTAAAAGTACATGAATGATTCACAGTCATTTCATTACAAATGAATGTGTTCTTCCATTACTATTGAAAAAGCATGCCCTTCTCTTGCTACCTACATGGTTCTGAATCATCTTCAGTTACGATGCCATTACATTTTACTCTCAATTATGTAGCCCAGAATATAGCTTCTGCTCAATTAGAAACCTTAAAATTACGAATGGACCAAAATGTTTGACCTTAACGGATGGGAGAACAAGAACCACATCTGTAAAACTGCATGGTTTAGCACACACACAGTTCATGAGACTTGAATGAATGCAGCTAATTCTTACTCTAGAGCTTGCTACAGTTAAAAGATGTAATGAGGGGGGAAAAAAATAACCTAACACTCCAAATCCACACTCAGCTGTAGAAACAGCCAGCTCATTTAAGACCTCTATTCCACACAAAATTCTGTAACCTGCAGGGGTACTATTTGAATTATTTAAGCGTGTAGCAGATCAATTCATTAGCATTCAAAAATGGTTTATGATTCTTAGAGAATGTACCTTTTGAAGCTTCAAATACTTACTGTACAGGATTGCAAATTCAGGATTACAAGTTCATGACAGTGATTTTGAATGTGTTTCAATGCTTCATCTTCTAACTATTTAGCAATTATATCGGACATAGGAAAAGAAACAAGAAATTAAAAGCATAGTAAAGCAGCCCAAAGAATGTACACATCTTGTAATATTGAACAAAAGACTATAACAAAACTGGTATTTTTTAATTCATGGAGATTTCAAAAACCCAAAATAAAATTTCATTCCTAAAGGATCACCCAAGCAGTTATGTACCTGTGTGCAACCTCTAAGAAATAGAGCTTTTAGTCCACTACACCCTTTCACCAGTGCTTCAATACCATCCTTCGTAATCTGATCACACCAGGAAAGATTCAAATGTTCCAGATTTCTGCAACCCTCACTGGGAGAATTAAAAAAATACATAAAGTTAAATCCAGCCTTCAAATAGTCATAACAATGGGAAACCCAAATTAAACACACTGTTAGAAATTAATGATAGCCAGTGGACTATGCCAGGCCTCCACAGAAAAGTCATGAGAAAAGACCACACACAAACACCATAGTCTACACCCAAGGAGTGCTAGATATAGAATATAGTCAGTGCTGATATACAGTATTAAGGTTCAGCACTGATTTTTTTTAACTTTATTAAAGATGAACAGCTCTTTAAACGCTTTTCTTTAACACAAAACACTGAATCTTCTTACCTTAAGCCTTTCAAAGAGCTGTTTGTGATGGCTACGCAAGATGTCAGATCCAGATGTTTCAGCTTGGAACAGAATCTGCTAAGACTGTAACACGTGCTGCAAAACAGCAGACACACTAAAAATACCTTCAGCTACTTCTTTTTCCAAATTTCCCCATCAAACAAAAGACCCTTTTGCCTTACCTGTCAGTGATTTTTGTGCACCCATTTAGATTTAAGTGTTCGATGTTTCTACAGTTCTGTGCAAACGTCCTAAAACAGCAACAAAAAGCTGGAGAATTAATACAATGTCACAAGTTGTAATACAGTCACTAGAGTGCGCTCTGTCCCCTACCTCCTTCCACCTCAGTCAAAAAGCTTAATTCTTCAAGCCACAGAGTAATTAGAAAGTACATCTCAAACACATCTGTCTCAGTGGTTGCTTTTTCCTTTTGCTACTTCAAGTTTCTGTCTTAGGTAACTCCTGAAACCAAGTGTTGTTTCTCTCTCAAATACCACTTGAGCAAGGTGTTTATTTCTGTCATATGTAAGCCAGAACTGACTTGCTTCAAATACCTTAACTAAAAACATTAAGGGCACAAACAGAAAGGTTTAAATATTACATCAGTTAATTATTAAGCTACTGGGGAGAGTTTTTGCACATCTCATTACTGAAGCCTTTGTAGGTCTTATTAAGGAGCTCGCTCCCACATCAAATGAGAAGGAATGTACCTTGCACAATGCAGAAGTGGGACCTAAGCCTATTGGACGACTATTGGAAAGCTCTGTGGGTTGCAAATTAGTTATTTATGATTTTAAAAATTAAAATGCATCTGTGTGCACTACTGGGTATGAACTCTAAGGATGACTGGATCTATTATACTGCTAAAAGCCTGTATGTATCATTATCCTAATTAACCAGAAGAAATACATAAACTTTCTTTTCATCTCTGCAGAGTAATATTTACAGCTGCGTTGCATTTCAGAACACTGTTTTTATGCCCATGTTTCCTCCAACTGCATGGATTTTATTGGCAGGGGTGGAGGAAACACACAAAAACAGTTTTGTCTGGAGGCTTGCCGTGGTTAAGAGATCCGACTACACACTCAGCTGGTAACAACTTCCTGGCTCTCCAGTGTGGATTGAAAACAATGGAAAAAAACCCAGCAAGCAGTTATACTGGTGAGAGTTTCCACTTGAATTCTCAAAACAGCTATTCCAAAATTCATGTACTGGAGGGAGATTTACAATCGAGACACTCTTCAAATCACTTGGAAAGACGCTACACTCTGTAATAACTTGCAGGAACAGCAAATTTTGCCTCCGAGATTCAAGCATGAGGCATGTCCTGACAGAACTGCCACAAACATGCACTACTTATATAGTCAATACCTACTTCGATAATTGGCTATTTTTAAACAAAAGTTGATGTAGAAGAAGGATAAATAGAGAAATTAGTATCACCCACAAAACTAATGGATCTGGAAACAACTCAACACAAAAAGCCTGATAGAAAAAGTCGCTTTCAGAACAAGTATCTGAAAATTAATGCCACCTTTCTCATGCTAACATTTTGAAAGTGTTAAAGCTCGTGCATTTATCATTCATTTGGTAATTTCAATATAACCTGCTTATATTTCAGAGGTGATCTATCTTCCTTCCTGAAGTGTCTTAGACACCACCATCTGCACCAGTTAGTTGTTACGGATGCATGTGTGAATACCAGTAACACGCTGGTAGCTGACCTCAGCTAAGCCTGTCCTATTAGCTGCTAGCATGACTAGCTGTATCATCCCTACAATGTACACATGCTACACAGTGAACTGCTGTATACTTATTTTAAGTACCTGTTTACCAAATATATAATTATTTAAAAATATCCCACCCTCAGCTCTCCCTCTCTTCTCACATGCCACTAACACCTGAGCCCACTTACGATTTTTGGTCCTACCCACAACCCTCACTGCAGTCCCCTAGCCTTAGTGTTCTGAGAAGCACAGCTGGGAGCCTAAACCAAATGTGAAAATGGAGTTACTGGGGGGAAAACTGTTACCTATTGTCCTGACTCTTTCTTCCTACACCCTTCTCCTCGCCTTCCCTGCTACCTCCTCCGCATGGCAGTTCTACTTCTCTCTGAGCCTGCCTTCCCCCTCTCCTCCACTTCTGCTATTGCCTTCCCTACTGAGGACACAGGGACTGCCAGCATGAACGCTCTGGGAACTTGGAGGAGTACTGCAGAAAGTTAACTCTGGTTGGGGTTACCTCTTTTTTGACAGCAGTTGCCAGTAATCTGGGAGATGGTAATAATACTTTCCCCTGAGGAGGCAAGACTGCCTGAAGGTGGCAACACACCAGGGAGCAGTTAGGGAGATGTCCTAGAGGCAAGGAAAGCTCTGGAGAAATCTTCGGGTCTGAAGCTAGCATGCCCATTTGGGTTCCTAAAGCAATCTATTGCTTAACTAGTTGCTGGATGAATTTACTCAATGAATTGTACTTACTTATTCATTTTAGAAAGAGCTAAAGGTCACAAGACACTATCTTAATGCCCACCGCTTAACAAAAATCTTTGTGCTTATATTTTCCACTTAAGAATGGCTACACTACATCAGTCAATGCCATCCAGTCCAGTCTCCTGTGACAGTGGCGGAAAGTATAACTGCAAAAAGCCATACCCCGAGGCTTCCCCCAAATATTCTTCGAGCCCTGAAATACTTGTAGCTTAGGGACTCTTCAGCTGGAGGTAGGATCTTTGGGTTTAAATACTCAGAGAAATATCCACAGAGGAATCTGGCTAAACAGTTTGCATATAGGAAAAGCTTATATGGATTCAAACTATCTTCTGGGAACAAATTGCACAGTTCAATTTATATACTGTGTCAAGAAGGGCCACTGTCTCTATTGAGAGACTCCTGAGTTGTTCCTGCTGCCTGCCTGTTTTCATATTAGAGCAAGAAGAGAACCCCAGGTCTTTCCCAATTTTGTAGGCGCCCAATAGTATCAGTCTTTATTCCTCCTCTCATTGCTGGGGTCACCTCTTGTCCAGACTAGAAGATAAACTACAAACTGACCAACTACTAACCTTGATGAAATTAATGTTGTAGGATGCCAGAGTATAGACCTGAAAACATTTTAACTGCTCGAAAACAGAGAGATATCAACATAATACTAATGAAAGAAAAAGACACATTTCTGAAAAGCACAGTTCTCATTTCTTAGTTCATTTCCAGAAAATAACAGTAGCTATACTTTGATCTCAAACTGACGTCTCATTTAGTCATTATTAAGGTACTTAGTACTTATTTAAGTATCCCATTTTGGTCATTAGTCAGTACTTAGAAATCCAAACAAATGTAACAATAATTGCTTTTGGTCCAGACATTAGGAAATAAGTGATGTCTCAATCTCGGACTTTACTTACTTTAAAGAGGAGTCTCCAACACCAAGACATCCTCTCAGACTAAGTTGTCTCAGGAACCCACCACACCTTTTCGATATATTTTCCACAACACGACCCTTAAACCAAATAAAAGGAAGATTTTGTTGAGTTTTATTCTGACATAACTTTCTAACCAAGTTAAAAATGCCAGGAGTGAAGAGCAGCCCCAGCTATACCCCACCAGAACTACACCTCTTTGAATTTCTTTTGCTGCTTTAAGAAAAAACAGTTACCTGTTGAGAATCTCCACTCACACTGAAGTGCTATTCAATTCAACCTTTCATTTCCTCTTCTTTTTTTTTTTCAGTCTATCACACATGGCTCAATTTTTTGTCTCAGCAAAACCTACTCATTAAGACTGCTAAAACGATCTTCAAGTTTTGTCAGATGTGTAGGGAACCTGAAGAACTGCCCCAGAGGTGGAATGGGAACCATGCCCGTTCCCTCAAGGATCGCAGTTACTATCACAGCATGTAAGTTTAAATTGTCCATGAAGATGTACTTAGGCTAGTACGTCACTCTGAACTACAGCCTCCGATAAGTCCAATTTTACAGTCCCTGCTATAGGGATGGTTACCTCTGCAACTGAAATGTGCTGAACACCTTGGTGGGAGCAGCCACTTCAGTTGCCTCCAGAAGATTTGCCAGAGTCCACCTGCCCGTCTTCAATGTCATATATATTTGGGTGCCTAACACTTGGGAATGCCAAAGAACTTCTCACGCTGTGAAGCTTACAGACTTTATGCTTCATTATTTGTCAAAAGCTGAAGCACAGCTTACAAACAAAACTTCCTACTTGACCCCATATTTGTACAAAATGCCTTTTATTTACATCCTGAAAGGGCGTTTTGCTATACATTAGGAGTAAGCGGAATGGCATAGTACTTCTAATATTCGATCTGAAAGTAGCATTATGGAAAAATGTTATTTAAACTACAATTAAAATACTCTTTTTTTTTTACACTACTTTTTTTTTTGGTAAGAAAACCAAGATAAGAGAGCAAAAAGCAGGTGGCCACTGCAAAAACTGACTAGACATCACATTGTGTCTAATTTTAGGGACGTAAGGTTAAAGAAATCAATGTTGACCAGTTAACAAACAGGACTAATACCCTAATACGCCTAACACCACCTTTTATTTTCTTCTCTTTCTCTCTCTCTTTTTTTAAAGAAGGAATACTTATAAAATTACAGGTCAGTGGATTTTTTTTGTTTGTTTGTTTTCCTCTCTATGCAGGATGGTAACAATTACTGAAACAGTAAAATGTTTCTTACATTTTGTTGTTCACCTCTAATACCAAAGTCCTGGCTAGCACTATGTGAAAATATTTTCTTATCAGAGCTTGTTTCTTAGTCCATAAGTAACATTGTTTATCTTATCTCTCAGAAGAATTTACACCAAAACAAACAAACAAACTAAAAATCATTACACAAACAAAATGATGTATTTTTTAAAGCTTTCCAATTAGTCAGAATTATTTCTCAGTAGAGGCCAAATACCCTTGAAGGATAAATCTTCAATGCAAATTCAATCTACATTGCAGACAAAAGCCAAGCCCCAATGCATTAGTCAAAGAAAACAGAAACAAATAATAAGTTTTCCCAAACCCATTTATTTCTTTAAGCATGTAAAAAAACCCAACAAACGGTATATTCAAAAAGACAACTTAAATGCATTCAAATGTGTTTAGCTGTTTGAATACTTTAATGTCACTCAAAAAACTAGTTCTTCAAATTACCCCAGCTTACATTTGGTTCCACATATCAAGAAATCCTAAGGTACATTTAACTTCAAGAAGATCTTCACACATCTTTGTGATAGAAAAGAAACATTTTTTCTTTATTTTTTTTCCTCGCTTTATTCTCTACCACGAGGTCTTAAATACAGAAAATTTCACAACAAAGCCTGATTTTTCATTATTTGCTAGTCTCAGATCAAATACTGCTTGATGCTATGTGAAACATCACCAAACAGTACAACGTCCAACTGAGCAAAAAGTTGCCAAATACAATTAGCAAGTTTACCTGTCCTAAATCTATAGGCAAAAAAAAATGTTACTAAAACAGCTGAAGAAAAAACAGAGTTCTTAGACACTGAATGTGAAAGTGTATCGCATTCAAAACTACTTTATGTAAGAATTGCTGGTTTAACATACTCTTATGAATTAATTTAAGGGGTTTACATTACAAATTTACTTAAATACAATATACTGATGTAACTGAATTGCTCCAAACCACAATAGCTTCTTATAGCAGAAGAGGATCATAACTTAATTTCATTCCTTCTCCTGAATCCCATGCTACAAACAGTGTCTCAAAGGGCAACACCACTAGGTACAAACGTAAGACAAACATATCAAAACATAAAAATCCAATACTGTGTTTCTAAATAGCAGAAAGGTTTCAGACACAGAAAAGGCTAACCAGCAGAAGGACCTGTGGGGTTTTCTTTATTATTTCTTAGCAAATAAGAAACACAAGCTTTTTTAAAGGCAACTGAAAAGATTACATTAAAGCTCCAAGTCTTCTTAGACACATTTAGATAGAGGCAGATGCCAAAAATCTTTCTTCTACCTCTGTAAGATCCTCATGTTTAACATCAGTATAGCAGAGAAGTTGGCAATAAAATTTTAAAAGAACGGTGAAAAAAATTTACCCTATATATTACTGTAAGGCTTTAGGAACAGTTTGAACCACGGTTAGCAAAATATACCAAATGAAACCCATCTGGATTTTATTCATGCAACTAAGAAGCTAAAATATAAAATCCAGAAGCAAATTCATTATTGTATTCTGAATTTAAATTTGTATCAGCAAACAACAAATAATAAACCAGTTCAGATTCAATTAAGGAATTGTATTTCCCCATGGATTTTTGTCTTCATTTTCAAATGTCATATTTTATTTTATTATGCACATCTGTGATAGCATTAATGCACGCATGTTTTTCTTATGGAAGACAAGGCTGCCCTAATCTTTTCATTATATGCTGAAAAGAACTTTAATCCACACGTACCTGCATTTCAGGCAAGGTTCAAATCTTATAAAACAAATGTTCATAAGACGGTAATCAGATACACACCAAATCAAATCTAGGCAAGTCAGTGGTAAGAAAAGTTGTTCAGCATTTTATTGTTTCAATCTCCAAGTCCTATAGCCAAGTGTCCAAAGAGCTTTCAGCACTAGATGGCACCCTCACAGAGAGACACGGGACCACCAACAAAATTATCCTCTAGATGGTGAAAGTGATTCGGGGGATCTCACTCTGTCTAGAGGCACCATTTATACCTTCATTTTATGGAAATGAGCATCTTTGAATTTCTAAAGCCCTGTATGTATATGATACATGCAAATTATCTGATACACAGCTGGCAACCAAAATTGAAATATCCAGTGTAAAAAAAGTCAAATACAGCGTTCTTTTTCCATTTGCTCCTTTCACAGTAGTATTATCTTGAACTTTAGCCTTTAAAAAGTGTGAACACAAGCACAGTCTATAGGATACTCAAAATGTGCAATGCTCTTAAACATCACCATAGGAATGAAAAAAACCCAAAGACACTAACCTCTATATCCGTTTGAAAGTTAAAGAGGTCTATTCTTTGCCAATTGCTTCCATCCAGAGCTAAAACATTCCATGCCTACAGAAAACAAATACAGTTTATTTATTACCTCCGCTGCCTGCTCCTTTCATTTGCCTCTCAGCAATTCAAATATAACAAACTCAAATACAACGAAATATACAATTTCAGGTAGCTTTTTTTTTTTCCAAATATAATTGTAGATATTAGTAGTCATACAATATCAAGTAGTTAAAAACACAGAAATTGTGGAAATGAATCTCAAGTCTCCTAAATGGATTACACTTCAAAGGCTAACTTATGCCCACAAAACATGCAGGAAAGTAAGAAATTAAATGTAAAGTACGTACATGGACACAGCAAGATTTATCTCTCCATTTTTAAAAAAGCTTTTGTAAATTTGTCTAGTAAGTTACTTTTGCTAGATCTATATGGAGAAAAGTAGCTGCAGATGAGATTCCTTCCAATAAAACCACAGTTCCTCAACCTCACTAGTTACTATTCTGAGAGGAACAGAAACCTTTCAGAAAACTGCTGACTTTCCAATGTTAGGATCAGGCCTTTCCTTTACACGTGCTAAGTTACATGTACGTGTTTGAGAATTTGTCCTTCACTGTCAAAGCAATAGTTGTTCAAAGTAAAACAAAATTAAAAAGCCAGAGAAACACAAATATACTCAGAAAAACGGAAAAAAGAATACCGCATCCAACTGACAGGTAGTTCTGAGAGAAAAATACAACTTATTCATCTCTTTGGTTTTCTTCCACTGTTTCTAGGCTGTAGCTGAAGATTCTAACAAAATCTGATGTTAGTTGACTCACAAAACTTACTGAAGTTGAGGCCAGGGTGATACGGGTGTAGGAATGAAATAGTTAGACACTTAATTATACATTAAAACAAACAAACAGAAAACCCCAATTAAAAAGAAAAAACAAACACAAAACCCAATCCTCATTAAGAGAAGAAAGAAAAGCATGAAATAAAAAAGTTCATTCATGTTGTATAAGAATACACTTCATTGTACACAGTTGATGTAGGAACAGAATATTATTCAATTTAATTCAAGAAAAAAAAAATCAAGACGAGCTAAATGTAAAAGCTTACTTAGCATGCTTTCTCTATTATCTTCTGTCTGCCTTTTTCCTCTACTAGTAGTCCATCTACTTAACACCTTTTGCACTTGGCAAGCAAACGATGGATGTACTTCTTAGACACATGGTGCACATTAACCGAACTACATGGAATTTTAAGCAGAAAATGCGTCTGAAAAATAGTGTTATACAGCCACATGCTTTATAAAAAGCAAATGCCATCATGCCAAACTGGGCTTAATCCTTTCTCCAGATATAGAGCATGCACAACTGGATATCTTTTCCATAGCCTTTAAACAGAAGTCCAGTACATAGCAACTAATTCCACATCTGAATGCAAAACTGGACCCACTGTTTATTTGTTTTAATAAACAAAAAGACTGAGAGAACCATTTCATTTTTTATTTAACAGGAAGCTGATTGCCCTAAAGCCCACGATTTGCACGTATTTAAGAGAACAGCATCCCAAAGAACAACAAAAAAACCCAACAGAAACACATACCTTGGAAACTTGTGCACATCGACACAAAGTAACTATGTCCAAGAAAGAAAATATTCTAGGAAGAAAGGAAAAGAACAACAATTAAAATATTTTATTATAAATTCAGACTAATACATGGATTCACAGTTCTGTAGTTCTGTGGAAATATACCAGTTACACAAGAAGCAAGTTAAATGCAATATGAGTGTTTTACCAAATTATTTTGCTTATTGAGTCTTAAGGAATAATATCATAGCTAACATCTAAAGACAGTCAAGACCAACATATTAGAACCAGCAGGTGCTTCTTCTGAAAATCTATCTTCTGTTTCCCCCTCCTTACTACCCAAACATGTATGAATGATAACAAATTCTGTTTTCTTCTTTTAAATTCAGAGAAACCAGCTTATATACCTTTAATTGTGCTACAATTAAAGAAACAACTTCCACAAATACAGGTGAAGATTTCAGAGGCTGGAGAAGAGTAAGAAATCGAAAACAACACATAGATAAATACAAGTCCAAGAATCTAAGTACTAACACAAACAATGATGACCCAAATTTCTAAAGGGGTTTCACAGTGACTACTAAGTCTAACACAGTATTTTTTTTTTAATTTACTCTACCAGAAACAACTACAATTGAAAATTTAGCATTACTATTCCGATCATGGAACCAATTCCTCAAGGCTGCCAACTCTTAACAGTTTTCTGAAAGAAATTTTTCACTGTCAAAATGAAATTTTGCTAACTACCATTTCCAAACAACAATGAAATTGGTTCAAAGGATGTTCTTGGCGAAAAAAAAATCATTAGCTTAAGCATAAAATATAGGTCCTATTCCAAAATCATTTTCTATTACTGACAATGAAAGATATGAAATATATGAAAGATGTTACTGTAATTCACTTATAAACTGTTACCAGTTCACCAATGAACTTTTTCAGTCATCAAAACAATGACGAGTAATAATAACAATTTCATCTTGTAGTGAGATGTTAACACCGAGGAGCAAACACAACGGGTAAGAGATGCTGAATTTAATCACGTAAAATTCTGGTTACTATTTTCCAAGTGGAAATCTGACGCTAGAGCTCGAAATGGATGCCTACATCTTAAGTGCTGTGATTTTTAGCTGGGGTAAAAGTCAAGAAATGTAATAGAAGTTCATGGAAGTACTTCTTAAACATAATAGCCTTCTGGATGTTTACCATGATCACTTCAGATATTAGTTTTCCAATATTTCATTACCACATGAAAACACTTTCCCTTTTTCACTGTACAGTAATACATTTTTTCAAAAAACTATTAGCCATGCAAACAGAAGGGCAGACATTCTCAGAAGCTATGTAACAATTTAGTCAACCCTGTTGATAACATTTATTTTGATAGCGTCTATTTTGTCATTTGAACATCCATTCTTAAGTCTGTCCTCTTTAAGAAACTTAGCAGTGTTTTATGCACAAAGTACACAGTTAATGGGCTCAGCAAGATTGCTGGACTGTTCAGATGAGCACTGAAAGCATTCTCTCTCTTTTAAGAGCAGCATTTATACCAATGACCCACCATGACCGCTCTTCTGAATTCACCTTTCCCCCCTACCATGAGGCAAATGACAGAAAATGAGAGTGTGGAGATTATGCTAGAGAGCTGCAAAAGCTTCTTGGCTTTTAGAAGCCTCCTCATAGTACCAGGGAATCAGAGGGTTGTCTTAGATTTACAGAAGCTGAAGCACAAAAGACAGATTTCTACATTATTTGTAACGAAGAAAGGAAGGGTTGTGACAAACCATTTCATGACACAATACTCTTGCCTAAACGGAGAAAACATGACATGCTTTGGAAATGATGTATCAAGTTCTACTGAAAGTAAGAAATAACAGAAGGAACTGGAAGATGTTGAAGAAAGGGTATTTTATATATCCCCACTATTCTGAGTTGTCTGGCAGTCTGTCTTCCTGTTTTATTGTTTATTGCTGTCATGAGATTAATGTTGATGCGTGATTTCTGTTAAAAAAGTAAATTAAAACCAAATGCAGAACAGATGTATTTATTTTTGTTCCGTTCTGTACGAAGTGACTTTTTAAAAAGTCAAAAACTAAAAGTGGTCATTCTATGTTAAAAGGAGAAATATTTTAGTAGATGTAAACATTCATGATGCTTTTAGTTTTTTATTTTTGTCCTAAAGAAGCAATTTTCTTGCAAGGCAGCCCCAGCTGTCCCTATCAAAACAGATAACAAGATTAGGATGCATTATAACCCAGCATGATCAGAATGATTATTATTCAGTTAAATGCTATGATAGGTAAGAGATACAAGTAAATTCTTTTACAATTCCTAAGAGTCATTTTGCAAACTTGCTTGAAAACATTTTTCCCACACTTCTCTATCTATTTACCCTCTATAGTACAGTCTTACATGCAAACCATTAACATACACTTGCTTCTCTACTTGCAATCCCGCAGAACTACTAGCAAATACTTATCAGTCAGGGAAACTAGCCAACAAGACACAAGACTCTAAGGTTTAAAGTAATTTAAAGTCTTTAGAAGACTTTAAAGTCTTTAAGAGACTCTAAACGCAATCAACAAACTGAGATGGAGATGGCAACACTGACATTGTCAGTCATCTGTCAGGTCAGACACTGACATTGTCTGACGCTTAGGGTGAAGGACTATGTCAACAGGCATTTGTAATTTTTAAAAGTGGAAAAAACTATCAAGTAGAGCAGCTGATGGTTGTATTGCACTTCTGTCCTCTATGACCATAGCTACGTTGATGGAAGCTAATGCAGCCAGCAGCAGGATTAATTTCCACTTAAGTCTTTGGCATGGATTCGTACAGGGAAACTGGAAATTAAGTTAATAGATCCATAGTAAACTTTAGGGTCATCTATTCTGATTTCTTGTATCTCAGGCTATTAAATTTTCCATAGTTATCCTGTATCGATCTCAAGACAGAGAATCAGCTTACCAATAATCAGAGCTCTTCAAGACTTCTCATCCCTAGGCACATACCACTCTGGACACATGCCTCATGAGTTTGGCCTTGGAAATCTTTCAATGCTAACAGTACCTGGCAGCACACATGAGCTTCATGCCAAAGGCACAAAGGCTTGTGCAAGCTTACAGTTCCTCAACTCCTTTATGGTAAACTTGTATCTGGCTAAAGCCTAACTTCCAGAAGAGGATCTATTCTTGATTTGAAAGACTTCAAGACGTGGAAAATCACCACCTTCTCTGGTAGTTTGTTCCACTGGTTAATCACTCTGTTAAAATGTTTGCCTTATTTCCAAGGTGAATGTCTGACTTCCAGCTTTATGGGTTTTTTCTACTTTTCTTCACTTAATTAAAGAGTGCTTTAGCAGTTAGTACTTTCTCCTCGTCGAGTTTTAAAGCCACTTATCATGTCATCTTTAATTCTTCTTTTTAACAATCTTTTCACTTTAGTTCTTTAAATCTCATTTTCTCTGCACGTTCTTCATTTTTCCAGCATGTTTCTTCAAATGTAGACATCAGTAGCATGTGCAGCATTAAAAAATTTATTAGTATGAACAAAGCTGTACACAGACATGAAGTATGATTTCACTACCCCCATTTTCAGAGCCATTTCAGGCTACTGTAACAGGCTTTCTGACACAGCATCAGACAAGAATCTTACAGTATCTTTACCATTTCACCCTCACATCCTCTTCTGGGAGTACACACTCCAGGCCACAGCTCTTCCTGCAGCATTCCTTAGTCCTGTATATCTATCCACGTAAAATTAATCTGTAAAATTGACGCCTACCTCACTACAACCTCCTTCCAGGTAGTTGGAGAGGGCAACAAGGTCTCCCCTCAGCCTCCTCTTCTCCACACTAAACCGTCCCAGTTCCCTCAGCCGCTCCGCGTGAGACTGGTTCTCCAGACCCTTCCCCAGCTTCCTGGCCCTTCTCTGGACACGCTCCAGCAACTCAACGTCCTTCTTGTAGTGAGGGGCCCAAAACTGAGCACAGTATTCGAGGTGCGGCCCCACCAGTGCCGACTGCAGGGGCACGGTCACTTCCCTACTCCTGCTGATCACCCTATTTCTGATACAGGCCAGGAGGCTCTTGGCCGCCTTGGCCACCGGGGCACACTGCTGGCTCATGTTCAGCCGCCTCTCAACCAGCACCCCCAGGTCCTTTTCTAGCCGGCAGCTTTCCAGCCACTCGGCCCCAAGCCTGTAGCGTCGCATGGCCTTGTTGGGACCCAAGTGCAGGACCCGGCACTTGGCCTTGTTGAACCTCGTACAATTGACCTCGGCCCATCCAGCCAGCCTGTCCAGGTCCCTCTGCAGAGCCTTCCTACCCTCGAGCAGGTCAACGCTCCCGCCCAACTTGGTGTCATCTGCAAACTTACTGAGGGAGCACTCAATCCCCTCATCCAGATCGTTGATAAAGATATTGAACAGGACTGGCCCCAGTACTGAGCCCTGGGGAACACCGCTCGTGACCGGCTGCCAACTGGATTTAACTCCGTTCACCACAACTCTCTGCGCTCGGCCGTCCAGCCAGTTTTTGACCCAGCAAAGAGTGCGCCTGTCTAAGCCGTGAGCCGCCAGCTTCTCTAGGAGAATGCCGTGGGAGACAGTGTCAAAGGCTTTACTGAAGTCCAGGCAGACCACATCCACAGCCTTTCCCTCATCCACTAGGCGGGTCACCTGGTCATAGAAGGAGATCAGGTTGGTCAAGCAGGACCTGCCTTCCATGTTTTTGTGTAATCTGTAACTTCTATCTCCAGTGACTTCTGAAGCAGTGATTTCCAAAGCATTAAATTAAAACAAAAAAAAAAAAAAACACCAAAAACAGAAAGAGAAGAATGATATTGGGCCTACATGTCAATTGCTGCAACAGCTGTTAACCAAACCCAAGTCCCTTTAACATGTACTGATATACTGCGCACACAGAGCACTACTTTTAAAATGAAAAGGTCAAATGTTAAGTCAAATGCCTGAGTAGAAACATGTAATTTTGGTTGGTAAAGCCAACTGATTGTTTAATCTCAAAGAATGATAGTGTCCAATCACTTACTTTCCACAAAACCACAACAACTGTCAGTTATATTCCTCCCTCTCAATTTTCTATCAAACAAATCTATGGTGAGTTTTTCCATTGCATATTGAATACGAGGCTGAGTTTTCTGGTCATCTCTCCCTTGCCTAGTTAAAAGTGTTACAGTCAGGATTCATATTCTTCTAGTCTTCTGGAATTTTCTTGACACCCAAAACTCACCAAAACTCAGCATAAGAGGGCCACAGACCTCCTAAGTCACCTTTTTAAGGCAATTTCACTGCAATATATATGGTCCGGCCAACTACAAGAAGTGATGATCTACAATCTCTATCATCTTCCCATGTATTTCCACACATGCTTCATTATTCCCATGTGCTATAAACAGACTGTCCTGTGTCTTTCCAAACACAGAGATGGCTGACTCCTAATAATAAACTCCTTGTTTCCCTCCCCATGGAGCCATGGAAAGAAACAGCTATTTCTCAAAACCCCAACACTGTACAGTGTACCACCTACAGAGTGAGATATCAAACTGTGCAATAGTCAAACTGCTTCTCCCTCACCTTTGTAGGGCTCTTCCCAATTCAATCACATAAGGAATAAGCTTTTGCAGTAACGGACTGGCAATTACTCATTTTAAGTATTTTGATACAATACTATATGGATTGATAAAAAGTGGATAACAAAATGCATACAGTAAATACCAAACACACATACTGTGACTTCCTGGAATTTTTGGCCCAAAACCCAAAATTTGGTATGACAGAAATGCCCGATAATTTCCAAAAAGCTTCAGCAATAACATAAATTAGGGTTTTTTTTAACAACTGACTTGAGAATGGAATTCTATTTCAGAACTTCTATTTTTCACGTCTTCTAAATTTATAGTGTTTTTGTACACAAAGAATGATGACAAACTGTATCAAAATGAAAATCAAAATAATAAGGATGAGAAATGCCTGACTGAAGGTACATCATCTAGATAATCTGCTCAGAAGATCCTTTCAACTTTACCACACCATCCAGTTGTTACAAAACAAGCATTTGACAAATTTGTCATATCTTCCCTATTTTAGACTGCAAACTTCTTAAGGATAGGACTTCGTTATTGATTTGCACAATTCCTTGCATAGCAAACCCGCTCTCATGGAAGTCTTTTACATGCTATTTGAATGTAAATGTAATATGAAAGAGTAAAGCCTACACACATGAAAAAGTATCACAGAGAGGCAAAGTACAGCTTTCACAGATTTGATTTTCCTCTTTTCGCAGGTTTTTCTCAGAATTTTCTGGAAGAATAACCAAGTATGCCCTGTTAATGAGTGACAGGGGAAAAGAGCATCAGCCATTCTCAGTTCACTACTAATCACGTTTGAACACACACAGTCATAAAGTCTTGCAACCACCACAGAAGCCGTCTTGTCTTTCTCCTAAAATGTCATATTCAATAAATACCAAACATTATTACAATTCTTTATATAACATATATATGTTTCTCTTCTCCCTTCTTCCCCCATTTTACTAAACACCCTACTGAGATAGGAGGCATGTCACCAATAACTGTAGTCCAGCAGTACATACAAACACTACAATAAAAACATGCAGGCTAGAAAACACACATGTAAGCTGAATAATTTATAGCCATAATCAGTAAAAGTAGAATTTTGCATGCATAAATTTATATCTATATGATTAAATTAACAATGCTAGTGTTGGTGGTGTTCTAAACTTCACTGACTTTGCAGGTAGGAACCTGCTCCATTGGTAAATTCCAGTGATATCTTATTCAATAAAACCCCATAATAATACCTGTCTTGGAAAAGTAAATGGTAAGGCGTATTAAAAGCTTGAAGAGTCTGACTATTTTCTACTAAAAAAAAAAAAAGTATCTTTTAGCTTTTCTGTCATGCTTGTTTTCAGTAGCACATCACAAAAGGCTGACAAACACCAATTTCTACATGAAGTACACATCCACTGACTCATTTAATGCTTGACCTTTCAGGTCAATTATTAAAACAAATCCCTTTTTACTAGGGATGTGCTACTTTGTGAAGAAAAGCACGTAAACGAGAACCCGTGTGAGACACTCCAAAACTTTCCAGGAACTTTTACCCCCGCAATTTTCACTTGTAAACTACTCAGGCTAAGATGCCTTGCTCAGTAGATCTACACAGCAAGTCTTTCAATAACAAACGGGGCACCAAAAAACCTTTCTTTACAAGTCAAACCTTTTCTTTTGCCAAGATGATTATTGCTACACAATCCTTACATAAGTATTAACAATTGCAAGAGAACAGGCTGTCCACAGGATGCCTAACATCTATTTTCAGTGGAAACAGAAGTCAGCTTTTTCTACAAATAATCAGCTCTGCTGGATTCATTTTATAGTTACAGGACAGCATCTGACTTTTTATGGCCTATACATTACTTGCAAGACAAGTGGATCATATTACTCACTCCTTAAAAAAATAAATTTTACTTATTCGTTAAGTATGACCATATGTAACACAACTGCAACATTTTCAGCACATAATTCTTTTAGTATCTGAAAGAAAATGCCCAATGATAAATTCAAGAAGGGCCAGTTCTGTTTAATTTACCATCAAATATACAGATTACAGCAACTACATTATGTGGCAATTTCTTTTGCAGTGTCAATTATGTAGCTAACAGATACAACTACATTATGCAAATTATAGAGTAACGTTAGTCTGAAAATGAAATATGGAAGACAGCACATAAATGCATCCCTGCTGCATCTTTGATTGATATTTACTTGGATATTATGGATGAGTAATGCAACTTAAAAGGTCATATTTTCAGAACCCTTTAGAAGTCAAGTTAAAGACTCGAACACAAAACTTACGTATAGTAAGCGTCTAAGAAAAGCTCAACCCATGAAACAGATTTTATCTAATGTTTCACACAAGGTCAGATCTGTGCTACAATCAGTTTCAGCATCCTTGCTTAGCTCTGTTTCACTCAAAACGGCTGTTGACCTAAAAATTTTGAGCAATCGCCTCATTGCATTGGTTGTCCTGAGTCATATAATAGCAAGACACGAGGCTCTTAAGCAGAAAAACTGTAACAACTGTTATTAGAAAAGAATCTTACAATAAGTCTTTAATAATACTGGTTAGAAATCTCACTGCGGTGCTTCTAAAAGGGAAGCTGAAGTAGAAAGTTTCAGAATCCTTTCTTTGCTACGAGTTTTCTGTCTTTTTTTTATTTTAAATAAAAATCACCTTTCTCCCTTCCCAAGGCAATATTCATTAAAGACCAAATACTATCTTTGAAACAAAAGGATGAGGCAAGTCATGTGCTTTACCCAGAAATTATGTGGTAACAAGCTAAGAGGATTCCCAACACCCCCACACTCATCCTTTATGCACATCTCCACAACATCCCTCATGCCTTTCTAAAATTGGAATATTTGTAGAAAGGGATGATCCAGATTTCTAACTTTAAAAGCCCTATGGACTGTCCAGTTTAATCACTTCTTGTAAGTGCTGCATAGGCTACAATGTTCCGTAATTTCTAGAACCCTGCATGTTGCAGCTCGTATGACTCTAGTTTCATTAGCAGGATTTTTGTCAAAGTTTTAGCTATAGATGCTCTTATCTAGCGCATAGGCTTTTTTTGGGGGGGGAAGGGGGGTTGGTTTTTTGTGGTTTGTTTTGGTTTTTTTGAGGCATCAACCAGCAGACAGAATTCTGTAAAGAAAAATTACGCTCAGCTGAAGATTTCTAATCTACAGAAAAGCATTTGATAAATGAGAAATGAACTACTACTTATGGGCAGACAGGAATTCACAAAAGAAGGCACAGCCTGGGGAGGATACCTCATGCACCCATAGGCTGAGGGCTGCCTGACTCAAAAGCAGCTTTGAAGAAAAGGATCTGGGGTCCTAGTGAACATGCCTCAAAAGAGAAGGTTGGGGGGGATCTTATCAGTGTGTATAAATATCTGATGGGAGTGAGTGAACATGACAGACTCTTCTCAGTAGTGTCCAGTGACAGAAAAGAGGCAACAGACACAAACTAAAATACAAGAAATTCCACTTAAAGAAAGACTTTTTTTTTTCTGGGAGTGTTGTCAAACACCAGACCAGGTTGACTAGAGAGTTTATCAAGTCTCTATGCTTTGAGATATTCAAAACTCAACTGGACAATGCCAAGAACAACCCTGCTCTAGCTGACCCTGTTTTCAGCAGGGGAGTTAGAATCATAGAATCATTTAGGTTGGAAAAGACCTTTAAGATCATCAAGTCCAACTGCAAATCTAACACTGCCAAGTCCACCGTTAAACCACGTCCCTAAGCGCCACATCTACACAACTAGATCTCCAGAGCTCGCTTCCAACCTCAACTATTCTATATTATTTTGAATATAAATTTTATTTTTATGAAGTGATTTTATGAAGTACAAATTTGGCAACTATAACACATCTTGCTAAATAAAAGTAGTTAGCCTAATGATTAGTTCAGAGTGGTTTAACTTGCAGCCCACAGTCCCAATCCAACCTGCTGGCCATTCCAACTATCCTAGAGTCTGTCGTTTCCCACAAGTGAAGGGATTACATAGTTTGGGCACCAAACAGCCAAAAATCAACCATACCCACCCTGCACGCTAGTGGCTAGGTAGAGACGTGGAAAAATAACATGATGCCCTGGTGGTATGCAGCTTAGGGATGCTCCATAAACCATGATCGCTACAGCCATAAAGTTTATGGAAACTTTGGTTACTTGCTGGACTAGGATTTGGTAGACTTGATCCAACCTGTAGCTTTGCTACTGGCCTGGAGCATGACCTTGAACAAAAGATTTCTCTTCCTCATGCCTGTGTCTTCATTAGCAAGACAGAGATAAAGCTCACCTCTTCTGTATATACTTCAAGAGTTACAGACAAAAAGAAAAAGTATTTGATATTGTTATTTAAACTGTCTAACATCAATATTTAACAAAATGAGTGGGTTTTTTTTTTTGTAGGGACTTAGAGTATCTTTTGAATTGCCTTTACGTTTTTATGGCACTTTTAGCACGGAAATGAGGAAGAACATTTCCCCCTCTGCCTCCCAAAGCTCCATACAAAAAGCATGACTACTTTATATCATTGATACTTCTGAACATTTGGCTTTGATAATTTGTTAATCAAGAGAGTGAGTTTAAATAAGACTACAGTTTCAAGGTAAATAAAGCTCTAAATGGAATTAAGTCTTGATTAGTTAAAGAACAGATTTTAAAGAGAAGCTTAATAGCAAATAAAAAAAAAAACAAAATGAAACAAAATATACAGTAATGTATGATTCCAAGAGTTGTGTAAGTCATTGCTATATCCCCTTTAGCTGTTACTCCTGCTTCAAATGCTTGTTATTTACTTTTGTTTGTTCCAGTGTGACTAATCCTTTGTCACAAGCATGTTCTTACTGAGAGATAATATCTGTGCTTCAGCATTACCTGGTTCAAGTACTCCATTTATAAGAAAATCCCCATTGTTCAAGCAGAAACATTAAAGAAAGTATTTCCTTTTCACAATTCTCAAATCTTACTCAGCATCTTGACAAAAAAAAAAACCCAAACTCTTCCATTCCCAAATCTCCTCTTTTGCATTAACAGAGTATACAAGAGCACTAGCGTGCATTTTTCTGCTTGTGTTCTTAGAGCTTCTCACTCACATTTTTAAAGGAATTCCATTTGAAACATCTCTGCCCAAAACATTCAGTTTTAAGCTTACTCTTGCATTTGTTTGTGAACAAAAACAAATCACTTAAGCATATTAAATGGAGGATGGCAGCTACCTACTCCAGTTTCAAAAGTCCAAACTTAATTGATCATATAATCATTTGCAAGTGTTCAGCATCTCATACAAAGAATCCAGAAAATGCATACGAAGTGCTGACTGGTGAGGCAAAGAACTGAAAAACATAAACTTGCATCTGGAACTGATCTTGGCAAGAATTTCTTAAGCAGACAAACAATACATGTAGCAGTGTAAAAAAAAAAAAGGTCAACATAAGACCCTTTCCATATTCTGAAAGGGGTACACTGACCATCAAGCTATTGAGTCTTCTGTTTTCTCAGACAGAGCACAAGTTCTGTCCTGAGTTTGAGGTAAATCACTGGAAAGTTTTAAAACCCATTCCTACTTCAGAATAATTGGAAAATTTTCTAACAAAAGCTTGCAAAATTGCAACTTGTTGCATTCTCAATGTATATTTGAAGTTAGATACTACCTTGAAGGCTGAAGGTACAGAGAAACTAAATGACTATCCATTTTAACATTGGGTAAATCGTGTTAAAACAAATAAAAATAGTATTGGTAGTGTAATATTATTTATCAATTGCTGCTTAAGCACGTAAGAATTCTGAAAAACCCAGTAAGTCTTAAATTGTCCTAAAGAATTTCCATTCTGTTGTTTCCTTCGCTAAAGATCAAAATATGTAATCACTTTCCAGAGGCTTTATCTTGTCCAAGACCTGTGCCTGTGGTTCATTCTGATCACTTGCTCGGCTGGTTTTCTGATCACTTTTTTGGAGGTAAGGACCACTGGAAATAAGTATATGACTCCACAGGAGTGAGGCTGGATTTGATATTATGCTGTTATCAGTTGTATTGTTCTTGCTTGCTTCCTGTCAACGTTAGTCTCCATATTTCTAGTTAACAAATACGTTTCCCTTACCCTTACCTAAAGAAGTTTTTATATTTAGTAGTTAGTGTGAGACTGGAGTGTTGTAGCTGCTCTGCACCCATTCCTTGGACAGACGTATTTCAGGCATGCTAAATCAAAGGACTTACTTTACTTAATGAAAGTTACTTGTACAAGGCACTATTAGACTTCCCTTTACAGAAACCATAGATTTGTGAAAATATACAGAAAAGAAGTTAGTTTTACTTTCATAAGCAACTCCTATACAATCAATTCAGTTCATAAACTGTACGAATGCAGTTCATGTACTTGTATCAATTTGGTTGTTTCTGATTCTAAATAGTTATATTGTAATTGCTTGGCAGACTACTATAGAGGACTTCAACGAGATGCAAAATGGTCTAAAATCAAAATAAAAGACTGCATATGCATTATAAAACTGGAATGTTTTCCTGAGATTGTCAAACACTGAACAGCAGTCTTTGCTACTCAGGGTGAAATGTTGCCCTATTTAATAATACAAACCCTTGAAGTGGGGAAAATGAATCATGTTTGAGATGATAGATTTTTTTTTTTACCCCTTCAAAATACATGCATTGTTTGTCTGCTTACAAAATTCTTACCAACTAAGATCAGTTCCAGATACAAGTTTATATTTTTCAGTTCTTTGACTCAGCAGTCGGTACTGCGTACGCTAAGATACAGCAGCCAAATTTTACAGCAATTGTGGGCCATTTGAGTACCTACAGTACCTAACTAAGAAATACCAATGGCGTTATGACAATTTCTTGTTGTAACCTTTGCTGTATTTCTTTTCTATTTCCCCCACAGTTAAGCACACAGATGGTAAAGCAGCACTTCAAATATACCAAATACTATGTTGGACTTTACTAATTTTAAGCTTCTGGTAACTTTTCTTCTCTACAATAATGAACACACTAAAAGCTGAACAAAAAGCAATGTGTAGTAATAAAAACAAAGAATAGAAACATGAAAACATATATAATACTTCATTAGCCAACTGACAAGCTGCATATTCTTGCATACAAGAAAAGCTGCTGCTGGAACACAACTCCTGGGTTTCTCTCCTAATTTGAGTCCCAAAACTTTGCTTATCCTCTTTTAAATCTGATTGAGCACTCAAATTTTGAGTCTGATGAGTAAGATCTATTATCCAAGTACATGCACCCAATAACTATGGTTTATAGCAGAACTCATAATAGGTTCTACATTTGTGGTACAATTTATGAAGTTGGTAGGCAGAAAGGAACTGAAAATGGTTCAAGTGATCGAAAGGAATATACATCTCTGTTTCTAAAGCTTGCCATTTTCATGCAAAATCTTATAGCACAGAATGTTGGCAGTTAAAATACAAATGAACAAATGTTATCTGTCCTTCTACATGACAAAAGTACTGACTATACCTCCATTTTCAAACATGTATTATTACTTTTTATCAAGCACAAAACATAAAAAAATATTTTTGGAAGCTGTTGGAAAGCCAGAACATTCTAATATTAACTACATTCACTTCAGTTTTTTTTGTTTCCAATGCTTTTCAAACTCATACTTTATTTTTAAACATCCATTTGTTTTTTCCAGCAATTTACAAGGAAAAAGAGAAAAAGATTATATCATCTTCAAGGCTGTGACATCTTAATGGAAAAGTTGTTACCGTTAAAATTGCAATAGTCTATCTCTGACTTGATTTCTGATTCTTCTGATGATAGATATGGGTTTATTAACTTTAGACACCAATGCAAATCCACAACTAATGTACTGTACAATCAAATGATGCTTTTCCATAAACACACAGGCTAAGAAAAAAAATAAAGCTACAATTGTCTGAAAACATTGTTTAAATTACATGATTTATAATACCTCCACAGGATTCTTACTCAAACATCATACAATTGAGCATTTATTCAACCTTTCACTTCTTGTAATACATAAGAGCAGAGGGGAAAGAGCATTCCTTGCCAACTGGCAAACTAATAGCACTGCAGTAGCTAACAGTGGTGACCATTTTTCTTTTACCTTGAACAGTAGTACAAATCAAAGCTTTTAGAAGCAGCCTATTTCTTCCACACGAAAAAAAAATTACTTCAATATTACAAATAAAAATAAATGCCTATAAACCAGAAAAAGTTACGAATGAAATGCCTCCCTCTCTCCACTCAAGCTATTCTACCTATCTCAAAGCATAACTGGTCCCTCCAAACCAGAGTCTTCTTCAAAACCACCACTGTCCATATCAGTCAGATATCTTCTTCCTCCTCTGCCCAGTTATCTGGGTCTACTTGAGAAGGAACAAATAATCTCTGGTTTCTTATCCTTTCAAATGAGCTTGTTGCCTTGAGAAGCTGAAGATTTCAGCCATTTACTTACACATGTAGTAGATATTCTGTAGAAAATGTGCAAGAGACATGACACCGGCCTGAAAATTTTCCAATTTAATTCTGGTTGTTAGATAAATAATAATGAGAAAGAGTAAGAACTGCTTACTTTAAGTAAGACCAAGAGCTTACTTTATTCAACTTTAGCATATGCAATTATAGCAACAAATGAATAAATTTGAGAGTGGTAGTATTTCCAAAGCCTACCATCAGAAAAAGATTTCTCAATTTTAGAGAAAAAAAACAGATTGCTTGTTATAGTCAGATTACAGAAGTTTAAATACTTGATGCAAATGAGAACAAGACCAATTCTTGCAATAGAAGAAATTCTGTTTACATTTCATTTCAGATATTTGTAACAAGATATTAACCACTCTTTTTCCATGTGTTGAATTTCATGTTTTTTTAAAAAACAGCTGTAGTGCTTTCCAACAGTTTTCATACATATCTGATATAAGCAAGAAACAAACTAAATGCATTTGATGACTCTTTCAACAGTATTTACTATTCAGTTATGGCACTGTGAGCAAAACTGAGTTGAGTTTCCACTGCAACTGGTTTACTCTCCTTTTAATTAAAAGGTAGACTGCATAGTTAATACAGTAAAAATAATTAGGATATTAATTACCCTCAGTGCGGCAGTATTTAATCTCTCCTGTCATAACCACACGACAAAACAATTTTAAAACATGTTGCAGCACGACCATAAATTGTTTTCGATGTTGAAAGACATTCAGGCTCAGTCTTACACAAGCATTTATGTGCAGAAGCATAAAACAAATTCCCCACTGATAATCCTTTAGACAGCCAGGTTTGCACCCCTAAATTTCCCTAGGTATCTACACTCTGCAGGGGTGAGAACTCAGACCCATGTCCCATCATAACACTCTCTCTAACACGCTCTGCCTCTGGCCTGGTGAGTTTGTCTCTGCAGCAGTACAATTTCAAAAGGTTTACAGAGCACCTCTCCCACCCACCCCCTTCCTCTCCATTCCAAAGCCCTGATGGTCAGCATAATATTGTGGGCGTTATGAAATGTGGATTTTATTTCTGTCCGGCTATGGGCAGACCATCACCTGAGTCCCAGCATTCAGCATGAGATCATTATGATCTTTACTGAGAAAGCTGACTGTCCCAATTCAGTTTCTCAGATCATCAACTACTGGCTACAGCTGCAATGCAGATCACTGTGCAATTGCAAAGAGCAATTGCATACGTGCACAAGAACTAGATGGTTGGCTGAATCAGTTCTGTGTATGCTTGGCCTGGGCTATTTTGTTTTGTCATTTGAGCCCCAGGAAGCACTTCAACCATGCAAACGGCTTCTTTAGACACTGCCACGATAGTGTAGTGGCAGTGCCTAGCTGCACCACTTCCTCAGTTGGTCAAATCCAAGGTGAGCCTATATGTCCTCCAAGTTGCTCTGTAAGAAGTTATCTTGAATATGAGAGCTAACCAGCTAAGCCACTGGTACTGTCCAATTACTTGCACATGGGTTTTTTTCTGCTGAGTTCCTTAAAATATCCTGTATAATAAAACATATGTTGCAACAAACATACTGCTCAATGAAACAAACAAGCTACATTTTAAAGAACTTACCAAATTTGGTGTTGGAATACACAATTCAAGAAACTGACACCTAGAAGTTAGACACAGGAATACTCACAGTAAACCTCAACACATTAATTATATAGATGCTACTCATGTAACTAGCATAGACACAATTATTTAGGAATTTAATATCTACATAGCTTCACAGATATGAAGCTTTTTATCCTACAATGAAAACTGAGGCATGCTACATAATCAGTAAGTTCTTTCAAAGGAAGATGTCTTTACTATCTCAGTGCACAATACTTTTTGCTATCTAAACCACATCAACAAATTCTGCTGAATTACATAAATGGGAGAGTTAGCAACCAAAACAGTGAAAAGGACAGTCATTTCCACAGATATTTGGAGAGTCCTACTGCTAGAAAAGAAGTGCTTGCAGATTATGATTCTTTGCTAAGGAGGCAGCATATTAAATTGATTTTTATCGTGTGTGGCGTTGAGTGCAACAAAGCAAAGTTGTTAGAATTTCTGTTCAGGGCATCATTCAGTGATGCATGTCTTTTAATCACATTTTCTAAACAGTTCTATGAGTCTAACTTACAACACTGTCACCATATGGAATGAGTATTTCTCAACAAAGATGAAAATCCTTTCAAAATTTAATTCCTTTAACAGACTGCTTCTTTAATGCCACCAAGAGAGCATTGTGATAGTACAGACACTAAAAGAAGTCATAATGTTTTAAGAGCACTTTCTTCAGACACAAGATGCAAAATATCATTATTCGAGACCTTCTCCCACTTCAAATCAAACAGGAAGCAAAAGACATACATACAAGATAACCCAAACACCCCTTTAGTGTATTAAGAAGAAAACAACAGCTCAATTTTAATAACACCATCACTAAAAACTGTAATTGCACCATTATAAGTGAACACTTTTTTTTTTCTTTCTCCTCAAAGAGAGGGCTGTAACAAAACCTATATGCAGCTACAGAAGACATTGCTGAGCTGGTTCGGTTCCAGCTCCGAAGTGGTTACATCCAGTCGAGCAGTATCTCCACATTTGGCAGTTTACACTTTGCTTGAAATCAACATTCAACAAGATGACAGCGTGAAGACATCCATCAGTGTCATGGGTTGAACTTACTGATCTTGGTGTTGTACCTAACTCCTGCAAAGGTGACCTACTCACACACCAGCAAGCTGATGAAATTTATGACTAGCCGAATGACTACAGTAAGAAAAATCCTCCTGTTGGTTCTACCTTATATAACACAGACTGGCAGTAATGCTAACAGGCAGCGCTTTTCACTGCAGTGACTTTTTGAAAGCTTTGAAGTTGAATTTATATTTTATTTTGTTATAACAAAGTTCATGACACGAAGAGTGTGAACTACATTAGGGAAAGGATTATAGGCTCTTCAGATAGATAAAACACTGTTCAGTGTGGAAGAGCTGACTACTCTGTGCACCAAAGCTTTTTGGACATTTTATTTCACTTCTTTTTCCGATATGCAAGGAAAAGATCACTATTAAATTTGATGTGATGGAATTCTTCCAAGGTATAGTATAATTTGAACACATTAAAACAAATCAAGACTAACCAAAAGACAACAAGTTCAAGAATTCCAAGAATTAAATCAGGTATGTTGCTATTTATTTCAAGACAGATTTAAGAAAGAATGAATAGCACTTCTCATGTGGCCTGTAAGCCACATACGATCCTCAGGTTTTTACTCCTTAACACATTATATAGAATTACCTTAACAGAAGTTCTTTGGGTAGTTTTTTGTTAATAAGGGCTTCATCATTATTTGAGAAAACCTAGAAACAGAAAGAAAAAAACATAATTTAAGAAGACCAACAAGAAAAACAGCTTTTAGAGAGTCTTTTCACCTTTTACTTAGGTGCTTAATTCTTTTAAATTACTGTTAATATCAAGTTTTCAACATGTTAGTTGGTAATACTATAAATTATTTCAATATACACAACAGGGCCACACCCACGCGTACACCTGCTCCTCCCTAGTGCTAAGATTTAACTGCAAAAAATTGTGGAGCAACTTAATTATCATTAAACAAGCAATCAGAAGCCACACTTATACCCCATAAAGAAGTGTTTTAGGCAGTAGTGAAACTTCTAGCAATAGCAAGTCACCTACAAAGATGCACTAGTTGCACAGTCCTAAAACTGTCCCATTACAGAAAACAGAAATCAGACACTTTCCAGTTATTCAGGTCCCTTCCTTCACCGTCTACAGTGTAAATACTTTGGCCCAGGTATGTAAATATGGATAAAATATAACAATCTAAAGATTTAAAGAATTTACTGCCACAGATATGACAGCAACTGCTATATAAGCAAGGGAAGCACCTCAAGAAATGCTACAAGAAAAACTGAAAATACCTCTCACCCAGAACTTCATATTACTAACATATCTCCTAAGAAAAAGAAAGTGGAGAGACTGAAAGAAAATGCTCAAGGGAAAAAGCAGGCAATACTAAGATTATATAGGAAAACGTTTCCACAAAAGGAGAAAAGCATCAGACAACAGTTAAAAAGAAAACTAAACAAAGGAGATATTGACCGGACTTACAACTTACTGTAAATATTTAGGTTTGAGAAATTTTGCCCGAGGAACACAGCAATAAACAAAACAGAAGGTAAATCAGAATTTAACGAACCATGGCATAGACTGGAAGAAGCCAAAGTCACAAGCATTGACTTCCCCCTATAAAGAGAATACCTTTATGGAGTCCATTTGCTGCCCACATTACCAGAAACAAAAGCTAGAAAGAGGGATCCAAAAGAGCCGAGAGTTTTCTGAATGCTAAAAGGTAAATATGAAAACCACACAAAACAAAAACATGAAAAACAACTGGAAGAAATCTTTCCCCTGTCCTTCACTAAGAATATGCTATTCCTGACTCAAGCATCAAGGTATATTACTCCTTGGCCATCAACACATATCACATACATGGTAACTATTTGCTTTGCTTCTTGGGTTTTTTTTTTTTTTTAAAAAAAAAAAAAGGAAGCTCAACAAGAGGTGGTTCTGAAAAAAGGTACATCAAGCAAAGAGTGAAAAAAAGCTGAATATAAGCTTGGCTCTGTCTTCATAAAAAAAGGGAGACAGCAGAAAGTACACATCCGGCAATTCTGAAAATATCTCCCTAAAAAACACTGTAAGATTAGAAAACTTGAATTTCCTTCTGGTCACCGTCAAGAACTGTTTTCCTCTTCCAGTACATCCTAGGCTGATTTCAGGTCTAACTGCATACTGCCGTTTCTCGATTTTGACACAACAGCAAAAGCCACTTTCTTCACCCACCACCTCCGTGCACAGTTATCCACACATCTCAGAACAGGTTAAACCACGACAGGACAATAAAACGGTCAACTCTCAATAGGACCAACAAATTTAATCACGCTTCCTTTTCCTGCAACTGGAGCAGCACAATTATTCACGGACTGGTGACTGTAGATGTTCAAAGCATAAAACACCTATGCATATATATTTCAATAGGACAATTCTAGTTCCTTCAGAAGAGAGACATTCTTGGCTTTAAGCAGTTCCACATGGCTGACCACAGGTTCAGGTTTGCTCTGATTCTGCTTTACATCCGATACTCGTTGCTGTCAGTATTTTCAGCATTTACGCTGAAATACACTATGTACATCAACACTGGTTTTAGAACTGGTTGACTGCTTCTGAGCTTGGCAATTCATAGATTTATGAATTATCTGCATGTACGCCATTTTAATATTATATGCTACTCAGTTTGCAGCTTATAGCCTGAAAACAATAGTATATATTGGGATAATTTCTCAGAAGAACAGTCAAAACACAGGCCTAATTGTGTTTATTGCAGTACTCATTCAGCAAAAGGAGACATATATGCCATCCTCATAGAACTTATGATCACTAAAGAGCAAAGTGGCAGAATATTCTTGTGCATTACAGGTTAAAAAAAAATAAGTTGCAAAAAAAGGAAGTTACCTCCGTGAAAGCACACAAGGTCTGCGATAAAACAGATGAGTGAACTTAGATCTCATTAATTCTGGTCCAGAATCTGAACATTCAGTATCATAGAACACGAAAAATCCTCTTTCAACTTAATTATTCTACAGTTGCAGATAATTCCTCAAAAGTCACATCATCTAGAATACACTTCCCACTTATATGCATAAATATATAGATTTAAATATATATTTGCAGACTGCTACTAGTTTACATGTGTGCCATCACTTTGCCAGTATCAAAGCTGTTATTATCCATTTTTTCTTCACACCGTAGATTCACAGATGTACAGTGATGTGGATATATGCTCACTGTATGAAGGCGACACAGCATTTAAGTTTGTAAGGTATGAGCAAGTTACTATTTAATACAAACAGCTACAATGCGTGCTCAAGACTTTTGAGTATTTCCAACTACTCACTAATTCCTGCATTAAAAAGCCAAATCACTACAAATCATAGCACAGGCTTTTGGGAATAGTAAGTATTTCTCTACCGAGGCCAAGCTGAAAATCTAAACCTACCACCAAATTGGCAACTCTTATGGGAAAAGGGCTTATAATCTCTATACGCTTATGTGAGATATCTTTAGACTTTTAAGTTAAAGTTGGACGGACAAACTATTTCGAATACATGACAGCAGATAAGACCAATATGGTTGCATTTAGGAATCCCAGTTAAAACTGAAAAAAAATGCAGCTTTTACTACTGAATATGAGAAGTGTGTGACTTGCCCAGACACACAAGGTACCATGCCTGCTACACAAGTCACAGATGAGGCCACAAACAGATTCGAAGCTGTTTTCCCTCAAACAGTAAGTTTTATTTGTTCTTGTATGCATTAGCTATAGTTATCATATCATAAAGCATTATTTCTTATGGAACAAGAATATTTAGAAAAATGAAAGCATCTCTTTTACTCTGAAAAAAATGTATTAGCCTCTACAGTCATATTGCATTTGCATCTCAGAAGAAGAGAGGGACTTCTTTAAAGGCTCTTCAATACTAGTTTTCCCCCAAATGAAGAACAGGCATGGGATAACTGGGGTAGTCATCTTCTAGATGAACATTTGTAACGTGATTTTGAATGTGTGCAAGCACAGAGAAAAGAGAGAAGGTGCAAACAGGATAATATATTTATTCTTTGAACATTTCCAGATAATCTAAAACTTCCATTAATTAAATAAATACCCTGAGTACATTTATGTATCACCTCTCTGAAGTAAACAGTGCCATCCTTTTTATTTTTTACTTGATTTTAATCACATAACTTCTAGTTTTCTGTTTCTATTTATAAAAAAAACCACCAAAAACCATCAGTCAAGGAAGTGCTCAATCACTGTAAAAAATATTCAAATAATCATGTCAAATATGATTTTTCTTCAATTACAGATAGTGCTGACAATGACATGCCCTCAAAATACCTGTATACAATAATACAAAATAACAATTAAGAATACCGTGAATGTAAAAAGAATATTTCTTCTTTCTTTGCTTTTGCATTTGGTAGCAAATTTGACTGTGTTAATGACAGCATATCTCTAACTCTAGAAAAGTGTGGTTTTAATTGTATAAAAACCCAAAATACAACAGACAAATCTGTGCACAAGGAAAAGGATAGATGAGATTGAACATACGTAATAAATGTTACTCTAAATTTCCTGTAAACATAAGAGATACAGAAAATCTCTACATTCTTAAAGGAATTGCGAGAACAAACAAAACAAAACTCACAAGAGAAAACTGTAATTGCTTATTACTTGAATCTTGAGCCATTTCTTACATTCTTTAACTGACCCCTCTTGGTGGTATCTTCACTGTACTTTTGAAAGACTGGTTATAATGAGCTAAAAAGGGAGTATTTCCTTAAAAAATGACCTGATACTTGCTTACACTAAATTTTTTCAGTAACTACCATTTTTTTAAATCTGTTTATTGTATAAATAAAGTATCCGTTGTGCAAATCTGTCCAATCCAAGAAGAATAATCTCCCTCTTTTGCTTCCCCTTCTGTATTATTAAACATACTTATTGCCACTAGTCCTAGAATACAACTTCTTGGTACACCACAGTTAGCTTGCCACCATTAAAAGCACCATATACTGTTCTCTTCTGGTCTAAGAGTTAGTGATAAAGCTCTCCTTTTTGGTTTTCACCAAAATTAGTGAGTTGAAGAAACCTTTTCTGATGGAGTCACACACTTGTGATTTTGTACCCAGTCTGGCAAAGAACTGTAATGTGCTCAAAAAAGTTCATTTTTCTCTACAAAGAAACAAAGGAATATTCATCCTGGTTTATCTAAAACATTTAGAAATTCACATCAACTAGTATTTCAAGATCAAAATAAGGTTATACTACTAATTTTGTTGATAGTCCTTAGGTTTTTTTAATGATGCAATTTCAGTTGTCATTCAGTCCTCTATAGAAGAGGACTATTTTCTTTACAGATGAAACAGCTTTGTTAACAGCTCAGCTGTTATGGCTCAGTTCCACAGCGATATTTATCTATCTAATTTCCACTGAAATCAGAGTAGATAAGGACTTTCAACCTGTCAACTTTTCAAATTAAAAGTTATTAAAAACCAGACTCTCAAAAATAGCCTTCCTTAGTAGTGTGCTAAAGTGAGTAATTATGGGTAAATGTAGATTTGGGAAAGAGGGAAGATGAAGTCTGAGAGACCCCAAAGAACATCAGCAAAAAGAGAAGACACATATATTCTGAAAACAAGGCTGAATTCTTTATCAAGTCAGGAATAAAACCCAACATTGGGTCACTGTCACCAAAGCAGACAATACTTTGGAATTTAAATCCATACATTTCCCTTCTCCTATGGTTGACAGAGCAAAATTCCTAGTTAAATTGTAAATATTGCCATATGTAAAAAGCATCAAGTCTTCCAGGTTTTCACTGGCAAGAACAGTATTTATTTAGTATTATTTATGCAGTAATAGGCATCGTAAGAACAAGATGTTTTAAAGGAAAATCCTGAAAAATAAAATTAAAGTTTTATTCAGTTCCCCTGACGTGCAGATTTTTGTTACCAAACACAAAACCCACCAGCTTGCTGCTCATCTCTCCTCCTCAGTGGAGACACCTAATTCTTGCCTGTGCAATTTCCCCTTCACCATGCTACTGAAATTGCCTCTTGCTATAGTGACAGCAGATCAGCTTTGCTACCCAGGGCAGTTCATGAGCACACTAAAGTAATGAATGGCACCCTAAAAATCTCTATATTTAAATACAGCAGAAAAATGGAGGCAGAAGAAGGGAAAACAATCTTTCCTTACGATAAATTTCAGATTATCTCACATATTACACTATAGAGTGCTCTCTAATGGTCAGAGAGTTGCTGCTAGCTGACATTTCCTCCAGAAATGTACAATTAATGCATTAAACAGGCAGATATGCAGAATCATTTAACACCATGCAAGTAGCAAAATGTAATCGTATCTAGGCAACAAAAGGAGTGTTAGGCGAATGGATGTGCATTGCCAACAGAACTGAAATAAGTGATATCGAAGATGCAACAGCTGATGGCACAGGCTGGTGTTAAATTAGAACCCATGATAAAGCTTTCTGTACAATCAATAAAATTACAACACACCAAAGTGAACCTTGAAAGGCGATGTCATCTTGAACCAAGCTCGTCTACAGCAGAGACAGACTGGCAGAGTCTTTTATTTCAACACACAGATGCTGTCTGCCCTCCAGGCTCTCACTCCTATGCTCCAGCTGCTCACCGTGCTCCGTCTCAGGCTTTGACTTTGTGCACTTGAAAGACCCAGCCATCCTGGTCTGTTGTGGTCGCCAACCTCTTTTTTCCTTGGACACCCTCTACCAGAACCCAGGGCAAAGCCTTTTGTTCTTATTGTGTTGGTCATCTTAAACAGTCAAGGCTCACCTTCAGAGAGCAAGATCAAATACACCTGGGAACATCTCTCTCTTTCCATAATGCCTTCCGCTAACCTAGGGCTGCCTATAAGGGCCATATTGCTTTTAAAGTTTCCCCAGAGTAAGTGCTGTCCAATATAATAAAACCTGCCAGGCAGAAGCAGCTGGCCACACTGCCCACTTTGCTACTTGGTCTTCTTCCAGAAGAGCCATCATTCTTGTTTTGCCAGCACTGGTATTCATACCACATCATTCACATTTTACTGGAGGGCATCAGTCTGGCTCTGCAAGGCCCTGTTCTCAGTGGGTGACAGATCAAGGTCATTTGTGAACTTCAGAGCTGATGTCTGTAGCTGCACAACTCTGTCTCAAGGCCTTTGGCCTTTCCAACTCGGCTGCCTCTTAGCATGGAGCAGGAGGTGCTTGGAGGTTGCCTTGCCTGCTGTCTCAAGCACACCAGCTCATTCTCAGTTGACCGAATAGCTCACATCACAATCTCCTGTATGTTTTTCAGAAGGGCAGTCACCTACTGCCAACAACATGTTTGGAAATCACCAATCAAGCCTTTTCAAGGGTATGGCTTAATTACTGCAAGCAGCCAAGGTATTAAGGCCTAACAGGTTAGCCTGACCTGTTAGCTGAGCTGACCATCCTTTAATGCAAGACTTAACCTCATCTCCTACAAAGTCACCAAAGAGACAGCAATCCTCTGAACTAGCCCCACACATTAAGCATACTTTCACATACTGCTGCCTTACCAGCACTGTTGTTTAAGGTGCTGTGACACAAATTTATTTAAACATTTAATTAATTGTAAATTCTGATACAAACCAAAGAGGCACAGGACAAACTCAAAGTTGCATTCAGACTGACTTGAGTGTGATAGCTCCTACTTTAACTTGTTAAAAATTATGAATGGGAAATTCAGTGGTTTGCAGAATTAGTGATTGACCTAATTACTTGCAGGCCTAGAATTCAGTTGAAAGATAGGATTTTATCAATACTCACTATCATGTAACTGATGTTTGTTAGCCTGCATGACAGAAATATTAGGTTCAATCCAGTATCTAACCAAAAGAAACAGGCATTACAATATTATTTGCAAAAAAGTTTTACAAGTTCTGCTTCCCCTATGTTACTCTGAGATAGGAGCTACATGGAAGACTAACCCTCCATTCAGGTTATGACCCACCTAGTTCACACTTTGTCTTCTAAAACATTTTGTTCTAACCACTACCAGGGATGGCAAAACAAACCTCAACCACGTGGAAAAATAAACTACTTCTTACCTAATCTTTCATGACTAGAGACTGGATTTTTTTTCCTGAGCTGAACCAACAACTACTGTTTAAACACTAAGAAATTTGGAAAAAGCTGTTAATTGTATCCCTGTATATTCTATAAACATGCATAAAGAGAAAGCTGAAAAAACAGGTTTAACAAAGTTTTATCCCCATCATCTGTTAGTTATATATGATGGGTAAATCTTTTCTTCAGTTTGTTTTCTTTAAAAAAAAAATTTAACAACTGAATATTTCCTTCTTCAGATATTTATCCATTATTCCTCTTTTAAGATTATGCACTTCCAAATAAAAACAGTACATGATGAAGCATTTAGACATTATTCCTAAAAAACAAAACAAACAATTCAATTAACAGTCAAATCTACAAATCACTTCAAAGCGGAACACGGGGAAATCCGTATCATCCACTTTACGGGCTTGGAGATCAACAGACCTGTGGCAGAAAATTAAAATCAAATGGATGAAGCAGTTGTTGACTGTAGTCCATCACAGGGGTAGATTATGCATCTACCGCAGGGTACAGATTCTGTGCTTTCTTTTTCATGAGCAGGTAAAGCACCACGCATAGACTGAAATGCAATTTGCAAAAGCCTAAGTTCAAAACACCCGAGAAAGGTATTTTCCTTCGACCACTCAAGTAACTTTGAGACTCTAAGCAGAAATACTGGAACAGATTCTAACGCAGCTTCCATTACAACATTCACAGGGATTGTGTGCTCAAATTACAATTTGTTTCATCACAAAAATAATCTATTTGGTTTCATGCAGTTTTGTAGAATCATGCTATATAATACACATTCTCAGACATTCAGAGCATAGAATCATACAGGTTGGAAAAGACCTCTAAAACCATCGTGTCCAACCGTCAACCCAACACACCATGTCCACTAAACCATGTCCCTAAGGGCCTCATCTACACGTCTTTTAAATACTTCCAGGGATGGGGACTCCACCACTTCCCTGGGCAGCCTGTTCCAAGGCCTGACCACTCTTTCAGTAAAGAAATTTCTCCTAATATCCAATCTAAACCTCCCTTGGCGCAACTTGAGGCCATTTCCTCTTGTCCTATCGCTAGTTACTTGGCAGAAGAGACCAACACCCACCTCACTACAACCTCCTTCCAGGTAGTTGGAGAGCGCGATGAGGTCTCCCCTCAGCCTCCTCTTCTCCACACTAAACAACCCCAGTTCCCTCAGCCGCTCCTCATAAGGCTTGTGCTCCAGGCCCTTCACCAGCTTCGTTGCCCTCCTCTGGACACGCTCCAGCACCTCCATGTCCTTCTTGTAGTGAGGGGCCCAAAACTGAACACAGGATTCGAGGTGCGGCCTCACCAGTGCCGAGTACAGGGGCATGACCACCTCCCTACTCCTGCTGGCCACACTATTCCTAATACAGGCCAGGATGCCGTTGGCCTTCTTGGCCACAGGGGCACACTGCTGGCTCATGTTCAGCCGCCTCTCAACCAGCACCCCCAGGTCCTTTTCTAGCCGGCAGCTTTCCAGCCACTCTTCCCCAAGCCTGTAGCGTTGCCTGGGGTTGTTGTGGCCAAAGTGCAGGACCCGGCACTTGGCCTTGTTGAACCTCATACAGTTGGCCTCGGCCCATTGATCCAGCCTGTCCAGGTCCCTCTGCAGAGCCTTCCTACCCTCGAGCAGATCAACGCTCCCGCCCAACTTGGTGTCATCTGCAAACTTACTGAGGGAGCACTCGATCCCCTCGTCCAGATCATTAATAAAGATATTGAACAAGACCGGCCCCAGTACTGAGCCCTGGGGAACACCGCTCGTGACCGGCCGCCAACTGGATTTAACTCCGTTCACCACAACTCTCTGGGCCCGGCCGTCCAGCCAGTTTTTCACCCAGCGAAGAGTGTACCTGTCTAAGCCGTGAGCCACCAGTTTCTCTAGGAGAATGCTGTGGGAGACAGTGTCAAAGGCCTTACTGAAGTCCAGGTAGACCACATCCACAGCCTTTCCCTCATCCACCAGGCGGGTCACCTGGTCATAGAAGGAGATCAGGTTGGTCAAGCAGGACCTGCCTTCCATGAACCCGTGCTGGCTGGGCCTGATCCCCTGGTTGTCCCGCACATGGCTCGTGAGCACCCTCAAGACGAACCACTCCATGATCTTCCCTGGCACCGAGGTCAGGCTGACCGGCCTGTAGTTCCCCGGATCCTCCTTCCGGCCCTTCTTATAGATCGGCGTCACATTGGCGAGCCTCCAGTTGTCCGGGACTTCCCCAGTTAACCAGGACTGCTGGTAAATGATGGAGAGTGGCTCGGCAAGCTCCTCTGCCAGCTCCCTCAGTACCCTCGGGTGGATCCCATCCGGCCCCATAGACTTGTGAGCGTCCAGGTGGTGTAGCAGGTCATTAACTTCATCCTCTTGAATTATGGGGGGTTTATCCTGCTCGTCATCCTTGTCTTCCAGCTCAGGGGGCTGAGTACCCTGAGGATAACCGCTCTGACTACTAAAGACTGAGGCAAAAAAGGCGTTGAGTACCTCAGCCTTTTCCTCATCCTTGGTGGCAACGTTCCCCCACACATCCAACAGAGGATGGAGATTCTCCTTGGCTCTCCTTTTGTCATTAACATACTTATAAAAGCATTTTTTGTTGTCTCTCACGACAGTAGCCAGGTTGAGTTGTAGCCGGGCTTTTTCCTTTCTAATTTCCTCTCTGCACGACCTAATGCGATCCCTGTACTCTTCTTGAGTTGTCTGCCCCTTCTTCCACAAGTGATAAACTCTCCTTTTTTTCCTGAGTCCCAGCCAGAGCTCCCCGTTCAGCCAGGCCGGTCGCCTTCCCCGCCCGTTCTTCTTGCAGCACATGGGGACAGCCCGCTCCTGCACTTTTAAGACTTCCTTCTGGAAGAACGTCCAGCCTTCCTGGACCCCTTTGCCCTTCAGGACTGTCTCCCAAGGGACCCTCTCGACCAGTGTCCTGAGCAGGCCAAAGTCCGCCCTCCGGAAGTCCATGGTAGCGGTTTTGCTGGCCCCCCTCCTTACTTCACCAAGTATCGAGAATTCTACCATTTCATGGTTGCTAAGCCCAAGCCGGCCTCCGACCTCCACATCTCCCACCAGCCCTTCTCTGTTCGTGAACAGCAGGTCAAGCGAGGCACCTCCCCTGGTGGGCTCGCTTACCAGCTGCGTCAGGAAGTTATCTTCCACGCACTCCAGGAACCTCCTCGACTGTTTCCTCTCTGCCGTGTGGTATTTCCAGCAGACGTCCGGAAAGTTGAAGTCCCCCACGAGAACAAGGGCTAGCGACTGGGAGACTTCTGCCAGCCTCTTGTAGAATATTTTGTCTGCCTCCTCATCCTGGCTAGGTGATCTATAACAGACTCCCAGCAGGATATGTGCCTTGTTGGCCTTCCCCCTCATCCTTACACACAAGCACTCGACCTCGTCATCACTACCATTGAGCTCTAGACAGTTGAAGCACTCCCTAACATACAGGGATACCCCACCGCCTCTCCTTCCTTGCCTGTCCCTTCTGAAGAGCTTATAGCCATCCATTGCAGCACTCCAATCGTGAGACTCATCCCACCACGTTTCCGTGATGGCGACTAAGTCATAGCTACCCCGCTGCACAATGGCTTCCAGCTCCTCCTGTTTGCCGCCCATGCTGCGTGCATTGGTATAGATGCACTTGAACTGGGCTGCCGATTTCTCTCCCGACATTGGCGTGCGGTCCCTAGGCTCTTCTCTAGTGAGCCTGGTTTTATCCCCTTCCCCCTTCGAATCTAGTTTAAAGCCCTCTCGATGAGCCCGGCCAACTCATACGCGAGAATCCTTTTCCCCGAGAGAAAAGTTGGTGTCAGTTTGTTTTAATGCAGCAATATTTGCTTAGGGATAGCCGTTCAATCTCAGTCATCCAAATTTAATCCACACCACAGATTCATCAGAGCCCTTAGGAGTACACCTTTCAAAACTCCTCCTCTAAATCATCACTTCTGCGTATAGTTGTTTTTACTGCCAAGTTTTATTCCCAGTCTCCAACATTAGCATACAAACTAACACACTGATGGCATGACAATGGAGACCTGAAATCCTCCCAGAATTTGCACATGGAGATTCTTCTGCACGTCCATTTCCCCAGGAGTTTGCACCATTCTAATTTGGACTGACACAGTCCTCCCTCCAGCCACGCAATACCACATCCAGAAAGGCAATTCTTTTTCTTACTGTACTTAGCTCAAACTGTAAATGAAATTACAGCTTAAGTCCTGACTGCATGGCTGAAGCAGAATCCCTTCTTCTAAGCACCTGTGAAACAAAAATTTTGAGTACTAATATTCCCCCCCGCCAAGTAACTGCTCTTCAAAAATATATTTGAGACTTAAAAGGTATAGTTCATTACAGAAATTACTCTATAGCTTCTACAAAGCCATTTCAAAGCAGTGCTTGATCTGCATCATAAACACTATGTCAGAACTGATGTTTTCCTAGTACCGAGAGTGTGAAATCTTTATTATGATGAGCAAACCTTCTCTGCAAGGCAATCTCTCTAGAGTATGAACCAGAAAAAAAGATGACACAAAATCTGTGTTGTGGCTGCACACACCATATATGTAGTGTATAATTAATAAAAGCTTTCAGTTATAAAAGACAAAATTAGGTACCTCTTCATGATTACAAGCAGCAATTATAACTGACTTCAAAGGAAATAGCACCATAGTAGCATTTCCAAAACATCTTTTTCAAACTGTTCCAAGAAAGGTAAGAGGTTGAGATTTAGAGGAGAAACTGGACACTCAATTATTAGTATTTGCCAAAATTTATGGTTCTTGAATTTCTGCAAAAATAAAATAACCTTGATACTTTTGCTTAAGAAATAGATTATAGACCATTTTCAGAACTACAAGCACACTCAGACATTTTGCCCCTTAATATTCAGATAACTACTACATAACATCGAGACATGATATGGAAATGCCTTTCCTCTGTGAAGCTCTGACCTCAATTTCAACCTCTGAAGACAGACAAACTTGACATACTAGTAGAGTTTCACATTTATGCAGATTTGATGATGTCTTGTCTCCTTATTGATTTAAATTTACAGAACATACTGGTTAACCAGTTGAACAGCAATCAAATCCAATGAAAACAGAGTTTACTATTTCCTTCTGCCTGAAGGAGAACACAGAAAAACACTGGGATAGAAAAAAGAGAGTATACCATGAAGTATGGCCAATATTTTAAAGGCAGCAGCTTGATACCAAATTTTAAGTACTTTCTTGTGGGCTACACAGCAGCAGCTTGTGGTTCCAAGTGGTCATAAATGCGCAAGCCCAGAAAAGGGCACATTTCCAGTTCCAGTCCTTCTCTAGCATGAATGCAGTGGTTCCTCCAAGGCAAAGATAACAACCCAGAGGGAATCACTCAAGAGGTTGGCTGTAGTTGATTGTATCAGCTGAGGTGCCCTTATATTTCAGACAATGCAACTACTGTTGCATTTCCATTACCTCCCTGTACCCAACAGAAATTATTTTAGTCCATTTAAACGCTTAAATTTATACTGTAGTTTTGCTTGGGTTTTGGTTTTTGTTTTGTTTTTTTGATTGTGTTTTTTTTGGGGGGGGGAGGGGGGGTGACAGGGAGGATGGGGCGGGATAAGGAGGGAGGTCATTGGAGTCAGCAAAAATCATGCATCTTACAGATTCTGTGCTTTCTTTTCCTTGACGAGGTAAATAACAAATCCTTCCTTAGGCATCGAGACACTCAAATTCCATTTGCAAAAGCCTAAGTTCAAAACACCTGAGATAGGTACTTCCCTTTGACCATTCGTGTAGCTTTGAGACTCTACACAGACATACTGAAATAGAAACTAAGGCAGCTTCCACCACAACATCATTCACAGGGACTGTACTCAAAATTAACCTCATCACAAAAATAATCCATTTGGTTTCATGCAGTCTTGTAGCATCACGCTCTATACACAGATTTTTAGACATTCATAGCACAGTACATTTTCTGAAAAATTAGTCTGAGAGAAAAGTTTGATCTTCACAAACTACTAGTAAAAAAAACCCTTCAATCTCAAGAACAACTAGCTTAAACATTGTTAGAGACATAGAAGTAATTTCTTGATCCTGAAAAATAAACATGGAATTGACAGAGGAGATACCAATATGCTGTGAATTTTAAGTCCATCATTATACTCTTTTTATGCCTTATGTGTACCTTTTTCTGTTGTAACAATGGATAAAGACTTCCTACATTTTTACGAATGCAAATCTGACTTACACCATTTAGAAGTTACTCTATGTTTACAATCTTCCTTCTCAGAAGCTTTACAAACAATTAGAATATCCCACCCCGTGTCAAAAGTTCAAGTGGGAAACCTGTTTTGTAAAAGCTCAGACAGCTGGACTTCAACCCTATCACATTCAAATCAAGTCACCCAAAATACATAGATCAAGCACGATCAGAAATTGTAACAGGTTTTGCTAAAACATAAAGAGAAAAAAAAATGAAGAAATCTATGGAGTATATGGATCACCTTCCTAAAAAGGTTATTAGAAAGAATGCAAGTGAATGTTGTGACTATTGTCTAAACTAGCTCGAGGCTACTGTCTGAACTGTGAGGGAGAAATCTTTGGTTTCACAATTTCATCTAGTTTTGTCCTACTTAGCATATCCCGTTTATGTGTACTTCTGATTCAGTAGAAACACTACCAGAACTATTACACAAGTTGATAACAATTTATATGAAATGACTGCAGTTATTCTGATTTCTAATTGACAAAACAGCTGAAGTACTGTTAATGTCTAGCCTTCTGCTGGCATTCAGATCGATATTGTCACAGTGCCAAGATTAGTACTACTTTTCTACACTAACCTAAAAATAGTTGCCATGCTTCAGTGAAAATCTGGCTTTTATTTTAAACTTTCCACATCTGCTAGCCCCATGTTAGCCCTAATTTTAACCAAGATGAGTAAATATTCCAGTTTATTGTTAAAATAAGAAAGCAATAAGCTAGTGGTCTTTCTGATTTGTAAGAACACTGATATTCCCTATACTAAAAGGTCTGGTGTTAATTGGTCAAAATTAATTCCTTCCTCACTTTTTTTGAATTTTAAACTATGCAGCTATGAAGAATTAAGAGGGAAAGAACAACCTAAACAGGACTAACCTTATAACAGAGAGCAATTCAAGTATAAGCATTCATTGAATAAAGTATCTGAAAAATATGAAAAGAATAAAAAAAAAAAGATGCCATTTCATCCTTTTCTTATCAGCTGTCAAGTGCAACTAAGCAGCTGCCCAATATAAGAATTTGCACAACAGTAAAGCTTTTCCAGTACAATTTCTGCAATTTTACCTGCGCAGTTACAGCAACAATTCAGTGTTTCTTTGCAGATTCTATGTCTGCTGAGTTTAGACTGCTAAAGGTATCTAATCAGGAATGTCAAAATGGACCATGAAGGAAAACTCCATACCTGGAGTTTGGTAAATGGAAAATATTTACTTATGTTGTGAAACAGTTTATAAATACTTTGTTCATTGTTTTTCAGCCTGTAATTTTTCCTAAGTTTAGGAGATGAGATAAATCCATTTTATTCAATTGACTTTTAAGATACTGTGTCTTCTCTGATGTGGAGTAAGATGTGTGATGGAATACTAAAGTTGAAGTAGGACATGTCATTAAGTCACATTGTAATCAGTTTACCAATACTACACCATCCGCAGCCTCATTCTCTGATGTTTACTCCTCCTTGTAGCAACAGATACATCCTAAAACCTTTGCAAACCAAATCCAACATGATTCTACACAAAAGTGTACTGCAATCCCACACAGTCTATCCATATTTTTATTCCACCTCACATTTTAGTTTTCAAGGTTGTTATGCTTAGGTTCAAAACACATAAGCTAGAATCATGAAGGAATAGAAGGCAAAGTGCAGGAGAAGAAAGAGAAGGAGCACAAACAAGCCTTCATGCAAAGGAAGAAGAGAAAAGTTACATCACAGGGATATGCTCCTTCTCTTTGTGAGGCTGAGCTCCCTCTCCCTCCCCAGAATTTGCTACAGGAAACCTACTATCATTACACACACATAAATATACACATAAAGTGATTTTCTGCCTTAAAACACCGTGCGTTTCCCCACGTGTGAAAGGCTAGCAACTGTGCCTTCTTCCTGTATAAAACTATCACTGCGAAGCAACAAGACATCAGACTCTTAAGCTGTAATTGAAAACAGGGATCACACCAATATCCTTTCCAAACATGCTGTGCCTGTCCCTACTCACTCCCCCTTACACGCCTTGTCATCTTCCTTTCGCAAACATAATGATGCACCTCTCCCCTGCCACTCGCTGCATATCACATCCCCACATACCCTCCCCACAGAGCAAACCTCAACCACTCTTCCTCCTTTGCTTCACCCTCCACACACGTATGCTCCATGACACACCATCTCCACATACAGATGCAAGAAATCCCATGCCCACCACATACGCGCCACAAACCTATTATATTTATAAATGCATCTGTGCATACGCATAAACCATCATAGCTATGCATACCTACACATATAAGCAACTGCCACTCTATACACACAAAATACCACACCCTGTGTCTGCTACATACATATAAAAGTACAGATAATCCATGCCACACCCATAGCATACATGCCTATAAAAATATCCACATATTATGCCACACCCAATGTTCACTATATACATACACATACAGACACAAGCCCATACCAGACAGTAGTATACAGACACAACTACAAACATACAATGCCATGTCACGTCCCTGCACATAACGTCACATCTCTGCTACAACACAAACACACACATCTCCGAAGCCCAAATCATAGCAGAGACACACAGATACTGACATAGAGGTGTAATATTACCTTCATGTCCTACCGTACCTATCTGCCATATACACACATCCCAGGCCACACCCTGGCTTATTGCACATGCATAAGCATATAGCACAGTGCCCCACCCCAGCACCCCATGCATCCACGCTGTAACACCCCACGTCTGCTCTGTACACTGGCACACACGTTAGCTTCATCCCTACTTTAAAAAGGGGGACGACACACCTTTATCACGCCCCAACCACCTTACGCACACATTCTCCCTCCTGTGTTACACAGGAGGACAACACACCCCTGCCACACCTGACCCACTCTACACACAGGCGGACTCCAACCATGGCTGCTCCGGCGTTATACGGGGAGGCAAGACACCCGTCACACCTCACCCACAGACACGCAGGTATATCCTCTCCCCGCCTGTGCTATAGCGAGGGACAACGCAGCCCCACCGCGTCCCACCTGCTCTGGACAGACAGACGGACACACTTTCTCTTCCCCACCGTTACGGCGGGGAACGGCGCAGCCCGCCACAGCCCCCCGCAGACACATCCCCACTCCCCGCAGGGCCGCCCGCCCAGCACCACATCCGCACCGCCACGGTGCACGCACGCCCGTACCCTGCATACCCCCGCCCGCCAAGCGCAGACGTTACGCCTGCCCCGGCCGCCACCCTCCCCTCGGGCTGAGGGGCCCGCCCGCCGCCCGGCCCCGCGGCCGCTCCACACGGCCCGGCCAGCGCCAGCTCCCGCTCCCCGCGGCGGCGGCGCCGCCCGCCTCGCCACCTGCCCGCCCCGCCTCGCCGCCGCTCCCCGCCCTGGGCCCCAAGCGGCCGGGCCAGCCCCCTAACGCCCGGCGGCAGCGGCGGCGGGGGGCGGCGGGGCGGGCCGAGCCGGGCCGGGCCGCAGGCTCACCATGGCAGAGGCGCCGCGGCGAGGCCGGTTGTCCTGGCGACGAGGAGCCCCGAGGAGGGCGCCAGGTGCAACGCCTGCGCGCGCGCCGCCGCCGCCGCTTCCAGAGCTGGGGCGGGGCGGGGCCGCCGCCGGCCCACGTGACCGGCACCGCCCCTGCGCGGTGGGGCCGGGCCACCCCGCCCCGCCCCCTCGGCTGCCGCCCCCTCCCTCCCGCCTCAGGTGGTGCCGTGAGGGGGGGACGGCGACATGGCGGCCGGGGCGGGGGCGTACGGCCTTCTCCAGGGGCTGCTAGCGAGGGGAAGGGGAGCCGGCCTCGGGCAGGACGGCTTGGCGGTGTTCCTGGCGGGTCCCGAGGCTGTCGGTGAGAGAGGGCTGCCGCCCTGGCCCGGCCCCTCCCGCGGCTCTCATGCAGCCGCCTTTCCTCCCGAAGGGAAGGGACTGGCAGCCTTCACCCGTCGGCCCTTAGGATTTACAGTGGCCTATGTGCTCGTAGGCGAGGAAGGGCCGGTGCAGTTGCCAGGTAGCACCGGTCCCAGCTGCGTGCTCTCCTGAAGGTCTGCTGGGTGTTCCGGGTGCAGGTGTAGCTGCCCCCTGCTCCTCCGGTTTGCAGCCTGCCATATTAGGTGAAATGACCTCTGGCGACATGTTCAGTCAGAGATGCTGCCAAGTAAACTGTAGGGGTTGAGACCTGAGCGCCCATTCGCTCCTGTTGCAACCGCGAGGGTAGATAACTGGGGATGATAACATCTTAAATTGCTACAGGAAAATCCACAAAAGCTTGTTTGTCAGACCGCCAAGTGCTTTAAAGCGGTGTGCGCTGTCAGTAAGAGCACAGCTTGCTTCTGCGAACAACTGCATAAAACCACTGTCAAAGCCAAATACAATACTGTTAATAGCACACTTACAGGTTACATCTGTGCAGCAGTCGCAATAGCACATGCAAATCCGAGGAGATGGGAAAAATTGAGGAGAAAAATCTATCCCAGTAGGTATTGTTTTCTGTTGATTCAGTCCTTCAGACTTCTAAGAAACGTAAGTGGCCATTGCAGAATAACAGCAGTTTGCTATTTGGAACGGGCTGCATTCATTCCTCTAAGGAATGAAACATTCTGGTTTGATTAGCAGTAAAAAATAGTTTCTTACAAAAGTGTCCTTTCTCAGAACCGGTACGGAAATAGTTGGTACATGCACATACCATTTGTTGGCACATCTCTGAATCTACTGTCTTATACTCTCCAGATTTTGGAGAATGACCCGGTTCATACAGTTGATCTGGTTTGTATAGTAGAGAAGAAAGCCTCAGAAATGTGAAATATGTATAAACAATTTAGACATGTTCAGCTGAATTGCAGAAGGCCCAGACTAGCAGTTGCTAAATTCTATCTGTTCACATGAAAAAAAAAAGATTATTATCACATGATATATTTTTTTTTACTTCAATGCAAATCTTTGGGTTCTATTATAAAGACAGTGACAGATTTTCCTATCACTACAGTAAAAAGAAAGAAATTTAGGGAGCTAGAATCAGTTTGGGTTGCAGAAACCTGAAGAAAAAGAAAAAAAAATCTGGTTTTGCAAAAAGAAGGGACATTGAAAAATAATAATCGTATCCGACGAAGAGGGGTTCAGGATAATTAGCCCAATTGGGATCTGTTTGTGCAAGGGAGGCAAGACAGGAGGCAAATGTGCAAGTAGACTCTCTGTGGCCTAACATTAGCTCTCATTTTCATTGAAAATGGTTGTAAGGAGTGGAACATTACAGAATAGATTTGTATCAATATTTTATATACAAAAAGACTGTAGGAAAGAAAGCTCCTTGTTTCATCCCCCAAGAAAGAGAAGACAGCCGTATATTTGCCACCTGTGTATTTGTTTAGGATGTGAGAGACTGAAATCCATATCTTTGGATCTAGACCAGCTAATGATGTTATAGTGCCGCACTACTGACTTTCTGGACTCCTTTTTGTCTGTGTTGTGGTATCACTTGGAAAATTCAAGAAAAGCTTACTCAAAAAAAAAATTCTAGATTGTCTTGAGTTTTGTCAAATAAGCAATTAGTTATGGAAACTTCAGAAATGTGTGTACAGAAGTGTATACATCTTGGTCTGTCTTCTCCATTTCCCATCTGTGGAATGTCTCGGTATACACATCTGAAGCGTTAAGAGAATATATCTGTGTTTGGTGTCCTGTTTTCAACCGATCCACAGCAGTATTGTCTGATGAAAAATGTTTCATCAAAGAATTCCCTGCTAGCTCTAATTTTAGCATTCTTCTAAAATCATTATGTTTTTAGATAATGCCTTTGCGCTGGTCATTTTAGAATGACCAATTAATTAAGTTATTACTGATGTCTTTTTATATTTGGTAATTTGCAGAGCTACATTCAACAGCGTGACCTTTTAACTTGACTGTCTGAAGTTCCTCCTAATTGTTCTATACTCTTGTTGAATGCTGACCCAATTCCCTTCTTACGTACTTTTTACCAAACTTAAAAGAAATGAAAAATAGTTTAAATACTTGTCAGAGAAAATGAACAAGTGCCACCCATGACAGAGTGGGTTAGTAGTATGATTCTGGAGGTCTTTGCTCTTGCTAAACAGCAGCTTCAGGGCTGTTAGGTCCTACAGCCCAGAAGAGGCATTCAGATTCCAGAAAGCCATTGCAGAGATTGAGTAGCCCAGTCTCACAGAAGGAGTTTTGTTTCTGGATTCCACCCATTCATGCTTCCCCCAACTTCACTCCATAACCAGTGAAGATTTCCCCATGTATGTTGTTTCTGAACCTTGCCAGGCTGCAGTAACTGAACCTTTTCAGCGCAGGAGGAAACTTGCCTTGCAGTAGCTTCCTCTACAGTGGTCCTTTGACCGTTGAACTCCCTTGAGTCTAGAAGTGGACATGTGCTTATAAATCTATATATAAATATGTCCAGGAATTTGCCTTGCTGGCTGAAGGAATTTGGTTTGAAACAAGCTAATTGTTACATCTTTCCTTCCCTTTTCCCCAACTCTCTTTATGCAAGTCAAACAAAAGTACATCCCAGAGAACGGGCACAATAAATTTAGAATGCTACAATTCCCAGCTGTTTATTACAGCTCTTGCTTCCACAGCATTAACAGAGGCTCATGAAGCTTACTTGGTGGTAAGCTTCAAGCTAACTTGCACCAAGACTGATCATGTTAACACAACTCAGCTGTAAGGACTTTAACTACAAGTGTGTAGGAAAATGGTTTTAGGTAGTTAACTTTTTAAGCTACTACACTGGATCTGAAGGAGCTCATCTTTCTTTAAGTTAAATGATTGTGACAAGAAGGTCCACAGCTGTTAATTGCTGTTATAAGTAAAAATGGTCAAGGGAGTATATCTTGTTTCTAGGGTGTTTTTCTGGTATGCTCTACATGTTCACATTAAAGCATAAATAGGTGATGTTTTAATATCTGACAGTTTTTCATGTATTGCCCTGTAAGAATTGATAGATCTAGACTTTCCAAAATGTTTTTCTTCCTGAGCATGGCACCAGCACTTGGTTGGTTTGTGCCAGGATTTATACTTCTGTGGTGCTGTTGCCTTTTCAAAAGTTACTTTTCTACCACTAGTGGTGCACATACTGTAGGTTGGGAATATCCTGCCCTACCCAGGTAATTTGTGGGGGTCCAAACCAGCGACCTGGCAAAGTGACACAGTGCATCCTCAGCCACCTCATTCCTGGATCATGAGAAGCATGTAATGTGCTAGCAGACAGGACAACCATTCAGACAGACCTTGGCAAACTGCAGAAATGGACTGATGGGAATCTCAGAACACTTAGCAAAGGCAAATGCAAAGTCCTGCATCTGGGATGCAACAACCGCCCGCAACTGCACAGGCTGGGACTGGCTGGCTAGGAAGCAGTTCTGTAGAAAAGGACCTGGGGGTCCTGGTGGACAGGGAGTTGAACACGAGTCAGAAGCGTGCCCTGGCAGCAACAAAAACTGCATTAGCAAGAGCGTAGCTTGGAGATTGAGGGAAGAGATTATACCCCTCTATTCAACACCTGTGAGACTGCATCTGAAATACTGTGAGCAGTTTTGGGTCCTGATCATCAGAGACATGTTGACAAAATGGAGAGAGTCCTGTGGAGGAGCATTATAGTGTTTGGGGGCTGCAGCGTATGCCAAGCAAGGAGAGACTGTGTGTTTGTTTAGTCTAGAGAAGGAGAAGACCAGATGGGATCTAATTGCAATATTCTACTACTTAAAAGGGGGCTTATAAAGAAGATGAAGCCAGACTCTCCTTGAAGCTGTCTTGTGAAAGGCTTAGAGGCAACGGTCACAAGTTGCAACAAGGGAAATTCAGACTGGATATAAGGAGAAGATTCATGGCAATGAGAGTGGCCGAGCACTAGAACAGGGCACAGAGAGGCAGTGGAGTCTCCACTGTTGGAGATTTTCAAAAAGTGGCTGGACAAGGCCATGAGCAACCTGCTCTAACTTGAAGTTAGTTCTGCTTTGAACAGAAAGTTGGTCTAGGTGACCTTTGGAAGTAACTTCCAATTTTTATTATTCTGTCAATTCTAAGGTGTAAAATTGGTTGGCAAAATATATACATGGGGAATTTCAAACGAAGCCACAGAAAGTGCAGGAGAAGAATTGGCCTCCTTCAAGTTCAGAAAGCAGGGAATATATACAAGTTTGGAGATGCTTGAGCAGTCAGGTATACATAGACTGTCATGTCTGTGCAGTCAGTCCAGTGTTTCCCAAAAGTCACCAACTTCTGTGCATATGCAGGTCTGTGGGTATGTCCCAGGTCATCTTAATGCACGGCAGCCTGGTTGTAGTCCCTGTACAGTGACTCTGATCATGCTGCCATACATCAGGATATCCCAGACAAATAAAGAAGTCTTCTGAGTGTCAACTGGACAGTATTTTCAGTCAGAAAAAAAGAGAATGTGTGGCAGCCTTGTATTCAAGACTTTCCCATAACACCTGTTTTTCCTAGTTTTGAGAGGTCAAGGTTGGTCCTTCCTTTATGTTCCCATTATTTCAGAAAAATTCGAAGAGGTGCTTTTAAACTCAATTCCGTATTGGTGAATCTTTGCAGGAGAGAATTACTTTATACAAACAAACAACAAAGATTCAACCAGATAAAGTATTTGAACCTTAGCGCATTCACTCAAATAATAATGAGTTGGCAATGTTTGACAATTATTATCTGTGTGTGAGACTTTGATAAGCCATGGCACCAGTCCTATGAGTGCATATGTGGTTGGTTATCCTCACCTACTGAAGTAGTTCAGTAAGCACAAAACCAGAGAGCTGCTATAGGAGTTCCTCCGTATCCAGCTGCAGAATTTTCTCTATATGTACTTCTTCTAACATGGTACATTTAAAGTGCGTTTCAGAGCACACTTTAATTTGCCCTGCAGAAGGATCTCTGCTCAGGTGTTTTTAATTTAATTTCTAATTTAAGTAAGAAGTGTTGAAATTTCTATCATGTTTGCCCTTAGAAGATATTTGTTTGGGAAAACTAGTTTGATAAAAGTTTTGAAAGTTGACTTATGTTCCTGACAAGGACATAGTACATATGTTTAACTGCTGTTGCATATATCTATCAACAGTATACAGATATAGACTGACTTTCCATGCGGTACAGACTTGTGGTAGCATTTTGACCATGTATGGCTTCCCCAGTAGCCTAGTATAGTTGGCTTAGAGCTATGTTCAAAAAGCTGAAGTCAACATTAGAGGAATAAAAAGTCACTGTAGTAAGATTTGTGTGGTTGCAAATAAAAATAAAACTTAGGTTCACAAGAGTATTTTATTGCATGTCCTAATCTTCTGCCTCTGTCAAAATAATTTTCAATAAAACTTACTGTTTAATACTTCTTTGAATTAGTTCCCATTTGTTGCATTCATGTGAAACATATTAGGATGACAGAAGCAGTGATGGAATAGGATACCCTTTACAAAGTGTGATAAAGTCCTTTGCTCATACACTGTGCTGCGGTGCTTTTTGCTGTCTTCTTTTTAATGTACAGACATTTGTAAGCCACTCACTAACAGATACAAATATGAACTCTTAAAGATACTTTGCAAAGATTTGTGCTTGAGCTTTGTGTTTGTGTATGTAAATATACATACATTGGGGGAATGTATGTATATTTATTTGCATAAAAGTACCAGAAAAAATTTTCAGATTGTTGCACTCAAATTATTGGCAAAGTTTAGTAGACCTAATTTGAGTTTTGATTAAGTGTGTGGTAGCATCCAACAATTCCACAGTTTGAAAATGATGTTTGATAAACCCATTCTATGCTGTACATTTTATCTTGGAATTTTCTAATAATGTTAGTTTGCAACTGTGAAATAAAAGTCTTTTAATGTAGTTATTTTTTGGTCAGGTAAACTAAAAATCATTGCATCTGTGTTGTCTTATCAGGTAGAAACCTGAATGGAGTTTTATTGGATAAAAGCAGAAGAGAAGATAAATACTAGACTTTTGAATGGAGAATGAAAATTGTTGTGGTCAAATGCCTTGGCAGCATGTCTGCTTTCTCTAAACTTGGAATACATGCTGTTGCTTTAACAGAACAGATATTTCATGCCTCTGCCATTTCCATTATCATATATTTCCTATTTGTGATTTCTTAAATGTAAAAAATGTGCTTGATTCTTTGAAAAAGCAAACATTGTAAAACATTGGACCTTGGATTAGACTTAAATGCAGAGAGATCCTTCTCCTCTGGCTCACCAACAAAAGGTTGGAGCACAGTAGGGAACTTAGATGAAGAGATAGCATAGATACCTATTTTATACAGTCTTTTGGGTCCTCTAGAGTCATTTCTCCTTTCAGCGATGATTCCTTCCCAAATTACCACTTTGAACTGGACGCCTGAGGCTTTTGTTTTGTTTTGTTTGTATTCAGTTGCTTCAATGCACAGTTTTGGACACAGCTGAGTTTTAGGCATCTAAATTAGCTGCTTAAATTAGAAGAACAAATTCTCTTTATAATGACCTGTGAGAAATTAAGAATCCATCTGCTCCCTATTGACTACATAGGGAACCTGAAATTAGATGCCTCAAGATGTAAACACAGTTATATGGACAAAGTGAGGCATAAATATTAATGTTATCAGGATGTTCTTTAGTGTTTAGTGTAATGGGCCCCTGAGTGGGACCACTAGATACTGCTGCTACAGAAACAGTAAGTGGGAGTTACAGATGTGATGCCCACATAGAAATAAAGAACAGGGTAAGATCTTTTTAAAAATTTTGCTTTTCATGGACTCTTCAGAAGGGTGCATTTCCACTGAAGACCTCAGTGTATTTCTGTCACTGGCACAGTTAGTTCTCAAATTACCTAATGAAGCACTGTGTTCCCAAATGCCATGAGACAATTTTTGATTCTATTCTAAATCCAGGTAAACTGAAGCATGGAGACAGTATGGCCCATGGTCAAATAGATACAACTGGTCAGAAGCAGTGTTAGAAATAGAGAGCAGGAGTTACAGAACATGGTATCCACTTGTAGTGCGAAACATGGGTTGCCTGAATGTCCTCCCAAAATTAAATGAACATTTACAACCTAAGCTCCAATCCTCCAGACTCCCATTACTAGGTAGACTACTTGCTACTTTGATTTCACAAGGACTATTAATGGTAGCAAGTACTGCTTTGGATAGCAATTGTTTGCAGATGAATCCCTAAATTGCCTTCTATGGAATAAAAATGAGAACAAGAATTTTGAGGGAGGTTGAAACAACTGCTAAACCTATTACTAATGGCTGATTGGAAATACTGTAACATATCCAAAAAAGTGTGCAATAACATAGAAAAACATGCAAAAACAAGGCCAAGACCATATTTCTAAAGAATTTCCATAATCTCTGCATTTTTATGTAGGAAATATTTTAAATATTGAATACATGAGATCTAAAAATAACTTTCAGTTTGGTTTACATCAAATGGTGACAAAATCCTAATGGCAATCCTCCAACTATCTGTTGTAATAAGCACATTAGTGAAGAAAATAATAAATTATGAAGAGTGAATCATATTTATTTCAGATTGGATATGTTATTAAGACAATATATGGATCCATACAGAATATATTTTTGTGTCCTTTCATTACCAGAAAAATAAAGGCACAGCAAAAAAAATCCATAACTTTACTTTAACAGCTTCTTTCCTTGACAGTCACAGAACTAAATTAATCTCCACTGTAATTCTACTGACATCAATGAAATTAGTTCAAGAATTCATACTGTGAATTTCACTTATAATTTTTTTCTTTTAATTATACTTTATACGGAAAATAGAAACCGCCAGTCAATCCCAAGGGATTTCTGGAAATTATCAGTGAAATGCTGTCTGATTTCATAGAGGTTATCCATTGCAATACATACTTTTTTGGTACATGTATTATAATGCTCTTTTAATTTTCTGGAGGACAAGCTTTTTGCAGGAATGAAAATTTTCCAGAATTACAACAAATACACACACAGTGTACCCCAAACAGAGCAAATCTTTCAAAGATACAGAACGGGACAAGTACTTTAATTAGTCTAGGCACAAGGTCCCAATTTCATTAAGTCCAGTGGAAAGGTGACACTGATACCAGTGGATCAAGATTGGCACGGTTTAAGATTTCCTCGGAAGTCCATGAACATTTTGCATTCAGTACTAAGCGGTATAAAAGCATGTACCTTGTGCGTGGAGAGGCCCTGATCTCTTGAATAGCTGGCTCTTGGTCCCATCTGACATTGAAGTGATGTCCCATGACTGGGAGAAGGCAAACAGAAGTCCTCCAGGTTGTTCCTTGAAGAGCCTGAACATCACCTGCCACTAGGGGAAATATATTTGTAAGTGGCATCCATAGACAACATGGTTGATAGATACCAGGACTCACAAACATCCTGGATTTCTGGCCAGGCTTGTCAATTCAAATGCAATGTCTCCTTTCTTACACCGATTAGTATATTATTTAAGGTCACCTGCTGGAGCGAGCCTTACCTCTTATGTTCTTCATCTATAGCAATATTACAAATCCTGTGTATTTTTGCATCCCTTGTGTATGTTTTCTGCAGCAGGGTGACTGGTCTTACATGTTTTTTCTTCCTGTCAGTCACAGTCTGGCTAACACTGAAGGCAGAAACCAGTCAAAAATTAGCAGGCTTACGATCTCTGAAACTATGGGGAGAAAAGTCAGAATTTGGAGAAGAGTGAGGATGGATGGAAAACAAATGTTACACAGAGGAATCGTGACAGCTGGGTGAAGCAATAGCAAGTTTCAAGCGGAAAGAGTTATCGTTGTTTAAAGTGTGAGATTGATGCTAAGCTATTACTGCCAATAATGTATACCGTGACCTTATGTGGTATACTCTTTTATTTTGTTCTGAGAAAAAGTATCAATCCTGAAGAGAAGGCAAAGAAAATAATCTTACGTGAGGAAGGTAGGGAAAGCTTTTTATGTACCATTTAAATTACTTTGCTCGCAAATACTCCTTTTATAACATTCTGCAGCATTATGTCTTCCTGATGCTTTCTCTGTGATTTTACATGGTTGCACTGGAGTTATCCATGGTCATCCTCCTGCTGTATTCCTGGCATTCACTGGCTACTGCAGCAGTACGGAGTTGAGGTGTAGATTTAGGAGATAGGATGCTGGAAGAAAAAACTCAAATGGAAACACCGTAAGTCTCAACATTTCTCAAGAGTCAGCTCTATAGAGCTTATCAATTGGGAAGATAGCCATGATTTTAGACTAGCCTTAAAATCTTTCAGACTGCAGCACAGTATTTATCTGCGTGCAGAATTTTAGACAGGGTGAAACCAACATATAAGAGGTAACTAAAGCTGCCTTTTCCAGCAGCTGTTTTTCTGAATAGCACACATAATGATTTAGAATTACAGAATCACAGAATAATTCAGCTTGGAAGGGACCTCAGGCGGTCATCATGTCTGACTTACTGCTCAGAGTAGGATTGACTCTGAGATTAGAGCAGGTGGCTCAGGGCTTTAGCCAGTTTGATCTTGAAAATCTCCAAGGATGGAGATGGCACAGTCTTTCTGGGCAACCTATTCCACTGCCTGATTATCCTAATAGAGAAAAATGTTTTCCTAGTATCCAGTAAAAACCTCTCCTGTTTCATCTCATGTCTGTTGTCTCTTGTCCTCCCATCGTACACCACTGTGTGAAGAGCTTGGCTCCATCTTCTCAACAGCCTCCCAACAGGCACTGGCAGGCTTCTATTAGGTCCACCCGAAGTCTTCCCTTCTCCAGGCTGAACAAACTGTGCTCCCTCAGCCTCTCCCCACAGGACAAGCACTCCAGCCCTCCCTAACCATCTTGGTGGCCCTTCACTGAGCTCACTCCAATTTGTCTTGTATTGGGGATCCAAAACTGTAGACGGTATTCCAGATGTGGTCTAATGAGCACTGAGTAGAGGGAGAGAATAACTTCTCTGGAACTACTGGGTGTGTTCCTGTTAATACAGCTCAGGATGCAGTTGGCCTTCTTTGCTGCCAGGGCTGATGTTCTTTGCTGCTGGCTGATGTTTGGCTTGCTGACCCCCAGGAACACCACAGTCTTTTCCACAGAGCTGTGCCCCAGCCAAGGGGATGCCACTTTGTTCTGGCTTTACCTCTTCCACTTACCGTTATCTCTTCTGTTGACACTGTCCTGAAGTCTGAAGGTTCCAGCTGTCCTGCAGATGGATGGAACAAAGGGGTTTTCTTCTCAGAAAGGGTGAGATAGTCTAGGGCTCCAGATATTGCAAGATGAGCTTTGTGTAATGGATGCAGTAGAAATACATGCGTGGTATGTGTTAGGTCTATAAACAAGGTGTCTGCGTTCCCCTTGAAGTGAATGAAAAGAGGCAGGCTCCTTTTTCAGTGAGGCAGGTGCGAGGCAGTGACTATCCTAACAATTTCCCTCAGCAATCACTTTGCTCCCATCATTTGCTCTTTCTCAGCTGAGGAAAAGTCTGAGAATCTTAATTTCACACCCTCGTTGCATGTCGTGGAATCTGAAATCACTGATGGATGAACATTATCAGTTCCAGTTGCTTTATCCATCTTTATTTTTGTAGAATTATTTGTTTTTCTTTGCTTGTCTTTTTGCCCTTTCCAGATGAAAATGACACTTGACAGCCAGAATGACCACTCCATGCTGCAGAAATGAACTAGAAAACGATACTGAGAAGCAAGACGTTTGCGTGAGCATATTTGTAGAGGATTAGGCTTCGGGTGGGTGGAATGTGCCTATTGCAAAGGTTCTGTGGTAAAATTTACTGGAGCATGACATTGGGGATTTGAAAGACACGGATAAGCCAAACCAACATATGTGTTTGCACTGTTTAGAGTGGCATTTATAACACAGGGTGGAAAACCAACCTCATTTCAAAACAAACCAATTCTCCAGGCACCGTGTAGATCAGCAGGAAATTGAAGCCTACGCTCAGAAAAAGGCCAGAAGAGAAACTGGTACAGTTTGAAGGATGACACAGCACTGCACTAGGGTCATAACAGGAGGTGACAGGGTAGGAAAAGCTGGAAGAAAGTCAATGTAATTAAAGACCAAAGAAAGAAGAGCAGTGCAATTGCCTTTAGATCCCATGTTAAAATTTTTCACCTCCTAAAAATGTATTTTTCAGTAATATTACATTAAAAACAGTAAGTTATTGTGGTGACAAAAATTTATTTCCTTTTTTCAAGTTATTTCCTGACAAAAATAAGGTGTTTTCTGTCAATTTTGTAGTAACCAAAGAATAAGTCAGCTCTGAACTGGCACTTGACCTAGTCTGATGTCAGGATGTGTCACACTTCAGCTCAAACCAAGTGTAGTCAGAATCAGGTGTAGCTGTAATATATTTAATTGAATTTCACCAATTTAGGCTGACATAATTTGGAATAATACATTGTCATCACAGTAGCTGTTTAATTGCAGCATTATTAAAAAATTCTGTAGTCATTCAGTATGCCACAGCTTTATACCACACATACATATTCTCAGAGATACTATTAAATTTAACAGTTGTTAATTTCCCTGTAGTTTGAAATAATACAGATAGTCTAAACTTCTGCTACAAATTATACATTAAATTACCTAAACCTGTCATTCAAATACCTTTTTAAACACCCACAAACCCAACAGTTGTATACAATCTGTGCCCCATTTGGGCGCATGTGTACTTGCCCATAAGATTGCATGTGTAGCATCAGTGCATGGACATTTAGGCCAAAACTTTTAAAACAGAAGAAATTGCAAAAGAAGATATTGAGACCTCTGAACTTTGGAAACAAGGCTAGTAGGTAACTGAGTAAGTACTGACTTGTGAGTCAACCTTCTGACTCCTCCTGCAGGTTGTTAGAAAATGGTTTACTGCTGATGTTTCAATAGTAATGAATTGTAGTTAATTGCAACAGAACATCCATGCACACAAAGAAAGTTTATTTTGCAATGATAAATAAAGTGAACAGCTACTTCACACTGGTAATTATGTGGCATTGTAAGCCTAGGAAGATAGAATGTTGACTTCCCAGCACCATTATTTTCTTTTAGAACCACTATTTTCTTTCTCTTTTTCACTCTTTCTAATCTCCCAAATTGTTTTTTTAATGACACAGCTTACATGCATGTAATGCTTTTCATCCAGAACAATGCCAAAGTGCTATACAGACTCGGTATTGTATTAGTGAAGCTTCACAACAAATGCATTTTTCTGTATTCGCACTCTCTAGAAAGAAAAGGACCCTGTGTACATGACAGAAAGTATGTCAAGAAGACGAGAGCATGTATATTCACATATGATATAAATTGTTAGATCGAGAGTGAAGATTAATGTAGAACCTCCAATACTGCCTGTATTCATTTTCCTTTTAATAGTTCAAGAATTTTAATGGCATATTGGTTAAGGTTTCACGTTTTGTAGGATAATCAGTAGATATTCCAGGTTTCTCTAAGTTATGGAAGAGAATGAAGCGGGAAACATAAAATACAAAAAACTATTTTAAAAGTACTATAAGTACTTTACTAAAAGTACTATAAAAAAATGAAAAATGTCATTCTGAATTTAATGTCCCCATATAAATCGAATTTGCATTTCCCTTTTCCTTCTTTTGTTGTTTGATAAATAGATGTCTACAATTCTCCTCCTTTTTCTGTAATGGGGGAAAAAGCACAGATTTTTTGATGATTGTTTTGTAAATGTAACTATTATTGAATACTTTTTGTTTTGTATTTAACATCCAAAACATTGTGTACATTGTAGCATTTTAAAAGCATATGGTATTACATATAGGTAAGGCTTGCATTTGAGATAAGTGTTACCTATATTTTCTCATAATTAGTTATGAACTTTGTCCTCTGGGATATAAACCAGCTGAACTTTGCAGCTATTTATTGTCTCTATGGGGATTTAAATAAAAATTCTGCATAATAGTCTCTCAGTTTGAGGGAATTTCAGTTCTAACTTTGGCCCTAGCATTTCAGCAAGGTCTAAACCAGGTTGATTATCTATCTCCATAATTACAGTATTAAAAATCCAGCTCTATATCCTTGTAATGATGTGAATCTCTTCCTTCTTTGCTTGAATCTTAAATAACAGAGCTCTGCTTTGGTAGGAACCACTGAAAAGACCTACCTTTTCCAACTGTGGGGACCTGAAAGTATAGCGCCTCTGCAACTTCCATTTCAGCATACCACAAAAAAATGGTGCACACTGTATTTCAGTTTCCTCCTTGAAAGGATTTCTGAGCTTTGGGTCTGTTTGTGCATCACATCTAATAGTTCTTGCATACCTCTTGTGTCTCTCCCTGTGCCATCACGTGCCCGTGAGTATTGGTCGTTGCACAGATAAACACGTTTCCACCCGCTCGTTGAGACACATCATAGATTTAAATAGGATCTTAACAACAGCCCTATCATGCTGGAATGAATTTTCCCAGCAATGCCCATTGCTAGGCAAAACTCTGAACTCCTTATCCATCGTGGTAGCCCTACTGGCACAAATACAAAGTCAGGCATTCAGGATTGCTTCCTCCTCCCCCATGAGCAGAAGCGCTCAGCAGTGTAAATTTAAATTCCCTGTCACAAGTGTGACACGAGTGGACCTACTGTACCATTCTTTGCCTTGTGGTTTTGATTATTTGCTCAAAACTCTGGTGACCTTTGCAAGGGTGAGAAGGTGCTCTACAATGACACAATGGCAGCCATCACCATCATCCTTCTTAGTGGTTTGCCTGGAAATTGCTTGCAGTTTAGAAAAGCTTTCCTTTTAATTTAGTGCATATGTGAAATAAATTATACTATGGAATGGTGCTGTCAAATATTTATTTAGTATCTCAGTACTTGAACTCACTTGCCAATCAGATAAAATTAGTTTTGAATTCTTTTATACTGACATCATTTTCCTAACTTACAAATTCACTCTCAGACACAGAAGTAACGAATGTTTGCATTGGCCTGTTGTGAATAGCAGCGATGTTTAGGAATTTTAATGTACAGTTTAGTGTTTTCATAATGTCACTGTGAATCAGTGCTTAATTTTAGCTAGAGACAACTTTGTCCTTAAACTACTTACTTCGTGTATTTTCCTATTTTCTAATTCAGCCTGAGTGTTAACGTTGGCTCCTTTTAGATGATTTGCATAGAGTTTCAAAGGCATAGGATTTCCCAAGACATTAGTAAGCAGCAACAGTGGCTGCAAAGCCAAGTGTATATTGCTGGGTCAACAAGATTGGCTTTTAACAATCAAATAGAAAACATAATTGAGAATAATGACTAGTATTTTGAGAATTGTTTTACTGTATGTGTTACTTTGCCAACATCTTTCCACATAATCCTGATGATTATCTCTCATAAAAATAGCATATTAACTTGTGATGTTTATGAAAATAAGGCCTGCTCTAAAATGTGTTCAAGTCAGTGCAACTAGTTTAAAAATAGCTTTTCTTCTCTGATATTTGCTTCATATAGGATGATAAGTTGTTATGTTATGCGTTAAGCACTTAGCTGAAAATTTTGTACAGAATTAAGTTAACCACGTAGAATACAGAAGTAGCATCTTACTTGTGTTCATTTTGTATTACTAGAGGTTGGTCAAAATCCAAAAACTAAACACAGACAAAAATGAATCTATATGGTTTTGCTGAATTTGCTTGCTGAAATGTAGTAAATCCTGAAAACATAAGAGCTGTAATAACATTGCATTCCCATTGTGTATTTACCTTTTTTCTTTGTGTTTTCATGACTGAGAATTTTATTATTTGCAATTTTCAGTCAGAGAATAGAACATATTTAATAAGCTTTGCATGGCCAATGTAAAAAAAAGAAAACTGTGCATGAAATGATGGGGAACAATTCATTTTGAGTCTCCAGTTTTTCAAGTTTCTGGTTGAATTTTGTTCCTTCAAGTCTTGTCTGTGTGGCTGCGTTACTGATGCCTACATCAATAGTGAGGGATCACCAAAGCAGCTGGGTTCTTGGGAGCGCTGGTGGGAACGTTGCTGAAGCTATTATTGGCGAACAGTAGAAATATGGGAAGGTGAAGATGTCTCTGCCCCTTGACTGACAGAAGAGTAAGAAGATCTCTCTGTATGTATGCTGACTGCCAAGGGTAAAACTTAAAGAATTAGGTTAATTGGGCAGCTAGGAAAAAAAAAGGTTATTTTCTTAAGCATTGTCATTTTCTAGGAAGAGGCATCTCAACAAATCTGTAATTCTAGTGGTTCTTTTACTCTTTATTGATGAAAAGCCCTAACTGTGCTTTTATAAGGACTGCTTCTGCTTAACTGAGCCATACCAACTTTTTACTAGAAGTTATAATGGAAACAGCAATTAGATATAACCATATACAGTCTAACTTGGTAATAGAGTCCAGCTTCTGTGGGGCCATTTACATCTGTGATCATATAGAACAGCCTGTTATGGGATTATCCAAGAACAGAGTGAGCTCAGGCTGAAGAAATCCCAAAGAGTACTTTTGTACTCAGAATTTCTCAGTCATAACCAAGTATGCAGCTTTTTCTTTCACGTGTTATGCGCAACCAGACCATAGAAAGTATCGCTTCCACCATTTACGGTGAAGAAGGCCAAGAAAAAAAGGCTGAGGAATCGGGGATCTGAAACTGCGGTGTGTGGATGGACTGCAGAGCTCTTTCTTGTGGTTCATTGAAAAAAATATTTTAGAACTATAACATGGTAGATTAAGCTACCGGTACCGGAAGGGAACGGGGTCTGCGAGTAGATATTTTCCTTACAAAGTGGTCTGCTGACTGTAAATCTGGAGCACCATCAGAGTTCAACTAATTGAGCCAGACAGCTTGTTAGACTGTCTTATAAAAGCTGGATGTCTGGCTAGATAGCTTTTGGCACTTTGAAGAATAGAGAGGCAGATTTATGAACTGGACAAATGAGCATTACAGTCAGGAATTTTTTTAACAGTTTGGCTGTATCTCTGAGACCCTTTGACTTTCAAAAAGATGCTGCTTCAAAAGCCGATTTCTGCCAGCTCCTAAATGCACCATTCAGCCTCGGATATTACTGCTCATTTTAAGCACCTTATCTTCCTGTGCGGTTCACCTAAGAGCCAGGGTAAGTTTAGAGTCTGTTTTATCCCCATTTTCCCAGTAGCACAACAGCTTCAAAATGGCAAGAAGGTTCAGGAAAGAGACAGGTGTGCCTGCACGTAGAGGAGGAACAGGGTGATGTTAACATGCAGAAAGAGCGTGATGCACTTCTGGAAAGGTGAACCTGAATCTGCGTTCTCCTAGCATTGCTGAGACTTTAGAAACATTCAGCTTCCTCACGACATACATATATTCACAGCGGGCACGCATCTCTGCGATACACCTGTAAAACTCTTGCGTTAGGCTCGATTTGGACAGGAATTGTTGAATCCCTTCCATGGCTTACCCTCAGCAATTAAGCCCTAACTCACCATGTCCTGAACTACGCTGTCGATTAGTCTCCATATCCTCGCCACCAGCAAACGGCCAACAGCAACACTGCCAAGGTTTCTGCACTTGTTTCTACCTCTTCTGCGCGGAACATCATTCCAGTTCAGATCCATCAAACTATCCACCACAGAAACTGAAACATCGTGGGCAGAGGAATACACAAAATCAGAATTTCTTGGAAAAACCCCAGTCGCTATAATTGTAAATAGCTGTTTTTCTTCTTTGTATGCTATTTCCTTTATGGATTCCACAGCTTCTGATTTCCGAGCTTTATATCAGCTTAGAGTGGAATAGGTGGATTCATGCCTGAAAATGATTGAAAAATAAGGTAGTAGTTGCACAGAGAGGAGCATGTCGTGGTATTTCCAGTACGACTTGTGTTAATCAAACCAGAAATACTGTGACACCTACCAGGGTGCCAGATACCTTCGCTAAAGAAACAGAAGGAAACAACTGAGAACAGGGAACACCGTCGCATGTAATTTTTTGACGATTCTGCTCCCTCTCCTAACAAAACAAAATAGAAAATGCAAAGCCGATGAGAGTTAAACACTTTTTCATCCATCACAAAAGTCTGGTCAGGTTTGGAGAAGTTTCTTATTTAAGCTGAGCTGTTACTGAGACGTCGTTAAGGCTATTAAAAGCAAAGGAAACCGGAGGAAACCAAATACCCCCCAAACCCAAGAGGAGGATGATGCTGGGGCTTAGCATGTTCCCTTCTCACCCCTGGAAACCTGAGGACAAATAATGCTCACCACTTGCCTGCGTTGTTACACAACCACTCATTTTTGTCATTATTTGCTATCTGTGGTCACAAGGGGACACGTAGCCTGGTGGACTAGCCCTAGAAATGAGGCAGAAAAGCACGGTGGTTTCAGAGCCAGACACAGAGCCCATCTGCATTTGGGAATTGAGAAGGGAAGGAGCACAGCAGTCATGAAGTTCCTCTATTCCTTGTTTTGATCGCTGCTGCTTCTTTTCACCAGTTTTCAGGGCGCACGCTGCTGTTTTGCTAGTTTGCAGACGATAGATTTTAACAATCAGTCTTCAAAAAATCCTGCACTACTAATAGGTAAGAGTAGAAAAGGAAGCAAACGTATGGAGGAAGTTCAGACTGATTTTTGGCAAATCCTACGCTTGATCTGCGTTGCAGTGTTGCCAACGCTAAGTGTTCCAAAATCATACGTGATGAGGGTGGCTTAAAAATAATCAATTTGGAGTTCCTTTTTATTTGCCTTCTGGCTTAAAAATAATCAATTTGAGGTTCCTTTTATTTGCCTTTGGTTTCTTAGCCTTCAGGGTACGCTCAGATAATGTTTTCTCAGAAACCACGTGTGCTAGAAAGCTGCTTTCTCTTTTCCAAATAAAAATTACTATTTCTCAAGTCAAGCCCCAGCCCTATAGTAAGGCTTCATGTACCAAATAGCATGAGATGTGCAATAAGCTTACCAGACTTGCAATCCTTCATCTTGTTCCCCTCACATTTTGTGTTGTTGGTTGTAATATGAAGTCCAGGGTAGGATGACAGAGAAAGAAGAAAGTGGACAAGTTAATATGAATAAAAACATGAGAACAGAGAGCTAGGGAAGGAGAAGCAACATAGTAGCGGAAAGGGAAAGCAGAGAAGGGAAAGCAGAGAAAGGAAAGCAAGGGTGGAAACAGAGATGAGGCAGGAGGATGGTAGTGGGGGGAGATTTAGGAGGAGAAAGCAAAGCAAACAAACAAGAAATATCATTCTGCGTATACCTATCCTTTTACTATGGCAGCTGCTTTGGGGCTCTGGAAGCTATCAGGGCTATAAATAGCTATGTATCTGTAATTAATGATTTGAAGCTGTGCCAATATTTAACCAAGGATTAGTCCTGCCAAAGCAAATGGGCAGCAGCATGTGGACCTTTGGAGACGAAGCTTTTAAATGCTGCGCACTCACGTTGTTCTGCATATATGTGTCTTCCAGAGGGCAAAGTCAACCTGAAATTCAGAGATCTTTAAGAGTGTTGGGTTGGAGGGACACTCTTAAAATTCTTAGGTCTGAAATTAAATCTGCAGAATTTGTTTTCTTTAGCAGGTATGTAACTCTGCTGAGGGCTGTCACAGGCTGCTTTTCCATAGCCTGAGTATTTGTGATGCCTGACTTTCTAAAGGCTTGAAGGAATAATTCAGCAAAACACACTGAAGTCTGGCTATTTCTTCAAAGCAGAAGGTTGTTCTTGTTTTTAGAATTTCTTCCCCACTATTTTTTGCTAATGTGTCTCCTGTAGCATTCCTATCCCTTTCATTTGATGTAGAATTGTCTTTTCATTGCTTTCTTTTTTATTAGACTTTTTAATGTTTCTCACTCTGCCCCAAAAATCTGAGACGTCCTACTTAATGTACATTGAACTGCCTCCCATCTCCTTTTAAATCTGTCATTGAATTTGCAAGATTTCTGGCTATAACACGCTCTCTTTGTATCCATCTATTCGTTCGTACAGCTTGTGATTTAGATGTGTCATGTTTAGTCCCTGTTTAGCCACTCCAGGTATCCTGTGTCCCTATGGAATAAAGAGCAATCAATAAGTTACGTAGTTCAGGAGGCTGGATTTACCTTTGTTGTCGTTGGTGAGCCATATTTAATCTAGGGTAAATGTCAGGATTTTTTCCCCAGATTTCAAATGCAAAACCCAAATTAAAAGAAGTTTCCTTGTACGATCTACCTGGATGGAAGTGTTTTCACCGAGGGCTGAATACAAAACCAGAGAAGTCTAAGGATAACCATAGAAGCACTGATACTGTGACTTGGATGGGAAGCTAAGATTGCTCTTGTGGTACAACTCTGACCGGTAAAGAAGGTTGAAACACTGAAAAAATAAACTACTCTCTATTGCATTCAGAGGCACAGAATATTTGCACTTGCATTCACGTGCAAAGCTCTTATGCACTCATCTCTCCTCCGCTAAGACAGCTTTGTCTAAGTAGTAAGTATTGGTTGTGCTCCACAAGGGCAGCAAAGAGAATGAAAGAGACCAAAAAAGATCAGCCAGATAAAGAGAAAAGATGGATTGATAAATATGCTATGAGCATATGAGCAGGTCTTAGTTTAGGCACTATCTATCGGTCAATAATTCATTGGTGATTTAAAGCTGCCTTTTAGTAAAGAAACTTGGTCAGCAATGCCTCGGCTACTGAAATTAGATAATATTTATTGTATAATTAAATACTGGTTTATTTATTCAAATATTTTGTCAGATACCTTACTAATTAACCTTCCTATTCCATAACCTTTTTTTGGCAAATACTGAGCTTTAAACCTAGCTTCATTTCATGCTTTAGAGCATCTTTTTTATATACATTTACTGAAAACGTATCACATGTTCATGAGGCACACAGAAAAAATATAAAAATTCTCCAAGTGGGAAGCCTTAGCCACAAATCTAATTTTGGAGGTATCAGCATATGATGAGGTCTGTGACATTAGATCCATGTCTGGAAATCACCTATTGCCAGGTCCTGAGTTGCAAAAATAAAGAAGCAAGGAAAATTTTTCTCCCTTTTTCTCTCCCTCCCTCTTTCTCACACACCCGCGTGAGCACACCCACCCACACATGTGATGTGCATGCACGCATGCACGTATGCACAAAAAGCTTCTGTTCTGATTCAGTCCTCCCAGCTTCTTTGTACAATTGCAAATTGCAGATGTTCCAAACTTCAGGGCAGGGTTCAACTTCATTTGCAAGTGAAATATATGATTTATATATTAAAAAAAAAATTAGTCATCTCCTCAACAGCAATATTCAACCCCTGGACTGGTCTGGGAATCCAGAGTTATTACAAATTTCCTTCTACTTATACAGCTAAAATGATCAATTCTTTGAGGACGCACAGTGTTGATTTTTCTTGTACCAAATGAGGGAGAATACTTCTTTTCTTTTTTAAATAAATATTTTAATATCAGAAATGTCCTGGCTACTTCCACTGCTAAGAGTGCATGTTTTGATGTCAGTTTAAATGTAATGTAACGACATAAATGTATTTGCAGTATTTTTTTAGCTAATAATAATCCACTACTATTTTTGTAGTGGGTAATAAAAATTGATGGTTGCAATGTTAGTAGACTTGCATTTGTGGATACACCGATTACAATTTCTCACATTATTCAACTCAAACCTCTAACTCAACAGCAAGAGCTGACCAGTTCAAGGGGCTGATATTAACTCATAGACTGTCAAGACCAGTTACTGATTTTGGTACACAAATTATGTTATTGCCCAACCCCAGTTGTCATTATGGCTTGTAGGGTGTTGTGGATGGTATTTGGTGGGTAGTGTGAATATGGCTTGAATATTGTGTATCCACTTTCCCTGACACAAACTGAAGTGTTGCATTGAAAGGGAGAAGATGCAAGATGGTGTTCGCAAAGTGTAACCTAGCCATCGTAAAACCGGTGGCAGGTAGGTCTGCTGTTGTAAGTTGCTTAGGTATTTGATCTTCTTTGAAACAACATTCTCAATATCATCACAGCCCAATCCAGCTGCCCCCTGCTCATACCTCTGAACCCCTGGTAACCATCACCTTGCACAGGACCCTGACACTGCCCTTGAATCAACTGCACTTTTCTTGGCCCTGTGTCTGTCCAGCAAATCTGGCTCTGCTTCTTCAACCTTCCCCCCACCTGGAAGAGCTAAGTGTCAGCATAAGACTCGGAAGCTGAAGAGTTGGAGAAAAGATCCAGAAGAGATGCAGGAGAAGAGATTGAGAGGAACCTGATAAACATATTTTCTGAAAAGATGGAAAGCCATACTGTGGGCAGGGATGTAGGTGGGAGATTGAGAAAACAGAAATTAGGCTTCCCCAGCCTAAGAGCTAAAGAGCTTGATCCTTTTCTTTCTCCTTCTCTCCATGCTTCAGTGCCCCAGACTCCCACGGTAGCTTGGTACCATCTGCATCGGCATTAGCTTTTCCAATCTACTCTCTGTCATGCTAATTCCTCCAACGATCTTTGAATAAAACCCTACACATATCGGTCAGCAGCTTTACACTCCCAGATGCTCAGTTCCACTCACAAGTACCTGCATATCTTGGAGAGATCACGGAGAGGTGTGAAAGAGGTCGGACTGTGAAAGCTAAGTGTGCTAACTGGAGGAAGGGAAGATGGGAAGTGTGGAAGGGTATTTCCTTCCCAACTATGAATAAGTGTCTATGACAAGAAAGACTCAAGGCTTCTTCAGCATTTGCCTTTCTTGTATTCTCTATTGTCTTACCAAAAAGTTATAGTGATCTTAGTGATGGCGTGCTTGGCTTGTGCAAGGAGGGAAGGCATTTCAAAGATTGGTATCAACAGCCATGCCTTCATCTCCCTGTACTCAGTTCTGCTGAGTTAGGAAATATGACAACATTATCCTAACTGCTTGGGGAAAATTGCATTTTCCCCAAGTGGAATTGGGAAAACACAGCACTTTAGAGTTTGCATAAAACTCTACTTAAAAATACTACTGTTTAAGTGCAAAGCACTATCAGAAGTTCTTGAATATGCTTTGCAAACTGTAAAGTGTCCAGGCCGAAACTCACTTACATTTCATGACTATACCATGTCTGGTTGCTATGATAGCCTGCCATAAAAACCTTTTGCTTCAGCAGAGCACTCTTTGGCTCAGCCGTTCGTTCCACCTTGACCTCGAACTCCAGGCACTGACGTGAAGAACTTTCTCAGTTGCACTTCACTCAAAGCAGCACGTGGTCACATCCCCAGCAGCTGAGAACCTGTGGGGTGGATCAGAGCCACAGGTTGAGCCGCATAAGCATGCAATAAATAAATTTCAGTTGAACCGGTTGGTATTGTAAAATGCTGGGGTTTAGGCGGGCTGTATTTCAGAGGTCTGTTGTTTAAATGACTACAAATGGACTGGCAACCCACTCCCAGGAGGCACAAAAAATGTCAAGTCAGTTTAGTCAACATGTAGATTTTTGGCCATTTAGCATTTGACCAGTCAGCGTTTAAACACCAGCTGGGCTTGGTGGCAAAGCCACAGGTCTGTAACACAACATCCAGTTCCTGTGTCGCATGCAGCGCTAGAGGGCAGAGCTAACAGCTAATGAGGAATTAAGGGTGCCTTAAGGTCCAGGGAACATGCAGTTAAACAAACTTAGGAAATAGGTGGAGAAGGAGGCTGAGACACAAAAGCCAAAATATTAGGTGGCTGGTAAAATAAATGGCAAATTAATTGCTGTGCTGGAAGCATGACAAAGACTACAACCATGGCCTTGCGTATTCCCTACAGCCCTGACTGGGAGCATTTGCAGCTCTGAGAGACACCTTTTCCAGCTTTCTGCACGCCTCCTTCTTCTGTATTTGCAAGGGTCTGTTTGCAAACGGAAGGACTAGACATGTCCCTTTGAAAACCATAGCTGAGATGCTGGAGAACAATTCTGCTGCAGGAAGACAACTCCATGCCAAGTGTCACATGCCAGAGAGGTGGCACCTTATAAATTTGCTGGGGCCAAACTCTTCCTGCCACAGGCACTTTGGCCCTGCAGTATTCCTCGGTTTCCATGCAATGGGGCTCACAGGTGGCTGGAGGGACTCGAGGTGGGAGTGGATGGAGAAGGTGTGGGGATCTGTGATAAATGCTGAAGTTCAGCTGTTGCTTGTTGGTCCACGTTGACCCTGTGTGTCCAGGTGAAGTATATCTCAGAGCAATGCCTGCAGCGTGGCACCCTGCTGATGCAGGTATGGGCATCCTGCTTCAGAGGAGACTCCCAGCATCAGTGAAGACCCCTAGAAAGGTACTGTCTTTTCTCTGGTCGTTGCTCAGGGACCATGAGAAGATGAGTCACGTCCCATGCTTGCTCATGCAGCACGTCCCCAGTGTGAGGCAGTCAGCAGCTATTGACTAGGTAGATGCAGGTAGCCTTGAATTTAATTTAATTGCTCTCTCTCATCTAACTGAAGACCGTGGCTGGTGAAGGTGAGAGGGTGTGGGAAAAGGAGGGTGAAACTGTGAAATGGGAGTGGTTCGTCTGCAGGCTGAAGAAGGAAATCCAGGCACGGTATTAGATTCTGTCTCTACCCAGACTTTTACAGATGCCCACAGAGACCAAAGAGAAACCATTTGGCTAAACTTGAGTACTTTTTTACACTGCTACATAATTTTCACCTATTAAACTGCTGCAAGGTTTTAGAAAAAGAAGAAAGTAAAAATTATCGCCCTCCCCCCGGCCAAATAACACCAAACAAAACCAGCCAGATGTTTGATTTACCTCTGTTCATCAGGAAAAAAAATCAAGTTAATTTTGTATATCACTAATATTGCGGCTGCCATTTTATGGCCAGATATCTTCATTCTTTTCTTGAGACTGTTCAGTCTTCAAGAAATGAAGTGTGATTTTTACAGTTTACATGGCAATGATTTATATGAGGGTCGTGGCCTGTCACGTGACAATGCCTGACCCCACATAACATGATGTAAGTGTAAGAATCACACTCTTTCTCAGGGTCAGCAGCACCGTGACACAGGTCCCTGTGTTCGACATACCACCCACAAAGTGGGGCATATGCCTTTTCCCTTTTTTTTTTTAATTTTTTTTTTTTTTTGTCAGCTCCCTGTATTACTTTCAGGTAGTTCTGCACATTTCTACTTTTTCATTTAATTAGGTGCAAACACTCTGTATAAATAAAATAAAAAGTTCCCTGCAGCTAGTAGACTGTTGCAGACTGCCAGACACTGAAAAATGTTTGTCTCTGTTACTGTTGCTTAATAATTCACGTTTTATAAACAAAGAAATCTTTCTCTCTCTCTTTTTTCTTTCCCTTTTCCAATTGGCTTTTGGGGGTTAGAAGCTTGGATACAGCTGCAGAATAAGTTTGGATCCCAGTATACAGTAGGTGTACTATCCGTGAATACAATAAGTGTACAGTGCTACCAAGGTTTCCTGCCTGCCTTTCAGTCGCGCAGACTCCGTATCCTTTAGGAGATGTCAGTCATTGCAATGCTTGTATGTAAATGCTATATCGTCTATTAGGTATTTCAGATCCCTTCACATGGTGCTTGGCAAGCCAAGCCATAATTCTTTTCTGTCCTGTTTCTAGCAGCAGCTCAAGTCATAGACTTCAGGAAAGCAGGCATCTCCCCATAATAATGATATGATACTACAAAGGTATCTATAAAGAAACTTAGGTTGATTTGCTAAGGGTATATCAGAATGGTGTGTAAAGTTGGTTATCTCCATTTATATGTGAAGAGAGAGAGTCTGAAGAGGTTGTGCAGGCTTACAAGTTGACATGTTAATAAGCTGTAGAACCAAAATCCTGTTGGTTTCCACAGTTCTCAGGACTGTATCTAGGGAGAGCCATCACCAATGTGTCTGGCCTGTAAGAAATCAACTATTTCATGACATTTACATATATCAATTTGTATCTGAAAGCTTGGATATGATAACTTATACCTGGTCATGGATCACCACAAATGGTTATGGAGTTATCCAGTAGTGCCATCCTTTTATGCAGGCTCTGCAGCTGTGTAGGGCACATAGCAAGCTGTATGCCTCAGTTATTTCTGTACTTATCTCCTTTCAACTTCATCTGGAGACAGTACTTCAGAAGTTCCAGACTGTATGACAAATTCTAATAATCATGCTGGTTAGAGCAATTTAGTCACGACCTCGCTCATGTATTAATATAGATCTCTTTCTTTAAAAAAAGAATTAAAATTTAGGATGATAAGTAAACCTAAAACCTAAACCTAAAACATTCCATTTAAATTCAGTTCTTCAAACTAAATTATGCAGACTGTCAACATCTGAAGCTATTGTGTTATGCAGGGAAACAAGTTAAACAGAATCTCATGCTTTAGTGACAGAGAAGAGAGGTATCTTTTTCTGAACAGAAACTTTATTTCTATTGTGCTTTATTCTGATATGAAAAGTGACCTTTCCTATGACTTTCCAGCATTCTTCAAAGACCAGATTCTTTGCCAGCTGCAGCACTTCAACAAATCTGCCAACATCTGCCCAGCTTGGCTTGAGATAGCAAATGTTTCTGAGTGTGTCTGTTTGCTCAGGGCCTTAGGGTCCTAGGTCCTTATCTTGCAAAGGCTTAAGATCATGTGTTAGAATTTGCAGAATTGGAGCCTTTACATCTATAATGTTTATAGTATATAAATTTTTAATGGCAGAAAGTAAATATTCCTAGTAGTAGATATGAAGAGACCAAATACAATAATCTCTATTGTAAATACACATGTTCCTGTTTTCAAATGTGTCTTTGTTCAATTATATTTATTTTAGGTATTTCATTTAGTATGAAAAATTCACTCTAACTTGAATGACATATTCCAGATGGAAATGTATATAGATGCTCTTCAGGTACTAGCTGCTTCACAACGCATGAGTGTCTTGTGTGTGTACATTCATATGTGTATGTACGTACTTTATGGTCCAGTGCCTTCACATGTCTCACTCCCTATGTAAAAGTTTGCATATAGTGAAGCACTGTTTTATAAAATATCACCGTTGGCACCTTCACTACTCCCAAGGAAGGCACGATCTCTGAGTTGTGTAAAGCTGCACGTACAATTAATCTTTTGTAATGTGTCATAATAGCTTGTACGTCATACACTGAATAGTTTCACCAATGTGTTACTGTAGTGCTATGAATGCCAGAGGTTCTGACCAAAAGGTTATATCTGTTTCTAACCATCTTAACTTCCAGATCTCATTTTGAGTTTTTGGTTCCAAGAAGCCCAAAAACTAAAGGCAGGATTAATGTCGATTTCAATGCAAAACAATGCATACATCATTTCAGTACAAAACCTAATCTGCTCAGCTTTCTGTAAATCTTCCAAAATACACTAGGAGCAGGGATTTTTGCTGATAGAAATATTAGATTGGAAGGACAACTGTTTGGCAGTGAGGTACTTACCTTCTAGGAGTTAATAACTGGTAAGTGCCTTTACCTTTCCACACTTACAGACTTACTTTACAGTTGAGATGGGTTGACAAGAAGAAACTGGGTCATTCTACAAACTGTTCATGCCTTCAAAAAGGAACAGATCCTGTGGTCTGTTGCAATTCTTTAAAATCAGTAAGATGTGCTACTCAAGAATACAAGCTGAGATTTTCCAAGACAGGAGCCAGAGTGGCAACATGCCTTTACATATATCAACACAAGGAAATGATCCAATTATAGCAAAACTAATCCAACAGACCTTTGGAATTTTAGAGGGAAATCCGGAAGATACTGTCCTTTCCTCCAACTGCTTTGGCCAAACTCATGAGGACAGGAAAGGGCCAACAAAGTCATCAGCCCTATGTCAAGTGTCAAGGAAACCTGGAGCTTTTGCTGTGGTCACGTCAAGTCTCTGTTAATGTCTGTGTGTCTTGCTGTAATTAGTTTCATGGAATCTCTTTGCTATTTCTCCAAAAGTGTGTAGATTCAACATCTTCTCTCATCTTTTTGTGTCCATTGATTTATTGGAGGGTTAAAACTGCATTTTATGCCATTAGGATGTCACTAGTAAAAGAAACATAAATAAATTCAAAGAATGCTACAATTTTCTGTTTCCTTCTCTGTCATGTTGTATGTTAATTTCTGTTGTACAGGGCATACAGTTTCTGTTGAAATGAAACGCAATTGTGTAGTTACATTACGCCAACCGTCCCATGTTAAGGATGGACTGAGCAAGAAACTGCCCATCTTTCTAATTCTGGAGGTGTTCCTTACAAGTTAGGCTGGCAAGGCAATGTAAAGGAACCTGCTGCCATCCCTATTTTCTGGATAAACAGAAAATTCAAAGCTACCTATCTGAAAGCTTTCAGCGTGTGCATTCACATGCCGTGCATGCGTATAAAGAAGGGGAAGAAGGCTACGATTCTTTAAAAGTCAACAGGATCAGGGCATTATCTGCCTGAATTCATCAAACACACATATTTTCAAAGCTTCCAGTATTATGGTGTTACTTCCTTCCTTGAATATCATGTACAGAAGTTCTTGAGCTTGATTCATTTCAAGTCAGACGGAAAACAACATTGGGCAGGTTCATCATTATCAGAAGATGCCTGCAACTGCCTACCAGCACCTTGCCGTGTAGGACACCGGGGCCTCTGGCGGTGGGGAGGGTCAGGTCCTTACTTCTGTTCCTGGTGGCTCAGAGTTTCTAGCAGACTGAGCGTTTTCTGCCCAGCTTCAAATTTCTAAGGGAAAAAATTTTAAGAAGCTGAAATAAAAGCAAAATAGGATGGGAATACGAAAACAACATTTCTGAGCCCTGCTCAGTTCCAACAGCAACACAAAACTATTCCGTTTATATATTTAGTGAAATAAATCCTGGCATCACCACCAGTATGTTTCCTCTTATTGTGGGGGTTTCTTTTGAGTTGTCTTGGGACAAATATAGGAGGAATGAGAATAAGGGAGAGATGGCAGTGCTGTAAGTACTAGTGGGAGCTGGAAATTCCCCTCATCAAGCTGCCTTCAGAGCATTCAAACCTGACCAGCACCAACCCGTTAGTCTGGACCAGGAGTGCTGATGGAGACCAGCTGACAGACTCCCGTTTCGACCTGCTGTTCCTCACGCCCATCCCAAACCCGGGATCTGAAATAGCAGGATTAACCCGTCCCAATCCCGATCTTCAGGGAGGGTCGGCCGCCAGGGTCCCACGCCATTTGTCACCTTTCCTCAGCCCTTACCTGAAGACGGTCACTCTTGCTGCGGCAGCCCCTGACCTGCGACCCTCAGCAGCGTACCGCTGGCTGATTTCACGTTGCAGAGAGAAAACATTCCCCACGTCTGAACCCATCCCTCCGGAGATGCACAGCTAAGCCCACAAACTCACCGCGTACCAGCGCCAGCTATCTAGCTGCCCTTCTCCTCTCAGCCAGGGATTTCTTCTGCTCGTCGCTTGTCCTTTCCCCCCCCTTTTCTCTCCCTCCTGGCTTTTACATTTCTTCCACTGTGATCCATTAGGTATTTACCGACAGGGTAATGTGACTTTTCACACCGGCTCTCTGCGTGCACTGCCCTGCAGACTGGGCTGGATAAAGCCGCTCCCCAACCCCAGCTGGCTGGACATCTCCCCCCCCACCTTCCCCTCCCCTTCACACTAGCCAAGCCAAGGATTCCTCTCTCCCTCCCTCTTTTTTTTTTTTCCACCCCTCCCGCCTTCAGTGCAAACCCAAGACGCAGGATCCTGCCGAGGGAAAGCACTCCCTGAAATCATCACCGCGGACCCCGCTGTGAAAGTGCAGAGGAGGAGAGAGAAAAAGCCTCGGCAGCCAACCTCCTGCGGCGGAGGGCTTTGCAAGCAGGGCAATGGCTTCAGGCTCTCAGAGATTCTCTCTCACCTTTCTCCAGGGCGTGGGATCTGTCTTCTTCATCCTTCAGATCATCTCTGTTCAGGCTGATGGTGAGTCCCCCATTCAGTTTGGGCTGGGTTGCTATGGCTGGAATGAGAGCTGTATGTTGAAATGTGTTATTGCAAAAAAAAAAACACCACTTTTTTTTTTTTAATAAGAAACTTAAATACACGCCCCAGTTTGGGTTAGGAAATGTCTGATTCAGAGGTTTCTGAGACTCTACAAATATCCTGGGGTTAAGCAGAGAAAGGAAATAAGATCCCAGAAGGCTAAGATTATTTTATTACAACAAAATGACAGGATAGTGAACTTTTCCAGAGGAAATAAGAATAATAAAACAAATCCAGAACACGAATAAGAAGACTCAGCTATATTTTAGGAGAGGTCTCCTTATAATTAAAAGTATCTTTTCTCCAAAGCACTTCCCTATCTGCCCACTTCAAATGCCCCCCAAAGTCAATTTATACGGGCAGGTACTCAAGGAAGGGAAGACAAGAAGTCAAAGGCTTTTCCTTATAACCTTTTCTGTTCGGTGCCACACACGCTGAAGACGACTGCTCGCCTTTCTGCACCTGAGTTTCATCTGCACTTTGCTGCTGAGGGATTGGATCAGGACATGAATTTGCCTGAAGCACCAGCTACCGGTTACTCTGAAATGGGACATTTTACTGATGATAATCCTGAATAGCTGCATCCCTTAAAAGTTTCCAGTAGCCTATTACTGCCTTTTTAATGGTTAAGCCTGTAATAATGATGACCAACTTGTCTTAGCAAAAACACGATTTATTTTTGAAACAACTGTGTCTTTTCCTGGGAGAGCAATGCTGAATGGCCACATTTTTTCACTTTCACAGCTGCGATAGATTTATGCCTGATCTCAGGATTATTTTTTTTCGGTACACTAATCCTTTACCATCGGTGTTTGCTGCATTATTCCAGAGAACAGATCTTAAACATTATAGGGCAATAAAAACCTCTTCTTTTTGTTCTCAGAGTATTTTTCCTTTTTAACCTAAATTTATTTCATCTGATGACAAAGTATGGCAAAGGAAAGGGAGAAAATTAATCTTGCCTGTATGTTTCTTCCACTTTGTGTAAAATACCATTTATACAACAGGACCCTGATTGTAAATTTGAAGAAAATTACTTTTCATTAAGAATAAAGGAAAAGAAATGTGTCAGGCAACTGCACTGTGTTGCAGTAGGCAAAACTGCGATTTTAGGAAAAACTCATTCCCTAGCAAAATGCCTCTGAAATGAGGAAAAAAAATGCATACCCATAAAAGAGGGTTCTCCACAGAACTTAAGAAACGGGGACAGGACAGGAATAATTAATTTCCTTTGCTAAGGATGCTTCATCTGAAGAATTTCCTTATCTTTTCAAGACCACCTCCCAATTTTTATTATTTCTGTAGAATTAATGGCATCTTCTTGGTCCCTAAATAAACATTCCCTAAAAGAGAAAGGGAAAAAAATATTGGAGATCATTTTAAGGCAGAGTTCGTGACAGATTTTAATTGTCATTCAACAGTTTGTCAAATTCACTTCACACATGGTTAAGCAATTATAAAAATTAAAGGGTAAAATATCTGAAGTACATTACAGTTGTAAAGCATTATTATAATACTGTAGTTTCCATTTTTACTTAACTTCTAAGTATCATTGTGAAAAATGTGCAAGTCCTCTATTAACATGCTCTTCAGTGTGTTCTCCTAATATTAATATTCAAGCAAACAACTCTAACACTGTCCTATAAACCATCTGGCTTATTATACGTTGATACAGAAGAAAACACTTCATGTGAACTTTAAAATTTACCACCACATGTAGGCTTACGTATTTAAGAAGATCTGAGAGTACAAAACGGGATTAATACTTTCTTTTATAACAGATTCTGGCCTGATCCAGCCAGGAAACCACCTTCTCATTTGTGTAAGTTGTAGGTGAAAATACAATTGTGCTACTCTCTAATACATGCAAATGTCACTTAAGTGCCAAAGGATCGTTCTGGGTGACACATATGTATATATGTATTTGTTATTTTTAACTAAAAGCAACTGACCGTTTTGCAAACTGCTGAAGGGATTTTGAATTCACCTTGTAAAAACCCTGTGAAATTCAGACTGGCCCCTGTTACAGGCAAACCTCCAAAACTGCTTACAATATATTTCCCTAAGGAAGACTTTCGCTTTATTATCTCGCACACAAATAATGACAGAGAGCAGGCAATAAAACTGGAGACCATCGAGGTCTGGTGAAGGTGTAAAGCCTCGAAGCTTAATTGATCTCTTTTGACTAGTATTTACCACAGCACATATTGCTGTAGTACAGATAGACTCCAGAAAGACCAAGGTAAATGCCGAAATAAAAGATAGCTTTGTTTCGCTTTGCACTTTTTTTACGATTGAAATGTGTTTGCTCATAGCTGTTGAGGTTGGGGTCAGATGGACAGAAGGCTCCTCAAGAGCTTGTTCCTGCTCTGACGTACCATGGTGTGCCACTACTGTTAGTGCAGTGGCTGGTGAATAATGTAGGTTATCGTGACAGGTCTCAATATACCAGTGCAAATGCAGGCTTTTTAAAATTTTTTTGCATTTGCGCTGGAATAGGAGAACAAGGATGAGCTTCATGCATCTGGCACAGGAGTCGCCTCTGCTTTTTTTTGACTCCCTCTTTTGTCTTTTCAGGGCTGCTAAAATACCCATACATATGAACCACAGTTTTCTACAGAGTACTTGCTCTGAGACAGAGCATGTCAGGAGAGAATGATGGTGATTAATCTACCTTACCAAGATACTCCTGAATTGAAAAAATGTGCTAATTGCAAAACTTTACCGATTGTTCCAGAGTGGAGTTGGTCTGTTGGCTAAATTTGGGTTACATGGAGGACCTATTGGTCAAGCCAGTCATCTGGTACTGACCATGCGTAGTGACTGCGGAGGTTGCAAGTGGAAGGATCCTGAGTCCAGAAAGTTAGGCACAATTAGGTGAGGATCTGAGATACATACTTCTGACCTAGAACCAGATATGTCTGATGTCAAAAGTAGGGAAAAAACTGCTATACTTTTTCCTTCGGCTTGCTTTGCACCTTTTTTGTAAAGAAAAGGGAAAAAGTATGCTTTTTCTCTTCTGCTCTCTCTAGACACTTGCATTTGAGTAGCAGGTGTCTAAGCATTTCAGGCTCCCACTTGCAAAACAGTACATATTCTTGTATGTTGCAAAAATAAATGCATAAACAGTTCCAACTATTTGATCTTAAAGCGTGTAGTAAAATTAAAATGTAAGCTCAATGAATTTAGCCAAGGAGGAACTCAAAGGTGACCTCCCAATTTTGCTATTTTTCTGATGACGTAATATTTTAAGCAATTTGAATTAAATAAGACATCGTTCACTTTAGTTTCTCACAGAAATAAACTCTACATTCATGAACATTATGCAGAACTGGTAATTACCCAAACCTCTGTCTGTAGTTGTACAGTTTTACTGAATCCTCCACCCTTGCTATTACAATCAAGGCCATTGTTACACACAGCCATAGAAATGGAAATTAAATTGCTCTTGAAGTACAGAAGTGACCTTCCCTTCTTCTGCTCTCTTTTACCTCAATGTGAAGTTTTTAACATTTAAGTAAAAATAAATTAGAATCCACATTTGCACATCTTTCACCACATTTATTTTGTTGAAACTGATTAGGGTTTATCCTTTGAACTAGTGAGTATCATGTCATGAGATCAGCACACTGGGCATGCCTTTTAAAGTGCTTTCATTTTATATTATTTGTGAGAGACATTTTTATTTCAAAGTATATTTGGCTATGCAGTTTTATGTTTCTTCTTCAAGCATGATGCAAATCCTGCTGAAGACATGGAGAACTTTGAACTCATTTCAGTGGGCTTTGAACCGTGCCTATATGCCTCAGAAGAACTACTTGTTGTATCTGTTACTGTATTAGAATAAATTAGCCAAACTCTGTCTTCTTGGTAACCAAGAAAATTCTGCTAATTCCACTGAGATTCCTAAAAGTATGAAGAAAAAGGTTTTGGACTGATTTGATCTTTGAAGAGTCACTTTTTTGCTCTTCCATATATTTGATTGTAGATGGCTCTTCAGTCTCGAAAGCATAATAAGGTCCAGTTGTTAGAAGCTGAGTTTAGCAAAATTTGAAACTGGAAATAAGGTGGAGTGAGAGTAATGATCCATTGGAACAGTTTACTATAAAGTGTGCTGTAAATTCTCCATTACTTGGAGTCATTGAATCATGACTGGATGCCTTTTGAAAAGACATGCTCTAGTTCAACCATGAATTTTTGGACTCCATGTTGGAATTACTAGGGGAAATCTACAGTCTAGTTATACAGGAATTAAACAAGGTGATAAAAAAGAATCCTAGAAGCCTTGAGATCTATGCTTCTATGGGTATGTTTTCAATCAGAATATATTGGGGTACTCTTAAGTAAAAACTATATTCAGCTATTGCTTACTTACAAAGTTTTAGTGCCAAACAATAATAAAAATGATTCTTTTATCAATATATCAAAATATAATCAGTATTCTGTAATAATATCAGTGATCAGATGATGGTAGAGGCTAGCAATATAATATAAGCTAGTTATTAAAGAAAGACCCTTTTTGGTTTCAAGTGTGATTTTTTCTTCAGCTATCGAATCCAGCTGTTAATTAACAGTTGGAAGAATTATGTCTTATCATTTATGTCTTACCATTGAAGTTAAAACTTTTTCACTAGTTTCAAAGGGGAACCTGAAGAAACTTACTGTGACAAGAACATTTTTCATTCTGAACCTGCTAAACTCAAGACGTGCATTAAGCCTCCTGAGAAAGACTACTTTGCATGGATTTTTAGCTTGATCTTGAAACCAAAGGGACTGGCTTTGTTTAAAAAGGCTTCAGAAAACTACGTAGAGTTTTGGGAGCAAATTTCCATACAATTTTCTCGTCATCATATTATGGGAAACAAATGTTCTGGGGCAGAAATGAAGGGAGAGAGTTGAGAGGGAGCTCAAACACGGAGCTCAAAGGTACCACAACCAAACACATACTAAGTTCTTCACACAAATAAACACAAAGACATGATCCTTCATCCTGTGCCTTATGGAAATATAGAACAGTCTCATATTTAAAATTGCATATTTAAAACAGAATGACAGAACATCTCTTGATATTATCTGGGAGAAAATTGATTTCAACTACGCCACACTGTCATAATGTGCTGGAGAGAAAGGGGATACCATTTGAATTTTTCACAACCCCAGTACCAAAATTGTCTGTGATATCATCAGACAAACCTTTTTTAAAAACTTTTCATTACAACTAGCAGTGATAAAAATTTTACAAATATTTAACCAGGACCCTTCGATCCCAAGCTTGAACACGATACCACTTTTGTGATTAAAAGTGAGAAAAATTCAATACATGAATACCTCAAGCATGTTACCCATGCCACCATAAGGTGCAGAATTCAATTTTGGTGTTGTAGTCTTATTTATTTAAGGGGATTTCCTATTTTGGTGTGCTTTTGTATTTTCCTATTATCATGCTAGCATGTCTCCTATATTTTTTTCCTGTAAATGCCCCTCAGTAATGTGACACAGCTCAGGATACCAGGGATCCAGCTGTTCTGTTGGTCAAGCGTCAGATAAGTGAACCTTACTTGCTATTATATTTTCTAAGTAAGAGATTAGGCAAAACAGAGGGCACATGTTAAAAACTGGGCAGATGGCCATATTGCTTCTAAAGCTTTGGGGAAGATTCCCAGGTCAGTCTGGTAAGCAGGTCAGCCTTTTTTATCCACTTCTGGCTAACCAGAATTTCCTATAAAGCAGTTCACTCTAATTTTCCCAACCAGTAAGTCCCTCCTAGCTTAGCCTAAGACCTCTTTCTCTACATAATTCGGATATCCCAGGTACTTTTTTGAAGGACAGAAATCTGTTTTGAACCAGCATCTTCATAGTTTCTAGTTGTGCTGGTTTTGGCTGGGATAGAGTTAATTTTGTTCGTAGTAGCTACTATGGGGCTATGTTTTGGATTTGTGCTGAAAACAGTGTTGATAAGATAGAGATGTTTTCGTTATCGCTGAGAAGTGCTTACACAGAGTCAAGGCCTTCTCAGCTCCTCATGCTTTACCGACTGAGAAGGCTGGAGATACACAAGAAGCTGGGAGGGGGCACAGCCAGGACAACTGACCAAAACTGTCCAGGGGGGTATTCCATACCATATGATGTCAGGCTCAGCATATAAAGCTGGGGGAAAGCTGGTCGAGGGGCCACTGCTCAGGAACTGGCTGGGCATCGGTCCCTGGGTGGTGAGCAATTGTTTTGGGGGTTTTTTTTTTTTTTCATTTGCATCACTTGTCTTTCTTGGGTTTTATTTCTTGCTCTTTTTGTTGTCTTTCTTTTCATTACGTATTATTATTATTATTATTATTATTATTATTATTATTATTATTATTATTATTATTATATTTTATTTCAATTATTAAACTGTTCTTATCTCAACCCATAAGTGTTCTCATTTTTACTCTTCCGATTCTCTCCCCCATCCCACTGCGGGAGGGAGTGAGTGAGCAGCTGTGTAGTGTTTAGCTGCCTGCCGGGTTAAACCACAACACTAGTAAAAAGTTAATTTATCTTAAGTACTCACAAACACATAACAGTAGTTAAGGAAAGCTGTCTCAGCCTCAGTCTTGGCTAGCTAAACTCCTCTAAACATATAATTATCACTTACAGGTAAAAAGACTAAATGATGAACTTAATTTCTTCTAATTATATCTGGATGGAACTTGATTCTTAATAGTTTTCTTTTTTTTAAGTCTTCTAACTAAAATAGTAATGGTTGGAAAATAGGGTTACTGCCATGTCAAACTAACATTTATGATTTAAGTAAGTCAGATGCTACACAAACGTGCTCTATATGTCTTTGATGATGCATCTCAATCCTGACAGCCAAATTGTGAAATGTAGAATGTGGACAAGTTTTTATGTGGGACAATAAAGCATTACACTTAATCACTGCTTACCTTTACTAATGAAAGTTGTTCTGCAACTTAGGAGTCGTTGTTTAAAACCATCATCCTTCTGCTTATGTTATCTCTCTCCCTACCCCATGCATACTTCACTATGTCTATTCATGGCTTTGGAAACAACAGCCTACATTAGGGTCATGTGCATTATTTGGGGTATTTTGGAAGAATCCTGAGGTTTTGGTACTCAGGACTGTAGAGGCTTGCTTTTCCACTGTTCTGTGTAAACTCCCCTGTTCTAATTACATTTCACGGTATTGATTATAGTTGAGAAGCAAAAGACTATGTAATCTAGTGGTTAGGACACTGATCTGTGCTTCTGGGCTGCACTACTTGGTCAACTACTGTTCAGTGCATGAGAAAATCACTCTAGGTACTCTGCATTCCTTTTGCTTCTCATCACTGCATGTCCCGCTTATTTAATTTGCTATATCTGCCCAAGTCAGGACAGCTTCTTACTGTGTGCCTGTAGAATTCCCACCAAAGTAGGAATACGCATCAGGACCCATCTGTGCTCGCTAGCTAATGTAAACACAAATGACGTATTTACTTGAAAGAAACTTTGCATTTTTTGCTATAAGGACTGTGATTCTTGCAGTGGGTTAAACTGTGCACTGGTGAGAACAGAAAGCTGCCAGGTACAGACCTACCCTGTATCAGTTCCATATATTTAGGATTAGATTGATATTTATCAATTTGTTGAAATAATATGCGGTGGGGGTGGCTCTTGGTACAGAATCAGGCTGAATCAGTCTGAGGGATTCCTGATATTGGGATTCCTGATATATACTGGACAATATATCCTGTGAGTGTGAAGCTAGCTGCATAGTGAACACTCGGTATGTGCTGGAAGCTATGCATATAACCACTACCATTAATGTACTCTTGAAATAAGACATAAGTGTTTCCAGGCATTTACTGAATGAACAGTGCTTAAAAGTTGTCTTCCTGCACCTGCAAGCAACCTAAATCTGTACCTTTGAAATTTAGAAGATATTCTGAGGGATGTTATCTTCAAAAAGAAGGCACTTACTCATGGCTATTTAAACATCAGGACTGTAAACTATCTCATTGTTTATTTCTTTTTCTGGAGACATCCAGCTAATGTGTTTATTCCATAACCCAGTAACTTCTCAAGCTTTATTGCCAAAACCCCAACTGCTCTGTTCCCAGTTGCCAAAACCTCTAACTTTCACCCTTACGACTTTCACAGTGTTAGATAAATTAAAGTAAAATAAACTGAAAATAAAAATAACACAAGAAATTGTTATGCTAAGTATGTTCTCATGCTCATTCAAAAAAGCCTTCCATTAAGAAAAAAATTCCCTCTGTCTTTCCAGAAAGATGTGAAAACAAAGTGGCTTTGCAGCAGCATTTAGCACAAGTTGCCATAGAGTGACATAGTTTTGATTTTAAAGAATAAGTATAAATCTATTTCTGATGTGGAAGAGTGAGTTGCAATACTGGCTTTTAGATTTATGCTTACTTTATAGATGTAGGTGTTATAAATCTAACTGTTACATGCTTAGTAGTGAATTCCAGCATTATAGCCTACAGGAGATGTTCTGACTCTGACTATATATCTGCATATGAGAGAGTGTCGTGCTTTCTCTCTCCAGATCTTAAGCACAGACCTGTAGAGGCAAGACAAGCTTCGCATATGGGCTGGGAATGAGTAGGGCCGTAGCCATACTTGCTTTTCTGTTGATGAACAAAACTAAAAGAAAAGCTAAGACAAGGGTATTTAGAGTGTTGATAAAATTACTCATTCCAAGAAGTAGCTTGTGCATGAAAATGAACTTAGTAAAAGCAAGAAGACTTTATTTGGTGATAATTTGCAATATTTTTGTTGAATATGTATTGAATACAATACCATGATGAGTGACATGTCCTTTCTTGGTGCTACAGGGAAAGTGTTTGCACTTGAGTCCAAGAACAACTCTCAGGGTCTGGATTTAGCTGAAGCTGAGAAAGCTTGTGTTGACCTGAGTGCTCGCTTAGCAACTGCAGAAGAACTGAAAAGGGCTGTTCTGGACTGTTCTTTCGCTGGCTGCACCACAGGATGGCTCGCCGGTGGCTCCACCGGGTAAGGACAACAGCATAACCCTTCCTGAAAAGTATGAGTGACAGCTGTTGAGCAAGTTTTTCTCCTTGACTAAGAATATTACTGAAAAACAGAGGCTGCAATTCAAGCACCATGACATATAGTTAAATATGCCACTCTCCCCACTAAATCAATTTTGTACAGCTAATATTGCAGGGACACAAATATTTATCAGTCTCAGATGACACATTTCACAAATCTGAAGTGATTTCCTCTTCCTCTTTCCTTCTGAATTATGTCATTGTGTTTCCTTTCCACCTGGCCTATAGAGGGGTGCTGAGCCCTAAGGGAGTTTGCAGGCTGTGGACACAGAGCTCAGTTTGCTGAGCTTCTCGTGGAAACCACCTATCTGTCTCAGGTGTCTGAATAGACAATAGGCATGTTCAAATAGGTATGACTTTAGGTGTACTTAGGTATGATAATGCACATGTGGTAGAGGGTTTGTTGAGAAAGTTCACCCAGGAGCTGATACTGTCACTCGATGTGCTGAATTTGAGGTAGCTCAGGTGACTCGACATGGCACGAGGCTGAGCTTTGCCTCGCGTTACAGGTGGTATTGCCAGATGTACTGGCCTGCCACAGCCTCTCCGAGAAGCATCGTTGCCTCTGTAGAGGCCAGTTCAAAGCAGGAATGTAAAAGCGTCCTGTGGTGGAAACTGCTTCCCTCTGTTGATCATAGTCTCAGGAGGCTGAAGTCAGCCTTCATGACTACTCCAGAAGTCCAAACGACTTTCAGTGAAATTTAAGATTTTGAGAACATATGTCCGCATAGGTGCTAGCTGCGTGCCAGAAGCAGCATGGCCCTGTCACCATGCCACTCTGCCATGGCTGGTGAGGGATTGCTGAACTCAGGCTAACTCAGGTTCATTCCAGTCTTGCACAGGTCTAGGTATGCACTGGCCAAGCACCCACATCCCAATGCCCAGTCACTTCCAAAATGAAAAGCTTCACAGCATGCCTCAGGTACAGGCAGACAGGCTTCATATTTGACAAAGAGACCAAATCACAGGAAATTAAATTTAAAAAACCAAAATGGAGGCGCTGAGGGTTGTCATAAATGTCTTGTGTCACTGAAGCTGGGACCATACAGGAGCATGAGTGGATCTGAAGCCCCTTCTCACTTGAATCTTTCCTTCAGCAGGCTTTCCAGGCACAGCCTTAGCATAATGCGTATATTCATTCCCTTGAGGTGCTTTACAAAGTTAGAGGGTAATAGCTAATCTACTGTTAATGTTCCACAGTGATAAAGTTTTGTTTTATCAAGATATTGTTTCCAAGTTCCCAAACTTCAGTGTGTTACTGGATTTTGTGACAGTTATCGGTTATTTAAGTAAGCATTGGTGTTTGTGTATTTTTAGTGATATAGTTTCCAAAGGACAGAAAATTGCTGCTATTAATGAAAGGTGATATTTAAAGAACTTCAAGCAAAAACAACTAGTTCTGGTGATTCTTTTTTTTCCAGGTGAAAAATTGTTTGAAAATGTATTCGTATGTACTTTTGGTCATTAAAAAAAATCCAGAAATCTCTCAGGATATAAGACAGTGACCTAAACCTTAAAAACTTTTTTCCTAAGCCAGTCACTGAGATGTCATGGAGGCTGAAGAGCCAGGAAAACTATCCATCTCTAGGAAGTGCATGGCAAATTTGTTGTACAGGTTCTTTTATACAGCCTCTGTATTGTGGAAGTAAGGAGTGCTGATGGGTAGGAGACAAAACCATCCCTTTTTTATCTAAGCAATACCACTAGTTAGTCCTGAGAGATCCTCAGTTAATTACTGCAGGCACTGGAGCTACAGCTATTAATAGACCAGTTGTGGACTTATCCCTGAGTATCTTCAATATCAAGATTGGATCAAAAGTGATAGTATTGTACACAACACGCCATGGTGATGTGAGAATGTACACATCATCATACCGATGGGAAGGAAAGGAAGGTTTTTCATCCCTTCCAGCTTCCATACTCCATTCCTCCAATAAATCTGTCCTTAATATGGAAGTGTCTAAACTGTTTATCAGAAAGGACATTGTGGGGGCACATCAGCATGCCATTGCTGTGCAGTCACCACATCTGACCTTCACTGGAGAGCTTCACCAGAGAGAATAGTTCTTCAGAGCTGGAATGTGATACTCTCTTCTCTGGGACTATTTCACCCATGGCTGGGCAAGGACCAGAATGTATGTTACTCGGTTCGCTGAACTGGATATTTTTGACTCTGGGGAAAAACAGGAAAAGTGTAATACCTAAAAAGGCTATACTAGTTTCACTGTTAGTTAATGCAGTTCTGGAGAAGGAAATGAGCAGTCGAGTGCAAAGTATGCAAATGAGACAAAGTTATTCAAGTTGGACAAGCTCAAGTAGAATATAAAGATTTTCAGAAGGATTTAGATGAATGGGCAAATGACAACAAATGGAGTTCAATGATAATACGTGCAGGAGGAATATGCAATCTACTTGAAAATATCTTACAGGGTTCTGATTTACCTCTGTCAGCCCAGGAAAGATATGAAGACATCACTATGGACAGCACAAAGAAAACCTCTGTCAAACTGCAGCTGTAGTAAAAACAAACAAACAAACCAAGCAGTTGCTAGAGTGCTTATGGAATGGAATGGAGAATATGAAAAATATATACATATATATATACACACATATAGGTCAGTGTAACAGCCTTCTTTGGAATATTACAGGTATTACTGTTACCACATCTTAAGAAAGGTACTAAGACAGGCTCAAAAAAGGGCTCAAGAATTATTAAAGGCACAGAAAAGCTATTAAGAAGGGACTTAAAATATTTTACTAAATTAATTAGTTAATTTTTAAAATATATCTGTGGGTACCTATTCAATACTTTGGCCATTTACTTGATAAATGGAAACATGAGAGCAAGGATAAAGGATAGCTGGTAAATAGAAAAATCTCAATCCATACTCTCCTCAACTGATTTAACATGGAGAGAGGGGGGAAAACAGGCTTCACGGCATGCTTGGAAAGTTACAGAAGTAGGAAAAATTATTTCCAAAATAAAGGACTCTTCACTGTTATCCGTCCCCATCTTCGAATGTGATGGTGTGGCCCAGGGAGAGAAGTGACGTCCCTATGTTTGCCAGGTCCAAAACCATTCAGGACTTTATAGGTTGGCTCTGAAACCTTGGATTCCTCTCAGCAGCTGACTGGCTTCCAGTGCAGATCACAGAGCTTTAGTCTGATATTCTCCCATATCCTCTTGGACCATGTACGTCAGAAAGCAGATGAATAGGAGGGAACATGATAAAAGAAGTTCCTAATTTCAGGAAGAATGCAGTTTGTTTTATTTATTTGGTGCCTGGAAAGTATCCCAATCCTTCCCCTAAGGAAAAATGGATTAGACATTGGCAGTAGAAGTAAACACAAACCAACGATGCGAGTGAAGTCATTATAGTGTTGCAGATTTTCTGACACACTGCAGTCCTCCTTCCACCACAGAGACTTAAAGCTGAACATGAGCTGTAGCAGAGATGTAAGGACTTTTTTACTTCTAAATCAATTTTCCAGGTTTTGCACAAGTCTGTGACTTGTTCACTTCTGATGACTATTTTATGGTTTTAGTGAATAATTACAATCCCACTCCTAGTAAATATATCCATCACTGTTGGCTGTGTGTCCTTATTATTATTTTTACAGCCAAATCAGGGCCTGGAAACCCCTGGAAGTTTCTCCTGTTATGACTGAGGCACATCACTGAGTCAGCATGAGCGTGTTTATACTGCCCACTCTTTGGGCTATACCTCTTACATGGGCAAAGAGGAGAATTCAGTCTGAAGGACTGGGCCTCTTTGGGTAACTGTCAAATTTCTGATGACCCATATGTAAATATCGATCCATATGTAAGTATGCAAAGATTTTGAGATTATAATGGGATATCCTTTGTTGGATCCAACCAGGTCGTTGCAGCCCAGCTCACTCCAACCTGCTTCTTACTGACCCACTGCAGTGACTGTTGCCTCCTCAGCTGTGCTGGTAGAGGTGCTCATCTCTTGTCTGTTGTAAGCCAGATGTGAGCAGGGTGGGCAACCAGCTACTAGTGAGGGTGTTAAAAACCATCATTCTGCAGAGAGTGATGCCGGTGGAAGAAGACACCAATCTGCTGGTGGAGATGTTCGCCTTGCGTTCTCTAACCCACTGCAGTCCCTGCAAACTGGACAAGTCCAAGAAGCAGGTATCGACAAATATGATTGACTTCAACTGATGTAGGATGGAAATTGCTTAAACAAATAGTTCCCTGCCAGCAAAGCCAAAGAGATGATAAACTTGGTAGTGGTGTTGTTTGAGCAGCCTGGGTCAGAACCTCTTTCACAAGCATAAGGGGATGTTTTTGTCTCCCACTTTCAGTTGTTCAGACCAACCCAATTCAGAGTTCAGGGCTGTTGCTGGCAGGTCCGAGGGCTTGGAAACTTTTAGAGAAGAGCCACTGACAAATAGATAGGGGTAAGAGGGTAAAGGTAACTTCTTCCAGCAGCCCAGAAGTAAACCATTTACAAGTCAGTCCTGAAATGTGTGACTTTATAAAGCATTACACATTGTTACATTTCAGGAAATGAAATGTCGTTAGGCAGGTCTCGTTTGTCAGATGAGCCCTAATAGCTATTTATACTAAAATGACACTCTTACGACTTATTTGCATGTCAGACAAGTGAGTCAGTAAAGCCGGCAAGCGATCTGCCAGAATATAAATGAAAAAAGGTGGCAGAGTTCTTTGAAGGCGTCTCACTGCTATCTTTTGAATTCAGATGTCATACTGGAAAACCCTGTCAAGTCCTCTAGCGCTGGGCAGCGTGTTCTGTAGGGTCTTACATTCATTTCTTGGGTTTTTGAAATTTGGAAAATGAACATGACACATTTTTTCTTGTGATCAGTCCTGTGCACAGAATAGTACAAAGCAGCTATTTATTTTAGAAATTGTAAACATCCTCAACAGCTTGTATTAAGATATTCATAGCAAATTTACTCATTTCCATCACTTTTCTAGGACTGAAAAGCTGAGCTGTCCTATTCCCTACCCTGTTCCTTATTTGTCCACAAAAGAATGAAGCCATGTATCCCTTCTATAAGGGCTTTGAAGCTCTGCATAGACTTTCTATTCTATCATAGACCTCCTACAGGGCTGTCAACCTGTTCCTTTGCATGAAATTGCCCTGGGCTGGTTCCTACCCAGTCCCTGGAGGATTTATCTCAGAGGATATAACTCTGGAGTTAGCAAGCACAGTCAACTAGAATAAGCCTTGCTGTGGGAGCCAGAAGACTGGGGTTCTTTTCTTGGCTGACCACAGACCAGATGTTTGCTGCTAGGAAAATTACTTCATCTCTATTTTTCCTTCCTTTTGTTAGCTCTTCGGGTTTTGCACTGACTCCTATTGAATGCTTCTACAGTGTCAAACACAACAGGGCCCTCACTGCAGATGACACCAGTGGGAAATGTAATAATAAGACTCAGAAATGACATTTCACAAGACTACCTACTTCTTTTTCTGCCTACAGCGTGGGACTTGCCCAGCACCTGGCAGTAGGGTAATAACAGCACATTTATTGGGAAAGAAAAAAGCAATATCCAAGGAATCAATCGCTATCCCGTGCCAGTCCTCTCATCTGTGTGTGTGGACCCTTGAACTTGTGGGCTCCATGAAATCTATCCAGATGTACATGCTATAACGCGTCCACTTGCTTATTTGCAGAGAAGCAGTCCTAATGATATGTTAATTTGGCAAGCTCTGTTTTATTTCAAGGCTGTGCTCTGCTGCCTGATGATAATTCATATGAATGTGCTCCCAGATGTCTGTATGAGGTGGGTCAAGCAATTCCCTTCAAGAGAAAAATCCCAACAGAGCTGACAGGACATGGTCCAATTCAAAATGCTAAAATTGGTTATGAAACTGTCTGAGGAGGTCTTGCACTCTGAAATGCCTTCATGTCACAAACTCTAGTCCCACAGCCCACAGCTGGTGCCATGCTCTGCTACAAGATGAATTTGTCTTCCCATTGTTTCTTGTCATTCATCTCAGAAAGTCTCATACAGAGAAAAAACAAAGTAGTTGTGTTTCAGGAATAGGGATTTCTACATGAAGCTCGGTCAAGAGACTTGAATTTAATGTATGGATATGGCCAGTTTACCCCAAGGAATGATAATCACTGAGCAACGTGGACACGAGCCACTTTGCACCAGCTTTGCGGGGGTGCGAATCCTTTCTTGGCACAACCTGGGAAGACAGCATGGACGAAGTATGACAGCCACAGTTCCTGTAAAACAGACAGCCCAATAATTGAAGAAATTTTTAGAAAAGCATCATACAAAAGAAAATAAATTTTTGATGTATTTTCTAGGACAAGCACCCAAAACACCATCTGTGCAAATGTAGCATGACAGTCCTCAGAGTAGCCATTTACTTAGCTGGGGCTCATACTTTAAAATTGTATTTTTACTGGGACGTTTTTTTAACAAACTTTGAGGGCTTTAGCAAAACTTTAGCAAACCTCGGCACAAAAGGTAGGGATATGCTAGTGAATTTTGTTAATGCCAGAAGGTTAGAACTCATTGTTAAGACCAAGGAAAATCACAATATTGAACGGGAAGGTAAGTCTGACTTCAGGGATGAAGTAATAGAAATGGGGTTAAATATAACAGTATCACGTGAAGACTAATAGGAATTTCTGCCTTAAGCTAGCAGTTCAGCTGGAAAAGGCCGAGCAGGAGAAAGAGCTGGGTGTATTCACAGAACACAGGGCGGCAGCGAGCCTGTTGTAAAATAAAATAACTCACATAAAATTTGTGAAAAAAGGAAATGCAGTCCTCCTAAAAAACATCCAGCGGCTCTTCCAGGAGAGAGAGGGCAGTACTGAAGGGCTTGAAGGAGGCACTGGTGAGGCACCACCTGCAACAGCGCGATGTAATTCTTGGCGTCCAAGCTCAGAGGGATAAACTCAGGCTAGGATCAGTCTAAAAAAGCACTTCTCCTATTAGAAGTGATTAAAGGTGATCAGTTTATTTAGCCTAGCAAATGAAGGTAGAAGGGGGATGTGCTTACTCTTAGCAAATGAACAAGAACAACTAATACCAGGATTTTAACTTGCCAGTTAGTTCTAATGGGTTGATTTTCTAATTTTCAAAAGAGCTTCACATATTTTTCCTTTTTTTTACAATCTCTGTAATGTTTAGTCCTATCTGAAAGCTTTTTGTCTGAGAATTGAGCTTCTTTGTAAATTAATAGCGCTCAGCAAATATTTTCGTTTTTTTTTTTAAACCCTTTGGTAACAAATCAATAACATCTGTTATGAAAGCCATGGATTAAATAGGAGCCCATAAAATGAAATCGGGTAAAACCAACTTTCTAGTGACACTTGCCATGTCTTTGAGCACCCAGCCAGTCCAGGCCAGGAAGCAACACGATTCTCCTCTACATGCACTAAGAATGCTCAAATTATATGTACATAGCGATATTATAGTAAAATGGCTATAAAAAATCTTTCATACTAGGCTACAGTATGAAAATCTGCATGAATGGGCCATATTTATTTAATGAACAGAGGCCTTACTATTTCAGTAGTCATATGTACAATTTTAAGCACAAAAGACTGCATTTTGGTGTATATTTTTAAGAATCTAAAGGATATTGGTTCTGCCTTGGTAAGACCTCCTTTTGACATTTCCAGTGGCAGTATTGCTGTTGGAATGTCTTCATGTCACACTTAGCAGCTGCTTTCTTTGGGTCACATCCAGCCAAAATTAGCCTCTATAGTTCCCAGTCAATGGACTTTCCAAAGCCCACCTGTGCTCCCCTTCATGACTTTTCAGGGAAATTTTCTTCCCTTCGGTAATCGTGAACATGTCATTTATATTTTATTCCTCATCAGAGCCAGCTTTATAATTTGCAGTTTCCCAAACTACAGAGGGGAAAGACTAAGAATAAAAATCCTCTAGTCTGGCTTCCAGACTACTGATTTTTTTTCTCTCACCTAGTTACTGAAACACAAGTGGTAAAGCTGACCCATGAAAAAAATTAGCACAGTATGTTAAAGATTTATCTTGACTAAGAAAAGCGATGAAGTTTTTAACTTTCTAATTAGGGGAAGGTTTGTTACAGTTACATTATGTTATGAACCAGACTTTGACGGTGCCTCAGCTAGCACATTGTTGATGATGATGTTCTGAGTTGAATATATTCATATGCAAGTTCATACTACTATGAATAAATGTCATAAGACCGTTCTGACTCAGTTCAGTGAAATTATTGACTAAGACGGCAAAACTTACAATCAATTGGCAGATAAAGTAGGGACTACAAAACATCTCAGTCCCACCTACTGGTTTCTGTGCTGATGGATTACGCTATGTCATATAAACTCAGCTGTTAACTCCACATGTTTTAACTTGGGTTTACTGAAAAATTTTCAAGCATTACGAAATTCCTATGTAATTACCTTAGAAAGTAAAAGTACCAGTGGATCCTACTATAAACAGAATTTATAATTTACATATAAATATTGGGCATTTATTTTATATATATCCTTATTATCCATGCATATATACGATATATAAAATTAAGTATCATTACTATGGCTTGAGTAATAATATATATTACATAATGGCATATTATGGCATACTGTGAAAGGAATACTATTCATGCCAGCTTTTTCTGCTGTTTCCTTCTTTGAACAGAGGAATTAGGGGAAGTGCAAAATATACCAATTACTCATTGGTTAGTTAATAGATTAGAAAAAAATTATTCTGGTTCATACCTTACTGTGCTATATATTAAATTTTCTCCTTATGCACACACGTGATAAATGCAGTATCTGAGTCATGACCCAGGAAAACAATGATCAACTTGGCCGACCTCTGATCTTTTTATTGGGGCAGGTACAGGGGAAAGACTCTTAATTGTTCTCGGTTGGATGAATTGTACAGCAGAAATTAAGCTGAGGTTCAACAGAGTGCAAAATGTCTGTGGTTTCTTGCTTTCTCACTTGAGATGAGAAGAGGCATCATGAAGCAGGTTGTCCTTCTAGGCTGGGTAGCAGTGGACTGAGAAGATTCTCAGTAGCTTTTGGCTTGGCTTGTCAAGAAACCAAAGGAAACACCATCAGGCACCCTCCCACTTTCCATCAGAGAGCAGGGGCTGTTGTCAACACCACTAAACCCCCTCCTTTCCCAACTATATTTTTACCTTACTGATGGTATATGGTACTTATGCTGTCTATGGCAATAGTATGTATGATTGATTTTTATGCTTTGATTGCGAGGGAGAGTTTTTCAGAGTTCATGGCAGCGTAAAACTGATTTTCAGGGATGCGTGGATATTTCAAGCAGATATGTATTAAATATAGAGGATTATTGTGGATGATCTGCAGTCTGAACTCAGTATGTTCCTTCCGAGCATATTTACTTTCATAAGAGATCTCCACAGAAGGAAAAACAAAATTTCATCTGTTTATTAAATACAAGGTACAAAATCGTGCATTACACTGCTCTAAGCATCAGGTTACAATGTATCCTAAAAGGGTGAGTAAAATTATTACGTGAAAGTAGCAATAAATAGAATTGAAGTTCCCTGCATGGCTACATTCTTCTAAATGGCTGGGCAGGTGGATGTGTCCCTAAAAGAAGTATAAACTTTGTGGCGTTCTCTCAACCATGATGCATGCCCCAGTGCAACAACCCAAAATAGTAAAGGAATGAACTAGGCGACACATTTCCACAACCTCTCAGCAGGGTGCTGGAAAGAGTAGGAAAAATGTATGATTTTTTTGTTTCTTATTTCAGCATGGCAGTGCTGCTGCTTAAGAAATTTTAAAATATGTTGTATTCTGCATTTATAGCCACTTTTTGGTCCTCGAATGAAAAATGTAATAAAGCTAAAGGCATCAAAACCTACCTTTTAGAACGGAAACAAAACTGTACCTATGTATTTAATCTATAATTATAGATGAAAACCTAGCATTTTAGGATTTAGGGAAACATATACCCACCCTCAAGAACTCAGAGAAGAGAGACTATTATTGCGTCTTTTTAGTCATACCTGGACTCCTAGTGACTGCAAAGAGACTGTTTCAGTGTGAGAGGCTCGCAGCTCTGATGCGAGACCCTCTACTGAGAAGTGCCGAGCCCTCTTGAAGCTCCCTTCAGCAGCGGTAACAACAGCTTACTGAAGAGGTTTAAAGCTTTCAGGATGGAGCTCGTGGTAGGAAACTACTGACAGAGAAGGAGAAATGGGAGAGATGAAATAGATTTTTCTTTTTTTTTCCTTCTGTTTTTTGTATGCTTACAAGACATGACTTCTTTCATCACAGAAGAATTACATTAGAATGTTTGCAGTTTTAATCGGATCAGTTTTAATATGACAAAAATCCAAATTAAAGTCCTAAGTAAAAGATTAACCAGGGTCTGGTCTGTTGTAGGAAAAAGAGAAATAGACGGGAAAAGCAATTTTTAAGCTTCATGTAGGAAAAAGGTTTAGTGAGAAATACATTTAAAAAATCTTTATGTCATTTAAAGCCTTTCTTTCTGTATAATGTTAAAACTGTATGCAAGATACAGCTTTGAAAGTTCGGTCTCATTGGGTAGCAGCTAAGAAATGCTCTTAAAATTAATTAACTTAGTCAAGATAAATGCTCTTAAAATTAATTGTAAAATTAATCAATATATTCTATCAACTACAAATTTGTAATTCATTGTACAATACTTGAAAAAAAAAGTAAGAAAAACTTGCTGTTCAAGTACAGAATCTTACATGTGAGCCAGGTATCCTGTTTTGGAGACGACCTGAATATACCAAGGATGTGTCACCCACAGATAACTTTTCAGCCTTCTGAAGAAATGAGGCTTTGGGCAGAAGCAAAATATATTGGCTAGAAATTGGAATTAGAAATCAGAAAATTCAGGATAAGATTTTCAAAAGCGGCTTCCAAGCATCAGGAATTTTATTCCTTGGTTAAGTATAGAAAGAAATGTGGCCTGATTTTCAGAGACTAGAATTTTATGATGGCGACAATCTTCAAAACTGTTTGGTTTTTTTTTTTTATGAGAGTCTGAAGTCTTAAGTGCACAATTACAGGCAAAAGGCACAAATTTTTAAAGACATGTCAATATCTGTCTATTCAGTGTTGCGAGGCATGACTGATCTGGGTACCTAGGTGAGTGAGTAATTATTGGAAAGATTAACGTTGGTAAGTCACTTTTTGAAGGGGGGCATAACAGTTTCATTCACTTAGGCCTTGTAAGACCTAGTGGAACAATATGTGAATACACGCAAAAACTTTCTAATTGGTGGCCTGATTCTCCCAGTCATCTGAACTCACTTTGGCAGATCAAGTCACTTTTGTCTAGGTGCTTGATTACTGACTTAGAGGACTCAGACTTTAAATGCATTAAATTCTAAGAGAACTTGGTTTTAAAGTTGTATGGACAATATTGTCCTTTACGTGACCCCCCCAAAAAATCAAGGATTGTTTTCCTTACAAAAGAAACATATTTGATTTGAAATCATAAAGGGGCTTTCGGTAGGGGTTGACATCACATCATTTTCCAGAGCAGAAGTGTGGTAGGAACCATTCTAGTATATATGCGTGACCACCACCATATGGCTTGTTTCATGTTGCTTTTGTTTGTTTACATTAAAAGAACATTAAAGTTGCATATTTAACTGCTCAAAAGCTAACACATGCCAGAATTAAGATGGTCTGTACAATCGTAATTCACTCCACTTGTGTAAATCAGTTGTTGTATAGTATTTAAGTGCATGATCAAATACTGGGTTTCCACTGGATCTTTTCCATGCTCAGTGAATGGACAGTTAGTCAACATTTATTTTATTCTCCAAACTGAGTGTGGGACTGACGGCAAAATTAGTTCAACCATTGCACAATACAAAATGATAAATGTTCTTCCACTGGAAAGATTCCTCTGTGGAGAGCATTTTTGTCTTGCTTTCACTAGAATAGCTGACTGTGCAACACTTCTACAAACCTGCTGTCCACAAAAAATAAAACCCACGCCATTAATATCCAGCTGCAAAAATTTGGGCTGAATTCACTTTCCCAGCCTTTGTAACCTTCTGTGTAACAGTAAAACCAGTGTCTTCTATAACAAACTGTCTTTTATTTGTTAGTTTTAAGCAGCCAGTACAGCTGAGAGAAGAGATAATTAGTAATCTCTTCCTTTATATTCAGCATCTACAGAGTTGTAAAACCACATACAGATTTATTACCTTTGTTCAAGCCTATGAAGGGCAACAGGATGGATTCGGTACTGCTGAGTACCGAGCCAGAAGAAATGGAGTTTACACAAAGGTGTGGAATTACTGTAAAAAAAAAAGATAGCAGCTTTTTCTTCCAAGAACTCAAGACAAATTTTCTGAGCTTGCCTGTATTAGCTTTCGAGCGGTTAAATATGCAACCTTAATGTTCTTTTAATGTAAAATGCTAATGATTTATAATCTTTCAGACCAAATCTTCAGTTTTCTATTCATTTTTATCCAGGTGCCATTGGTGGGAATATCTGTTGCTGGAATGTGAGAGCAGAATGTGGCTTTAAATATGCTGGGACTTGGTCTGATGTTTAAAAGTATTACAGAATAAGATAAACATTCTTTATTGCTTCCTATGCCTTGGACTGATCTACAGCAAACATTTTTTTTAATTACTTCTAATTCTCCCTTGGCTTTTTTCATAGATCTTCCCACATTAATGACTTATGTGCCAATTCTTAAACAGTTAAGCTGAGGCTAAAGCCTGACTACTGTGATAAAAGATCTCCAAATTTCACCTGCATGTACAACTCCAGAAGATTTCTGATTATTTTTTTCTTCTTCTTTATTTTAGGACAATTATATGCAGAAAGACGGGCAGCAAACAGCAGAGCATGAAAGCCATTGATGTTAAAATTGAAACCGATCCCATTGTGAATGACCAATATGATGCTTTTTGTGTAAAGGATGAAGGTCAGCACCGATATACTATTGAAATAATGCATAGTCATTGCTGTCTTGCAACATTAAAAGTTTTGCCTTCAATTTTTCTACTGCTGAGAGGCAAAGAGGGAATGTTAAGGAATAAATCTTTGTAGTAATCGCCCGCTAAGTGAGCCAACTGCTACATTGGTTGCAGGAAATAAATTGCATTACCTTTTGCCTTTGCTGCAGTTTAGCAAGTTCAAACAGCACTACTGATCTGGAAGAACCCATTTTGGTGTTCACAGAACATACTTTATGGAAACGAATATATCTGGCACAATATAACTGAAATGCCCGAAGCATCTCCCACACTCAGCACTGTAACTGAATGTCCCTCGGAAAGCTGGCTTCCAGCCGCAAAACACTGTGTTGTTGCATATCTATCAGTACACAACATTTGTATGCAAATAACTTCATTGCCTTGATTTTAATTTTGTTGTTGTTGTTGTTTTGTTGTTGTTAACAAGTGTAGACCAGCCTGCTAGGTACTCAGGTATATCACGGATGATTCTGAAAACCAAATTATTTCCAATTTAAGTTGATGCTTAAACTTGTTGATCCAAATGCCGGAACCCACAAGCAAAGATGGATTCTGAAGGCAAAAAATAAATTGTTACTGATAGGCAGGGTTGTATAAAGAAATTTGGGAACCCCTGAAGCAGATTGTTGATGTCCGCAGTGGAGTTTCACATCTCATTTCCAAGAAAAGCAGGGACAAGCAGATGGCATTTGCTGAGAAACAATAAGTTCACAACACGGGGGCATTTTGATAAAGAGTCAGTGGCAGCAGTGGTCATGAAAATATGGTTGAAGTGAAATGTGGCAGAGGTGATGCATATTTGATGTGCAGCCAGTCATTCAAAAATCGCAGAATTTGTCTGACCATCCTCTCAAATAACCCGCGTGATATCAACTCCAGGCTCCGTGCTGCTATGAGCGATGCCAGCTCCGTCACCCAGTTGCTAATGTTGTCACACAAGCACCTTTGTGCTTTCTTCCATGCTGCTCCTCACATATAGGAGCAGCTCCCTGTAAACATCTGCAAAACTCTCTCATTGTCTTCCTTCAAATCTCTCTTTTGTCATCATCCCCCCCTCGAGAAAAACCTTGCAGTGGGTGGGACAGCTGTGGGATGCTGAAATCATTGCTCCGGCCACTATTGTTCCATTGTGCCCTTGTGCTCCCCTGTCTGTCTCCACCTGCTGCGTCTGAGCTTACACGTAGATGCCGAATCTCGGGGAAGGAACTGCGTTTGCCTTTTGCATTTGGTTACTGCTCACGGTAAAGGGGCAGTAAAGGTGAAGATAAGAACATAGTCTGACAATGCTTGTTGGAGAGGAGTACTGCATAGGACTCAGAAACTGTATAGTTAAAACTCAGGAGAAAATTCGCATCATTTACGAAGAAGAGGCAATTTATGAACATCTTGTTTTGTACAAGGTGGGGAGTTTCCTGATGACAGAATGGGATGATCATGCCGATACAATCACCAAATAGTCCTTACACATAGGACAATAAGATCCCCTCTTCTTTGACTATATAAAAAATTTTGGATGCAGAGTCAATGTTTGAATAGAAATGCTTGAGCGAAGTTGTGTGGCAGAGCCTAGTCTGTAATTGGTATGAAAAGAGCAAAGTCCAGAAAGGAAATAGCCTTAACACGCAGGTGTAACACACAGTAAGACACAAGCCAGCACAAAGCAGTTGACTGATGAAAGAACATCCTACGCCTCAGGGATGCCACTTTCAGTTTTGGGAAGTGAATATCCAGTAACAAGCAACAACAGCAAACCCCGCACCACAGCCTCAGACATAGCGTATCTGTTCTGCTCTTTTGTATCTGTGGCTAATAACTACACGTCTAAGTTATGATTAATTAATTGTTTCTCACTTGAAACCTCCCAAGTATTTTTTTTTTTCCTTTCAGAAAAGTGGACATTGCTTTTAATTGATACAATTTCAATTATAATACAGTAATACATTAGTATTAAGACCTGTGTATTGAAATGAGGTACAAAAAGCAAGTTGTTTTGCCCTGCCAAAAGTGATAAATCCCAGGTTTCTTGTATTGCGACCTATGTCCGCATACACAATAACCGCAAGCCCTTTCATTTCTTCCACATCCGTCCAACCAATAATCTGCAGTCCCACATGAAATGCATCTGGTTCTTTCTCCAGTATTTCTTAACCTCACCCTCTACCCATCATCTCCCTGCCTTCAGGGCACTCGCAGCTCCTTGCCGGGTCCTGGCACGGCTGGCTGGGCAGGAGGCAGCATGTGCTGTGGCTGCCTTAGGGGTATGAATATGCTGGTTTGTCCGCCCGTATGCAACGCCGATCGGCTGGCCAGCAGCGCTTGTGGGAATGGGTAAGAGCTGAGTCCTAGCTGTGCACATCCCAATGGAAAAGATGCCTGGCTTTGGATCTTTCCTCTTTTAAACTCGTCTTACCAAAATGAGCAGATGCTCAGCAGCTCTCCTTCTTTGTCAGACTTGGCTGAAATCAGCCAAAGGCTCAGACAGAATGACAGGTTGAGGATGGACAGAGGGAACAGTCACATCAGCCTTCTCTTCTTTAGAAACTAAGTTGATGGTAGTAACTCTTCACAACTCTATTTTCAGTTCTTAGGGTTGTGCAAAGGGCATCTTGAACCACCATGAAACTTCCGGTACAAACCATCACAAAATTCCCTTCTTAGGCCTTGATTTACAATTAATCTTTACTCAATTAACATGTAGCATGAAAATTAGTTCAGTGGATTTGGTTAAGCATACACTTCAGTGTGCCTCAACAGCCGGGACAGTGGTCAGATGCTAGCAAGAGCTCTGGGTGCGCTTATAGGATCAGGCTTTTACAGATAAAAATCCTGGAGAGAGACTTTTTTTTTGTGCTTCTGAAATGGATTTTTTTCTGTACACACAGAAGAAGCAGCCTTTGATACTAAGAGTTATGTTTTACAGGGAATTGGTACTAAGAGTTATGTTTGACAGGGAAAGATGTAGCTCTAATGTTTTATGAATGCTGTGAGTATTGCTGCAGTTTTTGCAGTACAGAGAAATGTGTCTTCTCGGTTTCTCAGAAACAAATGTTTTATGCAGCCATTAGAGTCAAGAAGACAACTCTGTACCAGCTCAGGATCTGCTGAGATAAGAAAGTTTCTCTCTTAGCCTCGAATGCCAAAAATTACCTAAAAATATATTAGATTCTACCTATTCTGAAAATGGAGTATCACACATAAGTCAGATCTGGCCCACAGAGTGTGTATTTATTCTCTATCAAAGCTCATAAGAAAATGCCTCAAAGTATAAAAGACATAAAGCAAGAAAAACAGAAAGCTGGAATTTTTCCTACCAGGCTTATTTTTTTGTAGGACTACATACCATTCAATTTCATACATATATAATCCTCTCGGATACCTTTCTTGTATTTTTTTTAAATGCAAAAAAGGAAAGATCTTTTTGTTAATAGCTCCCAAGTTTTACTCGTTCTTTCTTTCGGTGACCCACTGATATTTACAGGCAACAAGTAAGATCTCTATTCCATAAGGCTTTGATTTGCTGCCATCATAGAGAAACTAAACAGGCAGCAACTTGTAGTAGCATACAGCATAAATGCAAATACAACTTTGTTAAACATGACTGCTGGCTCCAGATGCCCATCAAAGCTTGATGGCTTATGTACGTATTTCAGTTTGCCTTTTTTCAGCGGTAAGAAAAAAAGAAATTAGTGTATTCTTTACAGCGAGTATACTAAATATTCTTTAAAAGAGCAATCAAACTACTATTTATGTAATATCTGAACCATTTCTTTGTATTTGTCATGCTTTGCTATGGTTATGAAGTTTTTCATTTTTTCATTGCTACAGCTTTCTTTTCCAGAGCTTTGCATATAGCTGACAGTGAATTTCCAGCAACCTGGTGATGTCATTTAAACTAATAAATGAAGTTATTCTTATAAGCCCTATCTGATGAAAGAGGTATTGGCATCTTAACATCAGTAGCTTACAAGCAGCACCTATATTGGCGATGATTGAGTTTTAGTTCTTTGTGCTCTATTTGTACTCAGTATTTTTATACAAAAAGAAAAAATCCATACGCTTTAGTGTCTCTGCAATCAAGAAAGAAAACAAACATCCACACTCATCTTTCACAGGGCTGAACGTTGAGTTGTGTTTTCTAATTTCTTAATGACGAGATGACATCCTATAAATTCCAGTGGTCTCTCTGGAAAAACTCTGCTGAATTGGGCGGTTGTAATAGGGGATGTTTTATTTTAATGAGGATGTTTCATGTCAGCTTTCAGAGCATGGTACACAGTTAAAGTAGCAATTGTAGATAATCAGATTTCAGTAGATTCCCAGTTCTGCCAGGTGGCATGAAAGCTGAAGTCTGCATCTTTTTCATGTTAATTTTTTTTCTGCATTGAGCTTAGGCTGTCCTTTCTGTAGACAGTATTTTATCAAGACATCTCAAAAAAGTCTTTACAAACTGATGAGATGCTTCTAGTCTAAATCAAGAAGATGCTTCTGGAGGAACCTGGACTGGGACTGGGGAGGAGGGGTACTGTGTCGACTCTTTGCCAGAAATCGCCTGTCACAAACTCCTTTCCACACATGGTTTGGAGTTAAAGTTACTCTTCGGAGGGGCCATAATTCCTAAAAGCCAATCATGACTGAATGTGCTAACTTAGTTAACAAGAGGTGTCTTCAGTCCCTTGTAAAAAATAGTTACTGAGTCTCTAAAAGATCTGCATCCGGAGTCATCACTAGCCCTAACATATCTATGCTCAACACTAGTATCTTTGCTGCGCCACTTATTCCCATTCGGTCATCAGATGTTGACTCTATCCTAATTTCTGCCCATGTATATTGAGTTCTTTGTTGACTGTGGTGGTGATTTTCCCTCCAGGAGACAGTCTGTGCCAAATTACTGCTGACGTGAGGATCTTCTGTGTACTTCCATATTGCCCTATAGCTATGTTGTGCTCTCTCCCTGCGTAACCTAATCCATCCGTGCTTACTGCAGGTCAGCTACCAACGTATGGAGCCCTGTTAGGTGTTCGACCTCGCTGTCAATATGTGGCTCAGATTTGCAACATCTCATCTTCATAAAATGGCATCCAGAAGGTCACCTGCTGAGTCTGCTGCTTGCAGCTGATGTTAGGACACCAGAGCTCTCTGTGGCAAACTCAGGAGGGGTCATGATGTCCAGAACTGGATTCCAAGTTTCCAGGTCTGAGGAATGTGATCTCGCACACAAGCAGGCAGAGCATGGGATCTGCTGGATGGGGCCTGAGTGCTGAGGCAAAATAATCAAGCACGTCAGGCTCTTCTACTGGGAAGTGTGCATTGGACTCATCTTTTAGCACGCACCAAGAAAATATGCCAGTTTACGGGAGGATAGATGAGGGGAAAAAGCAGTGCTCCAGATGGAGAGTTCAGCACCCGCTCAGCACTGGAGAAGCCTGGCCCTCATCTACCAGCGTCACCAACCCAGGCAGCCTCTGTAGTCGCCTTAACAAAGAGCACTGCTGTTCCTCCAAATGACAAGCTGCTGCCAACACATCCTCTGTCACGCTTCGTGGCCCAGATCTGCCTCCTCTCTTCCAGCAAGAAAATGGCCTGAGTGCCAGCTCTGAGCACAGGCTGTTGTTCCAAACAAGCCCATGCTTTGCCACCTCCTGGTACAAAGGCCGCAGAAAAAAGCCTGAAGGTTGTCCCCAGAAGTGGCTCAGTTTGAGGAGCTGCTGTGCCAGTCTCACTTCTGTACGTGTACCGGCAAGAACAGGTTGGGCAAAAGGCTGAGCAGGAATTGTCACAGCAACGGAGACTGCAGCAGGACGAGGAGCCGTAAGATGCTGCAACCCTGAAAATTCCTGTACCTCTTGCACGGGAGAGCACATCAGCAAAATGGATGTAGGAACTCGAGTATGTCTTTGCAGTGTATCAGCTTTCACTTCTTGTCCGTGCTGTCACTCAATATGCTCTGCAGCAAAGACAGGATCTTACGAAGTCTCATGTGAGAGATTCAAAAGTTCAATGTACAGTGTTCTTCCATAAACATCTTTTAAATCTCTCCTTTTCTTTCTATTCGCACATCAGCCAGATCTCTCTTTCAGGATCTCATTAGTCTCCATTGCCACATGTTGCCAAATTTTACAGTAAAGCTCCCTTCAGCTTCCTTCTGGCCTGAAAGGTTATAACGTGCTTTTTGAATGTGTTTGCCATAAGGTAAGTGTATTTAACTAATGGAAGTGTTACTTTTCTGCTTCCTCTGGCCACAGGATTAAGAAGCAAGTCTTTGTAGATAAGAATACCCTCTGACATGTAATTGTCCCATGTAGCCTTGGGATCAATACTTGCCTCAGAGCAGATACACAGCTCCCATTTGTACCAATGGAAGTAGCTACATAAATAAAGTACGTGAAATGCAAAGGTCTGTAGCCATCCTATGAGGCAATAAAATATTTTTTTATTCCTTTCATCCACATCAATCTCTATTCATCCGACCAGTTCACAGGAAAGGCATTAGCTGCTAACTGCTCCTCACTTCCTCGGATGCCAAGCCTCCATAAGACTGTACATAAACTGAGCTTTGTGTAGCCTCAAGAGCTTGTTTTTTCTGTCGGTATGTGTGTGCATAACTCCCACTAACTTCTGAAGGTGTTAGACAGTATATATGTATGTGTACAGTACAGAGAATAGACTTCAAAGCTTTGACTTCAGTAGCGTGTCCCATACTGAATTAGGGGACGGTAATTAGTGGCAGATGTTTTTCAGCATACCTGATTGAGAAGTGGTTAGCCAGGTCTATCAGATAATTTCTAAAATCCTGAGCCAAAAGAACTTTCACAGAGCATGGGTATTTATTATAGGATGTTCATTTCTCTATGAGGTAAACAACTTAAATACATCGTATTTCTAAATAAACATGTATTTACCTGTGCCTGGGTCAGAAGTGGGTAGATGATGGGAAAAGCTGCAGCCGGGACTCATAAGGATCTTGCAGAATGTCCCTGGGGCAAAAGCAGGAAAGCCTGAACTTTTGCAGAAAGTAGATTGAAAAAAGCTTTTCTGTCAAAACTATTGCCCAAAACTAAAACCCTGGATGTGAATTGGTGTCAATGGAAATGTTGTTTGTAAGATCTTGTGCTGATGCTGTCCTAGAAGTAGACTCTAGCAAAGTGGCAAGGGTGCTCTCTGAAGATGTTTCTCTCCTTCTGCATGTTTAGGAGCATAGTCTTGGAGGCCACTTTTTCAGTTCCAAACAAAAGTCTTCCCAAGGAACATATTCTTTGCTTAGCCAGCTAAGTAATTAGGTTTTTGTACCAAGGTAAACTGTTTCAACAGGAGAGATCAATACTAGAACACAGACCTGGCCCTAAGTTTCACTTATCCCATATAATTACCAGAACTCCTGAGCTATTACCTATTAGCCTTTTCATTTTCGGTTGTTCTGTGTCAGGGCAAAAGCAGGTTTTGAATCTTCAGCTATTTTGGCAAATGGAACAGTTGTTTTTAATTCCACAGTCAATAAGGGCTCTAGAACCACTGGAAAAAATCCCAGATTTGAAAAAGAATATAGAAGTGTTTATTTGTACCAACACTGCACATTTTGTCCACTGGGTTTCTTGGTAAGATCATATTCTTGCATTATAGGTTTTTTTTCTCTTGTTTTGTTTTGTTTTTCTGTAACCAAGAGGTGTCTATTCCAAAAGGGACTGTAAAAAATATTGAGAAAATGGGAACATGGCAAACGCTTCTTCAAGAGCACTTTTGAGAGAGGACGACCTTTGAGAGAAGAGAAAACGTAATGCCTAGAACTTCTCTAGAAGATCTCAGCTAACCTTGAAAACAATAGCCAAGGGTTCAAATTCAGTTTACGCTGATGTTGGCAGTTGCTTGCCTCCTTTCTGTGCTTCTGTCATGCAACCAAAAACTCAATGAAATTGGTTTTGTTGTTGTTTACAATAATTTTTGCTTCCTGGTTCTTAGTGCTGTCAGCAGAAATATTATCAAACAACATCCTGTTAAATTTTATATCCCAATAAATATAGCTCTTCAGATTCTCACAGAGAGCAGAGCTATGTTGGCCCTGTTTTTTGTTAAGTCGAAGAGCACGAGTCACCATTTATTTTAGGATGTCTCTAACATAAAATAGGGGAAATTTGAGTATCTGGGAAGAAACTTTTGATTTTGAGAAAGACTAGAAGCTTAGAGATAGTCTGAAAAATGGCTGGTGTCCATCAGGGCCTTTCCTTTCTATGACCATGGAATGGGAGGTTGCTCAGCCTCTGACTGCCTGCTACAGTGTAGTAGACAATAAAGTGCCAAACAATTTCACAAGCTTTTCTGCAATTAAGAAAAACAACTGCTTCCAAGCTTTTGCTTTTCAGTCCCAACCTACCCAAACCTTTGTAGAAGCAGGCAGAGAAGACAGCTGTAGCTTGACATCCTGGGCTGACTTGTTGGAAACAAAGCCTCTCTAGATGCATCACTGTTACACATCGGTAACGCCAGAGTTATCACATCACAGCTATAGCCCAATATATACGTTCCCAATTACAGCTGAAAATAGTTATGAAGGAGGATAAGGGCATGAATCAGACGAGATGTATGAGTTCTGTGGGCGTGTGTAAGTTTGTCCTCGGGGTAACTCTTTTAGCACCGCTGTTAGCGCTGCATTTAAAGCTATTGCAAGGTCTCTACAATCTCATTTCTTTCTTCTTTTCAGACAAGCCCTGCGGGGACCCGCCCTCCTTCCCCCACACCATCCTGCATGGCCACACTGGCTTTGAAATGGGGGACGAGCTGCTGTACGTTTGCGCCCAGGGGTACGTCATGGGCAACAAGGAGACGGCCTTCACGCTGCTCTGCGACAGCTGCGGGGAGTGGTACGGGCAGGTTCAGGCCTGCGTCAAAGGTAAGCTCAGCCGGCACATGGGGCATCCCTCTGGGAGGTCGCAGCCTCCCACCGGCCCAGCTGAGACGGTTTCAGGCTTACAGGGGTGTCTCCTGGGCAAGCGCAGTCCTGGGTGACAAGAACATCTATGTCTTAGCTGGCCCAACAGGGCTTTTACAATCCCGTTGGTAGACATCTCCAGTAAACCACGGGAGAGGATAATTTGTTCATACTTAGATGAGCGTACAGTTTCTTTCTGGGCAGCGGGAGACATTCAAAATAAAAAATTGGAATTTTTTTTATGCTATATTTATTTTTTCCGTATCCGCTATCCCCGTTTCAGGGATTCACTGAGTCTTATCACAGGGTTATCATTCGGCTCCTGCCTTCCAGTCCGCCATCTTCCTTCTTTTTCCCACAATACCCTTTTTCTTTAGCGCTGAACATAATTTTTAATTGCTGGAAAATAACCTTTGGGAAGATCTTTCACCTGTGTATTTAACATCAGGATCAGCCCCTTTCCGGAAATCAGCTGTTTATAATCTTGTATGCGCTCATTCTGTTACTGGGTGAGGTTTGTAACTTTTCAATGTACTCACTTTGTTTACTCAAGGAAAGGGGTTACTTCGGACGTTACAAGAAATATCAGAGGGGTTTTTTTTCAGAGTAGTTGAGAAGTCAGGCCTAGGCAGTGCTAGTGAGCCAAAGACATTGTTTACCAGACAGAGGGCACAATGCAGGTTTTGTGTGCCTTCTGCTAGGTTTGTTTTCACATGAGGCCACAGAATTGCCACAGAGCAGGCTACTGAAATGAAAACTCGGTGTTTGTTCTCGCCTTTGGGAACCTAAAGCAAGTACAGAGAAAAGCCGGTGTCTTTTTGTAGGCATGCACTGAGCATGGCCTGCACGCAAATGACATCTTTCCTTGCCGTAGAGATGCTGAGGCTGTCCATGGCTTTATCACCCGGTCACCAGCCTTACATCTTGGTATGATGCTACACGCTGAGATAGCATCCTCCGTACAGAAAAGATAAGGTGCCGTGGTGGTGGTGCTGTGGCCCCATGGAGACGAGGGTCAACACCTCTCAAAGGCACAGCAGACCCATACGCAACTCCCCCCGCTTCTTTATATTTTCTAGGTTGAATTGAGCTGACCACCCTTTGTTTTTTTTTTTATTTTGGATTTTTGGAATTTTATTTGGGATGCAAAATGGGTAGTACAATAGCTGTCCATCTTTTAAGCTCCAGACTTTGTCCACTGGCTTGTAAGAAGCTAGTTTGGCTGAACTGAGCTTTTACTAGCCCTTTCCTAGTAGTTGCTTTAGCACTTTTGAGCTTCTGGCCTTACATACGTGATAAATGCCGCTTCCTTTTGGTAGGTCAGGAAAATTAAAGACCTATGAAAGTTAAGAGAGCTGCCCATGGCACAGAAGAAGTCTGTGACAGAGTGGCAGAAATACAATTTGTGTTAGAGCTAAGCAGTGAGACAGAAAAGTTAAAAAAAAGTGTATTGTTTTTTAACTTGCCCCAATAAAAAGGCATACAATTTTTATCTGGTATCATGCTTTCAGGATTTTTGTTTACAAACACAACAGTAGCTACCCAGATATTTACTCCATTAAAAGGAATGAAAGTGGATTTTCTTACCAAATAACTTGACTCAAGGAATCAGGCTTTTATTAAAACAACAAAAACAAAATGTAAAAGCTCTGGGAAATTATAATAATGACATTTCCTTAATTTAAACCTTCAGGAAAATCCACCTTTATATGTTAGTTAAATTCTGCAACAAACTTTTAACTTTCCCCTTGTTTAAACGTAAGCTAAATGGTACCATGAATTCAGATGTGGATGCAATCTGAATTCTGCTTTCTCGTTCTCTTTCTCGTGTTACCCTGCTCAATGCATAAAGCTCACAATTTTTCCAATATTTAAGGACAGTCATCAGAGTATCTTACTATTTTTTTCCGAGAGATATCACCTTTAAGATGATATTTCTGGCAAAACAGATAAACTTTAAGCAAAGGAATGAGCAGCTGTTGGGTAGCTGAACTATCTATATGGGCTGGAGTTAGCATATCCATTTCAGAACCTATATATTCCTTAATGTCCAGGGGCTTGCAAAAGTTCTTTTTACTCATTAGTACGTACCACCAGGCAGTGGATAATCAGGAGAAAAGGTCGAACTTGTTCTTAGTAGAAATCGGTCATGTCTCTGCAACAGGGAACCAGATATTCAAACCCATCCAAATGGTATAGAGATACAAAAAAAAGAAAAACCTCGACATCTTTCTGAACTATTTCAGCTTCCAGAACTGTAATTACAAACAGCAGTTCAGATGATTAAGTGAAATACTGCAGGGGGTAGAAGGGGAGCATGGAAGGAGAGAAGGAAAAAAGAGTATCTGCATCTGATAACCCCATAGGTCTGAATCTCCTATAAGCCGCACCAAGTTGATACTTCTTTTTCCTTTACTGAGGTTAGTGAAAATGCTAACTTTATCACACATAGAAATAAAACTGTATTACACCAGAGTAAGGAAGAGAAAGAATTAGGCCATTTAAGTTGTATGTGTTTCACTGTTTTCCCTGGATAAATAGTCTATTTCCCCTGTTTTTCCTGAGCCTTTCACACAGCCGCAGGGGAGAGAAAAATATTTTTAAAAGAAATAGGAAAGTGTGGCTGTAAAATCACAAACATCAACACTGGAACTTGAGAGCAGATGTAATATTGTGGAATATGATTTTTAAAATGATTTAAATGTAGACTTCATGCTGAGGGGCTTCCTTTGATTAATGTTTTTCAACCACTTTAAGGACTTGGTATAGAAAATAGTGTACGTGCTCAGCTAATAATTATACATTCAATCTTCCTCATCACAATTCTTAAGAAAGGAGGCTTTACAGGAAGGCTGAAATGTGTGATGCTAGGATTCATTATTTTTTAAAAAGTAAGAACTGAGTGAAAAAGAACAAAAAATAAAATTTAATTAAAAGAAACCTGATTTGCAACTGACAGATATTTTGGGTCCATAGTAGAGAGGAGAAAAATTATTAATTAAGTACTCCAGAAGACAGCACACACACTGCTTTTTAAGCGCTTTGAGGCAAGAGAGTAACTTCCCTATCATGAATGTTAATGACAGGACTTAAAGGAGAATTTATATCCCTGTTGGCAGAGTGGGCCATTTCTGTCCTAACTGGCTCACAACAGAGGAAAGATGATCGTAAATCCACTCCAATGAACATTTAAGCGCTATATTTAGAGGCTGGTAAGATGATACGGTTCCCTTGTTCTGCATCTGCGCTGGGTGAGCAACTGGAAATGGGAAGTGGTTCCGATGTTCTTACACCAACACAACAGGACCATGGGGAGAAAGCTCTGGTCAGAGGATTAAAAGACATAGGGCCTGTTCCTACATCTTGCAGTGTCTCTGAGACCATATTCTTTGCTGCTTTCCCCCCCTCATCCCTGAAACAGCGATAAGGTGTATCCAGTTTCATAAAGCTTTCTGAGATTTGTGGATGTTACAGCTACAGGTGACCGTCCTACTCGGTAAGGGCCACATCATAATGCTCAGCTTTTCAAGCAGAATATGGGACTAAACAGCAATAATTGGGTTTTTCTCATGTTTGTGTAAAAGCATTGGTCCTGCTTTACATTCCCAGTTGCTCACCCAGAGCAGATTCAGAGTCAAGGAACTATCATCGTAGCAGCATCTAAATATAGCACTTAGATGTTCACTGAAGTAGCTTTATGATCATCTTTCCTTTCTGTTGTGATCCAGTTAGAATAGATACGATCCATTCTAGCAGCCAGGGTGTAAGTGTACAACTGCACAGCTGGCAAATCCATAAATACAATGAAAAAATATATTAAGCATCAATACATGCGTAATCCAAAATATGTTGGCAAAACTTGGCTATAGGCATAACCGAACAAAATCATTTTGGGGTTATATTAAGTAGATTCTGGACACAATAAAGGATGTTGTAAATTAAGAAAATAGTATATTGCAAATGGCTTTAATGTACATGGCACACGCCAGGTAATGGACTCCAATTTTTAATCAAGATGCTTTTTAAGAAAAAAAGTGTCTCTGTATGGTTGCTGTTTTCCTGCAATTTCTCATCATGAAAAGACGCTGTGTTCTAGCTGAAAACACAGAGATATTCAACCCAACAAAGCAACCCTAAGCAGAGAACAGGGAAATACATGTTTTTGCAGTTTATTATTTTTTCTATTTCTGTTGAGAGAATGTATTTGTTTCACAAAGTATATCCTGAAGATTGACATTGTAGTAAGGTCTGAAAGCAGACGCTACGTGCCAAGCTGTGGCTGTCCTGCATGCACAGAGACTGAAGTGACCGTTGCTAAATGACGTTCTTTTTTTTTCCCAAAATGAACCATAGGTTCAATATCAGGAGCATTAATACTAACATCTCAGTGGGGGGATGCGGGCTGCATTGCATTAGACTGCGTCCTCGAAAGTTTGCTTCCTCAAAGAGAAGGCAGATTAGATGGCTGGGAAGTCATGTCACATCTCTGCCCTAAAATTGGCTAAGAATGTCATATATTTATCCTTTTCCCTTGACTGCTTTGCATTTTTTCAACTATAAACTTGTGGCAGGAGAGGTCACATCTTCTGCACATCTAAGGAACCTCTCCAGTGTCAACACTTGGATACTTGTCTTGATACTTCCACACTGAGGACCATACATCTGATTTCAGTGTAAGGAGGATCTGACCACCTCTGAAAGCTTCATCTACAGCTCCCAGTCTTTTTACCTGAAAGCTTCATCTACAGCTCCCAGTCTTTTTACCTGATTCAACTATTCTCATTACTTCAGACATTGTTTTCTGAGTTTTCAAGAATAGTGTTGATTCACATTCATGTGGTCTGTAAGCATGACTAGCCAGCATCATTTAATTACTTTTCTTTTTTTTTTTTTTTAATGGGGAGAGTAAAACAAAATGTCTCTGGCTTTTGATCTTATTTGGGAATGCTTTTTTTTTCCCCTGACAGTGCAAAGGGAGAGATGTGACAGACAAATAAGATAAGCAACAAAATATGTCCGCAGCCTGTCAAAACAATTGTTGTGACAAACTTTGGTTCTCTGTTCAGGTCTGTCACTGAGCGGTCTTATTACATTAATGTAAAGTATTGATCTGGCATGAACTGATTCTGCCAAATCGAATTAGTTTAAAAAATTATGATGGGTTATTTATTTATATTAGCAGGCTTTCTGCTAGAATAAAAATCATCCTCCCTATTGTAGCTGTTGGAAAAGACAAAAGGCAACACAAATTCTGTCTAGCATACTCTGGTTGATTTGAGAGAAGTGTGTTCATGCGCCTGATCCAAGTCAAATGGATAATTCTTCAAGATGCTGTAGTTCACAAATCTGACTGATCTTAGGCAAATCAGTCTACCTGCTCTTTTCCTTCCCACCCTTAAAGACAGATGCCGGCTTGTTAATGTTCGCTGTAACTACTTTGAGATTCTTAGAATAAAGATGTTTTTATACAGTAGAAATGTTTATGGTGATGGTCTACATAGAATCAAGTTTCTATTTCCTGTACTCCAAAAATACCTCCACAAAATATGCAGTGCACTTTATGGTTGTCCAAAATAGCAACACTCAAAATAGAGCTCGGATGCCAATATGCTATCTAGAAGAAAAATTAAACTGATCCTAGAGTGTGAAAACCAGGCGCTCTGGTTTTGCCTGTCTCTGTTTTGTCACTGTTTTCACATTAGGATCAAAAGTTGAAAGAGATGAAAGCTCTTCAGGACTGGATGCTTCCCAGAAGGGACAAGGCTAAATTAAAAGGATTTTACCTTTTAATTGAGCTTCACATCTTTGGTAGTATGCCATTTCAGCATCTGTTGCTGTAAAATTTTCATTTCAGCCTCAGTAATCCCTCAGACAGTGAATCAAAACTCACTCATCCTTCAGTCTGCCAGAGGAGGGTAGGGGGAAGATGTAACAATGACCAAATATAGAAAGATTTTCGTCTTGGACTAATTCATTTCAGTGCTGGCTCTTCTTAAAACCAGACCTGCCTGGATAGGAAGGAAGAAACAACCACTGTTAAATCAGTTGCTAATTGTTTTAAAAATGTGTATAAATACTATTTGGATAAGAGGTGGAGTTGAATCTACATTGGTTGTTGCTCTTCAGTACTGAGACTAAAATTCAGAGAGCTGGAAAGCTCAGGAAAGTGCTGAGGAGGTGAGCAAAAAGAAGTGCAAAAGTTGTGCAATCTGTTCCTGGAAAATCAAGCTCACGGCTGACTTAAAAGATTGTCATGGTAACACAGACTCACTAAATACCGAGTCCAAGCCCCATTTGAAGGTCTGAGGCCCAGAAGAAAGAATAGAGTATTATTACAGTGTAAGTCGATTCAGGATCACATAAATCAAAGCTTCAGAGTAAGGGGGTCTGTATTTCCTTTGATGGTTAGAGAGCTCAATAGTTGCTTTCATTCTGGCATCCCATAAGCTAACATTAGTTATGTTGATAGTCTTTGCTATAAACTATACAAATACGGGAGATTGCATATGAAAATACATTATAGCAGCTTTACAACTCGGGCCACAATCTGATTGTCAGAAGGAACAAGACTCCCTTATGCGGTGACGAGCAGCACATAATGAGCTCCAATCTCAGGCTCTCTTTAGACTACAATGGGCTTTTTCTTTCCTCAGCTGAGCATTAAGAAAGCACCAATTCATTTCTATACATGCAGGATCAGGCCCAAAGACAGCAGGTTTGATGGAGACTTGATTGATTGTTCAACAAACCCTTAATATGTTCTGATAGACTGAGGACTCATATTTTCCTAGGAGCACAGGCTCTTTCCTGATGTGCCTCCATAGGACTTCCTTCTAAAGGGCTGAAAGTACACGGCAAGAGAGGCACTAAAGGGGAAGAGCTCCAAATTCTGTAAAAAGCATATTACTACAGTTGTTAAGCATTCACCAATGAGCCGTACTGGTCAATAAGATGAATACTAGCTGCCCATTGCTAACCAAAGAATAGGTCTGGAGGAAACAACACAAGCATATGACTGTAACTTTTGTTCACGGGTGTGTATACATGCAGTAGAACACCATAATGTAAAAATCAATGTTTCATCTTCAGCTGGATTACTGTAGTCTGAAAAGTAAATGAGTGGCAAAAGTAGTTAGAGGTACAGAAGACATACAGGTGAAGAAAGACTGGTGTGCTGATTCATCTCAAAAAAGAAAACAATGACCATCACAGTCAGTAAATGATGAGTTCTCACCTTACGAAGTTCCAGTTCATATATATCCAATAGACACTTATAGGCTGTCCTGAGAGACACTGGACTTTAGTGAAGCAGGCATGCCAGATAGCAGGAGTCTGGACAGTAAGAGGACAAAATGGCTTGAGGCACCGTTTCCATGCAAAGAGAGCACCGGGTAGAAAAATTCTTAAGTGAGAGTGAGACAAAGGACAAAGTGAGGGACAATAGCCTTGCATGGCTATTATAACTGCTACATAGAGATGGCCAGTGCCTCACAGAACTTCATAAATATGTTGCTAAAATGCTTTGCTATTCAGAGGTACCCTCCAGTCATTAACGGAGGTCTGAAGTAGTGTTGGAAAAGATTTTAGGATGAATTAGAAAAGTGAGAGTCCTACCAGGAAGCTTTCCACTCTGAGAGCTGGATTCCCCTGTCTGCTAAGACATCTTTGCACCAGATGGAAGTTTTTTTCCTGCTTTGCAGAGGACGGGGAGGATCTAGAGGATTACACAAGCAGATGAGGACACCGGGACCGGGAGGGAGAGAGGTCTGTTGTTGGCACTGTTGTATCATGCGCCGGTTTCCCCCCAACGCCCTTGCTGTGAGATGGGAGGATCTGCTGAGAACATCCAGTTCTCGAGCGTGATAGCTTTCACAGAGGTATTAACTCTCTGCAGGCTATGTTGCACATTTCGGTTTCCTCAGCATGACTGCTTCGGTTTATGGTAGACCCGGACACTATTCCAAGAAAAATACCTTTTGCTAATACTCATTCTGTTCTGGCACCTGGCTTAAGCTGTTCTGGCAAAAAGCAAGCTGGTGTGAGCTGTATCACCACTAAGTGGTTTTGGTCAGACTGGTTTGACAATATTTCTAATCTTTCTTAAGAGTAGACCAAATATGGCTCTGCCAGAAGTCTGGGAAGCAGTCTCCAAGGAGAATGTGACTCATTCGGAAATTGAGGTGGGCCCCACATGAAAATGTGATTCAAAGTTGGTTGAGTGTAAAAAGGCAAAAGAAGATAAGGCTTTATGAATGCATTGATTTGTAATACAGCCTCTCCTATTAATTTCTTGTTTCCTGTGTCATGCCAGGTCTATTGCTTCACTGTCTTCACGAAAGACTAAACACTCTCTTAAAAAGAAAAATTCTCACCATGATTCAGTTTGTTTTATTTTCCATATCCCAAGGCACTATTTTCTAGGACTTTTAATGCCAGCATAAATCTCAGCAATTACATCAACTTTCTATGGAGTAAAACTTGTGTGAGCTGAAAATCAACCACCCTGTCTAGTTTGGAAAATTTTTCATTGACCTAAGGTTTTAGAAGAGTGGAAGAAATATAAATTACAATGCATTATTTCATTCAAATTCAAACATTTAGTTTCATGCTTTGAATCAAGTCTATTTTGCTATGAGTGGTAGGTCTGTTGAGGCATGGGGAGTATTTCTAAATCAAACTCAAACTTTGTGATGAATCTGTGCCTCTGTTGCACTCAGTTTTTTTTTTTTGATGGTTTGGCTTTGGTGTTTTTTTTTTCTTTTTTCTTTTTGGTAACATTAATTTCTTAAAATTGGAAGCCCGAGAGTTGACTACAGATGGTATTATCTTAATACTTAGGTGTTAGGCTTTAGGTATTGGAGACAGAGTTTTCTATCCTTGCAGTCATGGGTGCATCTTGCTTTCTTCAGATGAAGATGAGCAGAACTCAGTGTCAGCTTTGGTAGGGGGGTCTTCCTCAGGCAGCTCTGAAGAGCTCTCATGGAATGAGAAATGCTGTTCAGCTCACCTGGCCCCAGGTGTCGTATCACTGCAACACCAAAGTCATTGAAGAAAAGTAGTTTAATGCTAAAAAATTGAACATAAGGTACTGAATATAATCCTTTAAGATCAGCGGGCTCAAAAGGGATGAAGTTGCTGTAAAGCTTCTAGTTTTGGGTTTTTTTTAAGTCCCACTAGTAATTGATTACTTTTTGCTATATGTTCCTCTCCACACCCATTTCTTGCTTGAATATGATGAAAATTTTTCCTCAAGTCTGGCAAAAAGAGTCATGTTAGGGAGAGTGAAGGTTTGAGAAAACAATAAGCAATTAAAGGAAGTCCTCTAACTGCAGAGAGTAGGTTATTTATATACATTTTTAAATCTGGAAAGATAAGATATTAGTGTTTAGCATCCTGATTTTTTTTTTAAACTTGATATTGACAGTCAGGTTATGGTGGACCATCTCCTTTTCAAATAAACAATAACACTGAATGAAAAATACTCTCTAAAACTCACTCCTCATTGCACCTTTCTTCTTGGATTCTTGTAACAAATGAGCCCAGTGCTTTTCTGGAGAAATTAAACGTTGGCTTCTATGTTGGTTTTTTTTTTTAATGTTTCTAGATGAAACTGAGGCACACATTGACTATGAAGATAACTTTCCTGATGACAGATCGATACCTATTGTTGAGAATGAACATGTCAATGGCAAAGAGGAAATCGAGCAGGAGCAAGAACAGCTTTCCTTCGGTAAAAGTCCAGAGGAAGGAAGAACTGGAAGTACCAAAGGTGTTACTCAGGACACAGACACTTCTGAAAAAGGGAGCAGGGCACCAACTGAGTCCCCCGTGTCGCTCCTAAGCCAAAAAAACTTGTTTTGGTTTCCATCGGAGGCTTTCAGTGAGCCTGAATCAGAGAAAGAGACAGATGATTCCACTAAAGCACAGTTTTCTGAAGGTGATAACCACATTGGAGTGAAGACAGCCTATGATGAACCTGGTGCCAAAATGTTTTATGACAGTGAGGATTTCCCCATTGGACCCATTCTCACAAGTAATGATACAAAGGCAGAGATAGATGCAGTTGCCATTACTGATGAGTCGTGGTTAGATGGCTATCCAGTAACTCAAGAAGTGGTAGAGGATGATGAAGAGGAGGGGGATAAAGTTGATGGTTCGATGGGAACAGAAGACGACGTCGTCCTCACGACTGACCAGCCGAATCACGTTGAAGTAAGAAAATCGGGCAATGGTAGCCCAGCTCCAGAGGAAGGTTTAACACAGATTGTGGCAGCAACAACGAGGATAGATGATGAAGGGGCCAAAGAGACACTGGTACCACTTACATCAGTGAGTGGGCTGGAGAACTTAAGTGTAAGCAAAGGTTATGATGATGCCGCATGGAGCCACCCAACTACATCTCTGGAAACTGTGACTCTGGAGCCCGGTACAACAATGCTGTTTGACATAACCAGCTTAAAAACGTCCGTGTCAGAAACCTCTGTGATGGTCAGCCCTGCCGACCACACTCCCTATGCAGAACCAAAAGAAACAACCGCCTACCCAGCACAAGTAGCAACAACTGCACCAGCTCCAGATATCATTACTGACACCTCGTCCCAGGAATTAGCTGAGCAAGAAAATCTCACCCAGGGCCTTGGAGAAAAGCCCGTCCCCACTTCCGAGCCATGTGAGGGAGAGGATTGTCCCAAGTCCAGTAAAGGTGCTATCATAGCAGTAATTGTGATTCTTCTCTGCTTGTTACTGGTTGCAGCTGTACTGGCTGTGTGGTTTTTCAAAAAACGTCAGCAGAAAAATTCTGTCTATAAACTAAATGGAAGGTGTCAACCCAGACATCATTGCTACCACCACTACCACCACCAGCACATCGAAATGCAGAAGGTCTAACCAGGGGTCTTTTGGCAGAGATGCTAGAAATCCGAAGAAAAACATATTGATGCTAGAAGGATCACATGACTCATGGATGCTAAAATCCAGCAGTGCAGAAAGCAGAAGAAAAAAAGAATGCTAGAAGAACATAGAAGACAGAAGAGATTTCATCCTTTTGAAATCGCAGTTTAGCATATTCGACCTTTCAGAGCTAAAGAATCTGTATGTTTTTATCACAGGGGTCTTTTGGAGACATCAGCAGGACACAGCGTGCTTGGTAGTACATCTACAATTTGTTCCGCTTTTACATTTTTCTCCTATTAATAATAAATTAATTGATTAATTTCTGTGTTACCTGGTTATAATGTAATGGCAGGGCTGGTCAGGCCTTCTTGGTCTATTCTCAGTGGAAGAGGGAAAGAAGGAGGGAAGGAGGGGAGAAGGATGTTTTTGGAGCAACCACACATTTGGTGTTTGTTCCTTTTTTAGAACCTGCCCAAGCTGGTCAGGATAAACCACCATAACAAATTATTACTTGACGTGTCTTAAAAAGAAAAACTATTTGCTACCATACTTTAATGGATAGTATTGCAGTGATTACTAAGGTACTTTTCTTTAGCGTTGTGAATTTAACAAGCCACAAATATTGGATCGTTACACTATTTTTCTGGAAGGTGTTCTTTTAGCCTTAGTGAAGAAGTGCCATTCTTATACTAATCTTTTTATAGAAATCATGATGCCTCCCTGGAATTCAGAGAATACTGTAAGTGCCATTCTTCCTTGAGTATCAGCAGGAGAGGAGTCAGAGCACCTTTGATTCCAGGTGTTATGATGAATAGCCTCTTATTACAGAGCCAAACAGTGATCAAGCACTTTCCAGGAGAACCCTATATTAAGTCGGCTGCTTTTCTGAACACGATACCGACTGACAAAGATACCGAATTTCAATTCACAGCCAGCAGTACCTCTGGCAACTGAAGCCATGTATAATACTTCTGCCATATGAACTCTGTGGAAGGACTGATTTTCACCACTCTGCTCTTTCATCAGCTGGAAGGGTGTCTGGGGTGGACGTTGGCTATGGGAGATGGGTATCCATTTTGAATGCTGCTTCTTGTGGTTTTAAAGAAAAAGCAAACCTGGGAAAGAGAGAAATTGCATCCAGTTGGTAAAATGCAAACACTTGGCTTTTAGATTGGGTGTTGGTGTAAAAACACAGAGGCTTTTCCAACAGCATGTTCCATTTCCAACAATTCTGAAAATAAACAGGCAGAGAGGGGAGGACGTTTTCTAGAATGCCTTAACATAGTTCTGGTGAGTTTAGTATGAAGTACTCTTCCTTACCTTTCTGAATGAGCAGGAGAAAGACTGGCAACTGTGAATAATCTGCAGGTCAGAAACAAATTCATCTGCCACTCTATTGTACAGCCTTAGCCAAAATATGCCAGTAGTTCAACACATCAAAATATTGGAGTAAGAAAAGCTGACTGGGTGGAGTTCACCCATTTTCATGTTCTGCCTTGAGTCACAGCGGTAACCATCTCTAACTCCATGGAAGGTAGACTTTATGAAATGGAGTGCAGAATTGGGCCGTCATACATACAGCCATCAACCTCAGTGCTGGTAAGGAAAACAAAGCATTTTTAGATGGCGGCTATACGTTATTTTGGAGAATTTGACCTCAGAGTGGAAAGAGTTGAATCTAATTGCCTGGCAAGAGCCACAGTGAATAAAGAAGGACAGAAACTGTACAGATTTGTAAATATTGTGTTCTCTGACATATGCATGACTTTATGCTTTTAATGCATTCTAGACTATGAAATAACCTAGAATTTCTGTTGTAAACTATTTTTTTATGCAGTAACGTTTTAAAAAAAAAAACCCAATGGATTTCGCACTAAGCAACTTTATGGAGACCGTTAACTCAACTAAAACATACTGTCTGTAATCTCATGGAAATATGCTGAAAAATAAACACAGGAACATCCATTAAAAATATTGTTTAACTGAAAGGTACAAGTATGTGTTACAGTTCTCTGTAGCATCATTCAAAATGAAAAGTCAATACTCTCTGGCTCAGGAACTGAACATGTGAAAATGAGACTCAAAATATAATTACAAACACAAATTGTACAGGGATCTTATTTGAGACTTAAAAATACTTGTTATTCATGAACCGGAAGAAAATGTACATTAACATAATGCTTTGGAGGTATTTAAATAAAAATCAAGTTACAAAAAAAGGGAAAGGAAGCACTTGTGTCTGTTCTTTTGCAAATCATCCAGTTTGCCCACTGTTTATGGAGAAAACATAGGTCTGTCACTTGGATAATTCTTGTAGAAGACACTTTGATATCAAAAAAATTAGCTGAAAAGTGTTTAGCTTAGGCTGCCAGCCCGGTTCTTCTTCAGAAGATCATCTGCCCCCTTTTGCAGCAGCATCCGTTTGTACTCATGGTTTTCACTTTACCAGAATGATTCAGGGAGCTTGGGAAAACTAATAAACAGATGGGGATAAACAGCCCATGAATGATACATTTGACTTAGACCTCCTCTGTTGTGCGAAACTTGGCTAATCAAAGACAGTAGGGATGGCAAACAATGAATACAGTACAGTAAATACAAAATCTGAAGATGATAAGGTCAAAATACAGTAGGGATGAGTTACTTATTACAGGAATTAAGAGCTGAAAGTGCCAGCTGTGGGTTGAAATTAGGAAAGGAAAAAGGAAAGGGGGAAATACCAGGAGTGATTTTGTGATGGTGACATCCAGTCATTAAGCGATTGATCTGTTGCTCCTGTGATAAAAGTCATATATCATCCTCTTCTAGGGAAGCCGTGTATTACAACAGGCCGGCCAGAATCAGCTCACTGGTATTAAGCCTGAGATATGATCTCCCTTTTCCCTCCTTTCCTTTATTAACAAGTAGCTATTAACTGGGCCCCCATTTCGTATAGATCACGTGCTGCTGCGTCTGGGCAGAGCCCCGTATAAATTTGCTGTCGGGCAGGCTGAGAAGTGACTCTGTGGGGTGTAACAGCGAAGCTACTGGCAGTGCTTGGGGGTTCAAGCCCTTGCAACCAAAAGGTGTTTGCTCCCCTTTGTACAGAAACGCTGGGATCATGGATTTTAGGTATTCAGTAAGCTCTCAGCCTGAAAACCCCTCAATTTCTGTGCTTGTCCTTTCATTTGCCAGCTAGATGACAATATATGGTTTATTGCATCGTAGTGCCTTATTGCATACTGTGCCTCAAAGGCTATTTTGTTGGGGTTTGTTGCCACAGGCATTGAAGTCAGCATAGATTGATTTTTTTCCTTCAGTGAAAAAAATTTATGGGTTTTTTTATATCCAATAATTTATAATGCAAAGATACAACATAATATGTAGCTGTAAAAGATGAGAATATGTAGCTATGAATGACCATTTTAAAAATTAGTCATAACAAGAAATGGTTAGATAGTTGTAAGACTTCTCAAGCTACAGGGTTGTCACCAGTTCAGGATAATACATAAATGTTTAATCCCTTTTCAGGTAAGTGATAGTGAGAATGAGGCAAAGGCATAAAGCCCCAGTTTTTTTTCTTTAAAGTTAGTAGTCACATAAAGTTACACCTCTGACCTCCATATTTCCACTTGAAAGTAAGCAAGTCCCATTACTTTGCAAACTAATCAGGAAAAAAACACATTTGTTACTTCATGCAGCTTAAAAGGCCTACCCATGAGGTACATCAAAGGGAAGAGAAGGTTAAAAATAATCAAAGAAAACTTAGAAAGTTTTTCTACAGAAAAGGTTAGCATTTATAAACTTAAAAAATTCAGAAGTCTCTACAGAATTTAGTTTCCATGTATCATCAGTACTCTAAGGAGAGAGAACAGGGGAGGGAGGAGAGATGGGTGTCTAAACCACTGAATATTTCCTTGCCAAAAATAAATAAATAAATAGGTATCTATTTATTTTAATATTTTTTCCTAGGCACTGAAGAGGACTTAAGATACAAACCCCTGATTTGCTGGGGTGTGCAACCCAACTTACTTTGGCTATTTCTTACTTAACTTCTTTTTTGTATATAGCTTAAACTCTCCACACTAGGTCATTCAAGTCTTGAGTCACCAGAAAAAAGAAGTCGCTGTTTAAAGTATGGCAGACAACCAAAAGTTCAGACAGCTGCAATGAAGGATTAGTTGTGGGTTTTTCTCACTGCCTTGCTACAAACTGCATCACAGCTCTATGTTCAAACATTATTAAATGGGAATGTTTTCTCTGGCACTGACTACTTCTCCCCACAGTTTAAGTATTGAATTTTTTTAACTGAAGTAGCTTTGGTTTACAGCTCACATTAGAACTTAAAAACATATTTCCATAGTAGCTGGCATATGCAGGCAACTGTTTATTCTCAGTACCAGCCATAATAAACACTTGTACTTTTATAATCCAACAAATCTTTGTCTAATCACAACTCCGTTTTCAGAGCTGTAGAATTTGCATGCTATTTAAACCATTTTTCATGAAAACTCTCTAGAAATTGAAGGATTTTCTAAGTCTGCCTTCATTATCAATATAGAACAATAATTCACTGTAAAGGATGTGGAGATACACGGTGGGTATTAATGGCAACAGTCTATTGAGAAAAAGCTTTGTAAAGCAGGACGCTACAGGATTTTCAGGGGCATAGCTTGCCTTGAGGACATGCACCTTTAATTCTACCTCGAACTTATTCTGGCAAGTATGAAGAAATGGTACCTCCTTGGTTGGACAGGCTTTCCAGGTGAATGGAGAACAGCAACTTTTGGGTTTTAGCATTCCAAAGCAGTAAAGCTCTGGAAAACGCAGCAATCCGAATTCGCTTTTGGCTCATGCATTGTCAACAGAACTAACGAAGGGCTGCTTGCAGAATCACTACGGTGAATGAAAAGGCCCAGCAGGACATTTGAATTCCTGCTGAATTTGCCAGAGCTGATCATTCTAAAAGTGTTTGTTTTTTGTAGCTGACTTTATTGGCTATTGGAATTGCCGAGATGCAGAAGTATGGAGCCTGCGATGCTGTTTTATGGGAACAGAACTAAACTTCAAGCAGAAAAATCCCTACCACCCTTCTTCCTTTTTTGATGAATATTGCTAATTGTGAGGATGAATTAGCAAGAAGCCGGTAATACATGAAGAATTACTATCAGTAAGAGCAGGTATTAATTTGAAAAACATTACAAACTCAGCACAGTCTGTCAGATACACTGATTTCCATCCTGTGAACCTTCCCTTGCCCACGCTTTGGTTCTTACATAAGAAAGATTGTCCTGACAGCCAGCAGTCTTGTTTTTCACACAACCAAATACCCACCTCAGTGTGCCAGCAGTTGTGATTCGGTTTAATCTTCAGCTTTCAAGCAGTTCCCCATCACGCAGGACCCCATCCAACAAGAGATCAAGCACATGACTCGTGCTGCGTGCAGACCCTTGTGCTGTCTGCCAGAAGATGGACTTCACCCACCCTTAACCTCTAAGCGGTGACTGAATGACATGCTCGGAATTATTGCAGGCTTGTTTGTGGGCAACAATGGAGGATAGGAGGCCAACAGCAGCTACCCAAATAGCCAGCTTCGTTACTAGAAATGTGAGCAATTGTTAAAAAGTGTACAACTCCACAACAAGCAATACTACCACCGAGGTTGATACGGATTTTATCTCCAGGGTCAGCAGACACACTGCTGCTGCATTTGAGACAGTCACAGGAACACGGTGGCTTCAACAAAATGACACTTCCCTGAGCATCAGCATCATCCTGTAAGCCTTGTCAAAAAAAGAAATGGAGGCAAAATCTAAATATCCCATCGAGTTAGGCAGAAGCTGCTAACATCTGAGGCAGGCAACTCACAACTGCAAGAATTTGGGGTGGCAGAAGGGAGGCAAGAACCATATTCCCGCAGCCTCCCAAGAAGAGCTGGCAGGATCAGAGAAGTGGAAGAAAAGACACTAATTTATTGCAGTCACATGTAAATGTTGGCATTTAACAATAGCAGCAGCAAAAGAAAAATCAGTTTAAAGAACCTGAGAATGCTGAAAAAAGCCACAATAAATACTGAAGAACTGGAAGAGGAGCTATTTCTCATTAGAAAAGAACAAGGGTTTGAGAACTACTTGTACTTATTAAGATTGAACTGGCTTGGGACCATATGTAGTGGAAATTAAGAAAGCCAGAAAAAATCCACAGACACTTGAACAAAATGAAAAAGGGATCACAGTGCCATTTCAGGAGGCCACAAGAGTATCAGTTGCCTCCTCAAGTTAAATGGAACGGTAAAGGACATCAGACTTACTTCATGTAGGCTTAAGACAAATAAATCGTTGGCTAATGGACATCTTAGTAAATCATGAAACCCCAACCTGAGAAGGCACAATGGCAGGGGATTTTAGCTGTAAGGTCGAGAGCTGAGGAAATGACTGAACATGAAAATAGATCAGCTAAGGAAGCCTTAAAGACAGAATCATAAGCTTACCAGAAAATTGATAATACCCAAGAGACTTGCAATGGTTGAATAAGTGTTTGATGAAGAGGAAAAATTAGGGTTCAGAGGCGCTAAATGTATCCCCAGTGTAACCCATTAAGTCAAATGAATCACAAAACAGGTTAAGTCTGGTGCTCAGTGTTTTACTGGTGGAATGAAAATATTACAATATTTTACCACATACTTTGTTCTTTAAAAAAGATTATAGCAATCTCCAACAATTAGTGCTGGAGAGGGGAAGGGAGTTCTTTAACTGGAAAGAAATAATACTGGGTGGCAAACCAAAGGGATCCTGAAACTGATTTTCTATCATCTCGTACCTGCTGTAGTCTATGCTACTTGCTTCACCAACAGGCAAAATCCGATTAGAAGCTTTATACACACGTTATTTCCACACAAGATGTATAGTTATGGAAAACCTCGGGCCCAGGAACTTGAATTCTAGGCACCTCTCTTGGAGGTCTTTAAGGTTTTGCATTGCAGTATCTAAAGACAGCACACAAGAGCTGGGGCACCGCAGAAACAAATGGCCAGATAACAGTCTGTGCTTGGCAGAGCTCCTACATCGGTTTGGTAAATGGTAGTAAAAAAAAAAGTAAACTAAAAATGTTGTAAAACGAAGGCAATGTAGATAGTCCATCCACCCCCAACCAACTCCATGCCCTTTAATGGTGGGATTTCTGGGTTCGAACGCTAGAGTATCAAAGACACAGTTATTTGGGCATATGATCTTAACATCAATGGTTGAGTTTCTGAGGAGGGAATCTGGAGTTGTCCTATGCAGGTTGGAAAGCAGAGGGACAAAAGAGGCCTCCGGAGCAGTAACCTCTCCCTTGAGCATACACACACCTCCAGCAAGAGAAAACTAGGAACAAACTGGAGAAGCCACCCCAGCTGGGTATTGTAATACCTGTACTTCATGGGTATTGTAATACCTGTACTTCATGTAAAACCATGCAATCAATCAACTGCTTGTAAGTTTTAAAAGCAAAGTTAAATTCTTACATAAAATTACAATAAATGGAGTACTAATATTGTGTGAAACAAAAAGTATAAGGAAATCTAATACACCCTCTCTATGCTCAAATTCTGGTCTTATTATCACAAGTGGAGCTGGGTAAATCTCCTAAAGTTAAAAGGCTCTTGATAGATTTTAATTTTGAGAATAAAACGATCTGCCCATTGAATTCTGAGGATTAGCTGTGATTTATACTGAAGAAGCTAAAAAACCCCCCCAATCTGATCCTCCAAACATCTTTCACACACACTTTAACATTTTAAAATGTTTCATTGCTTTCACAGGCTGGAGGACACTTGCACCTGATCCTGTGGATTCCCCTTCTTGTTCTCTGTAGACACTCAAGTATAGTGTGGACACTACACTTCTACAGCATATGTAAGCTATAGCACCAGAACTCAGCAAGATAGTGTAGTTCATGATTTGCCGTTTTAAAAACCTAAAGCACATTTTGGTTTTGCAATTCACTTCCATTCAGCTAAATTAAAGTTCAGTCATAAAGGCACTGAATGCTCCTGTTTCCCCTTGATATAAGCGGGATGAAACCACTTGCAGGACTTGGTCCTTAAAAATGAAAGAGGAAAGCAAAGGATGAAATCCTGGATCCTCCTCTGAGGTCAATGGGATTTCTACTCTTCAGTACTCGTGTGCACTAATTGACTATTCATCTCTAACACAGTGTTTTTTGGGCCTTAAAAGTACATCTGTATAGGTCTCTGCCACACAATTAATAAAAATATCAGGAATTCACATGCAAATATTTTTCATGATTCCACTTAAAATTGCCTCAGTTTCCACCTGTACTTAATTTTGGATGAAAACTATGCAGATAGTCCCACAAGACAGAAAAAAACATGCAAGTTGTTTTCTACAGAAGAGAATACTAAATACGTCGACCATCATTATTTTATACAAGATTGGCCCCACCTCACACAAGAACGACAAGTTGTTTCAACAGAAAGAGTAAGAATTGGTAGAAAGAAGGAATTATTTATTATTCAGTTCTAAGTGACCTCAGTTTCACATCATGGAATTTCATTTAGTTTTTAAGAAAGATCAACACTGCTTACAGAATTCTTCAAGCAATTTTTACAAGATCACTAGTTGTGCTTTGTTAATCACCTTATTTCAGCTATTTAAATGTATCTTAAAATCTTTCAGGTGCATTGGGATTCAGTATCACTTTATTCATCATCACAGAAAAAGACATATATAAATAATACAATACATAGCTCAGGAAGTCTAGAGGAACTGTTATGTCTTCCGTGGTTCATTATCTGACAAAAGTTCTTCAGAACTTAGCTGTACTGTTATAACTTAGTAGAACAGCACTGAAATGAGGAACCTTAGTGTTAGCCCAGAAAATACAAATAGTCTGCTTTGTTGTGTTTGTGTAAAGGAAAGAAAGCTCAAGAGGAAAACCCATATGCACCGATTCTGTAAATGCACAGTGAAAAGCCATGCTCACGGAGAAGTCAGTGCAGCATGGAAGTGATCTTTCAGGAGTGGATCTTGTGACATAAGGTGGAGCTTAAAGGAGCAGCTTTGAGGTATATCTAACTGGAACTACAGGTGACCAAAAACAATAGTAAGGAGCAATGGCGAGTCTTCACTTTTCTGAAATACTTGTGGTGCTTTCACTCATCAGGATTCCTTCTTTTCTTCTACTTCTAACAGCTCATCAAGGAATTCCACAACTTCACCCTAGAAAGGATTAAATTTAACAGAAACAAGTTAACCCCGTACTGCAAAATCAGTGGAAAATTTTAACCATTTTAATCAAAACATAAACTGTAACAATATGTGTCTAAATATTTAACACCCTTCATACAGAAGCTAGCACGAGCCTATAAAATGCAAGTAAATGGCTCATACAGGGGTAGCACAAGTACTTGCAGTGACATACAGACCTTAAAAGAAGGAAATGTTACACTTCACAGTAAATCCTCTTGTACTTTTTCAGGTATTTAAATAGACAATGAAATCCTCAAACTTAGAAAGTAGAGGCGTAAATGTTTAAAGCACCTGTTAAATTAGGAAACTGTTAAAATACCATAAAACATTAAAGAATTTTAGAAAGCTTCAAAATTCAAAGCAAAAGTGTTTTGTAGAACCATAATGATGACTTTGCACCTGTCCGCTCTAACCGCTTATGTCCTCTGTTACACTCTTCAACACACACCTTCTCCATTTTTAACCACAGATCTTCACATGCCATGCTTCAATGCAGCAAAAATGTAAAGAACCAGAGATACGAGAATGTTTTCCATACTGGAAACAAATACGTTTGGTTTAGATTCACACCAGAAAATATTACATTTACAAGCTCTACTCTGCTAATACAGGGTACCAACACAACATAACAATGCAACTTACTTTATTTAAACTACTCCTGACGTAGTTATAAGTCATATACCATAGTCAAATGTCTTCCTGCAGTCAAGCCTGAGTATTCTGGGATGATACAGCCCCACCAGCTGGAATTTACTGCCTTGTCAACCAAGCTACAGTAACTGAGCTAAAACCTGTTGTAATCCCTTTCAGCCCAAGGTAACACCTTCAGTAGTGAAAAGCAAGCAGCTAACAGCAAACGTGCAGCAGCATCTCAGACTACTCAAAACTGACTGTGGCAGCCCATCTGCTGGCACTCTCAGAAATACTAGTATTTTTCAATTTGCCTTCCATGCACGGTTCAGAAACAACACTGCCTGAGATGGGAGACCCCATGGGAATGCCTGTGCATATTTTTGCTTTTTGATACAACTCAAATATTGAGCTGTAAGAGAGATGTGGATGCTCAACGTTACATTTCCAACCTTTTATTCTAATAACTACAATGTTCTGTTAAACTGTTTTAATTTAACTGTGTTTTTTCTAAACTTTCCTGTCCTTCTTTTCTTGACATAAGCCTATATTCCAAAAAGGTCTTAAGATGTCATTTAGGCTTTCTCCAAAACAAATCGTCACTTTCTGATAGAAAAATATTCTGCTGGAAATTACTTACTCACTCTCATGTTTAAAATAATGAGAATTTGTAACAGTTATGTTGAAAGCAAGTCATCCTTGCTTGGATGCTCACTCTCCTTCTTCCCTTCACCACCCCTTCCAAGTCTTTGTGAACTGTATTAGGCTTCTGAGTCTGCTCAATGAAGACTGCAAACAGTGTTTTACAATCCTCATCAAATTTTAATCACATTTTTGTCTAGAAAGGTATTCCTTAGGAAGACAGCACCTTCCAGACACATGCAGTTTGAGACTCAAAATTTTATAGTTTTCTATTGTGGTGAGGAAAGGGCATTAAAACTTCAGTCAGTGAAAATTGTAAGAGGAAACAGAGAATTTTTGTCTATTTTGAATACAACAATTGTATTATGGATATGGTGATCAAAAATATTAACATCATATTTTTCAGAAGTGTGATTATCCAGGAGAGAAATAATGAGAACCAAAGCAAACAAAAATAAAAGCAGGAGGAAAACTGGCTGAAGTAACTGCTGCGCTTGTTCCCTGCTTCACAGTTCCATCTTCAGAGACTGTTGAGTTTTTGCAACTGTGAAGTGGTTTTAGCAAGTCCTGAAGGACGGCAATTCATTTTGCTTTGAATTTGTTCAAAACATCTAAGTTTCCAATTCAATAAAAACACAAGAAAAAATGCCAGCACTTTCATATCCCCTACTTGTCTTCCTGGTTGCAGGAAATCTGGCAATTGGAAAACAGGAATTCGACATTCCTGCACGTTTTCCTTTGTTAGAAGTATTTTGATTGCCTAAGGAGCCCAACCATGGGAGGAACTCAATACCACTTCACAAATGCACATGAAGAAAATAGCCACTAGGTCCAACGGTCACTATGCAAGCAGTTGAAAGTTACAGAAACAGAGGCACAGAGGACTTCAGGTCAAGTTTTATAGCACAGCTCCTAAAACTGTGGGCACGCGCATTTGCGTGCCTCTTGAAGGACTACAGACAGGCAGGTCCCATTAACTTTGATCAGTTACGAGACCAGGAATACAGGTGTCTACTACAGGGGTCCCAGATCTAATTCAGACTGATTCTTTTACACCTCAGGATCAGAGTTTAATGAAAGAATAACAGATATTAAAAAGGATTTCTCTCCTCGGTCTACCTGCAAAGACAACCCTCAAAAGGTAAGAGTCTGAGAGGTAGGATGAAAGACATAAGCATCTATTCTAAGATTCTATGATCTGACTAGATGACCCAGAATTAAGTATAAGGAAGACATGGGGATTTCAATATTGTACCTTCAGTAACTCAACCCTATGGGAACTTAATTCAATTCATATTATTGTCACGGTCATCAGTAAGGTAGGATATTTCAGAAGACAAAGACGATCCAGACAGAATTCAGGTTTTTTTCTTCTGGTATGTTTTCAAATCCAGAAACACGTAAGAAGCCCAAGCTTTAAATGGAAAAGGATATTTAAAAGCAACAGTATTTGAAAAAAATTTGACTGAAATCTGAAATCTCCAGTGCCTGAAATTGATCTCTAGAGGAAAGTATGATGGAAGCTGTGGCGGTCTAATGAGAAGTACTGAGGACTAAGAGAGGTTGAATTACGGCAAAAAATATAAAAATAGTTGCCAAAACAATATACATACAGAAAATACGCTGTAATGCAACTGAATAATTGCCTGGATGCTGGTTATTTTTGAAAAGGCAAAAACTCCAGATTACAGTTAAAGACAAACAGAACCTGTAGTTAAAATATTTTTGCCTGCGCCTTCACGGTCAGAACATAAAACATTTGCAAGTTGTCCATACTGGGGTTGGCAGCCTAATGAAAAGGTGATAACACTACGTCAGAAGAGCTGATCACATAGTCACACTAGCAGCTATGACCAGATTGATCACTGTCCTTGCCCCATTAGCACTCACTTGACACCGCATCAGGCATTTTGCATGACTGAAGTCAGCAAATATTTCACAGGTGTTCATTCCAGGGAAAAAGCCTCCTGCCCGCTGATATCTAATAACTTCATGCTGGCCTGCAGGCCTGCAGTCTGAAGATGATTCTCTGATATGATTTAAGCATTCAGGGTGACAGGGTTCCTCCTGTTATCTGGTATGCTCTTCCTATACCTTAATAGGAAGGACAGCAAATTTTACATGCAAACCTGTAGTTCTCTCTGCTGCCAGCTACTAGAGGGGACAACAGCCACCCAGTTCTAATGCAGGTTACATAAATATGCTGCTCAGACGCAGTGCTGATGTAAATCAGAGTTGAGCAATATATGGCCCAAAGCGTGATGTAGCTGTCTGGCTGGTAGCTAGTAAATCAGTATGTGAGGTCTGACTAAGCTCGGGGAAGAGAAAGGTTTGCCACCAGACCAGTACATGCCTGATAGTTAGGCAGCCAACAACTGGAAAGCACGCACATGTGGACGGCTTGGTCAGCCACAGCGAAGCACATCCTCGTTAGCGAGCTGGCCCTCAGTCCACTGTCACTGCCTCCTGGTTTGCACTGGAGGCCAGGTACATGCTGCAGGTACAGCAGCTCTGCTGGCACCCCATGACCTCCCTCCCTGTCCTACCAACCTCTTCCCTCTCCCAATCCAGGGACAGTCAGTGGAAAGTGGGAATGACAGTAAGGATGTATGGGAAAAGATGAGACAGGTATAGCCTGAAATATGGGAGGCATGATATTGAACAGCAGCAGGGGAATGCTCCCAGACTGGTGTGAGTGGTAGGAAGAATCAGAGAAGCTAATCTGATCAACTGGAGCCTCTAATTATCTGTCAGATATGCAAACTGAGCACCCTTGGCTTAGAGGATTAACAACTGAACAGAGGCACAAACAGAAACAACAGGTTTTGTACCACAGTAAGTCATTCAAGAAGGTTTTACAGAGGATACGTGAGTAGGTGGATTATAATAAAAAATAATTTTAAAACAGAGTTCTTGGTCAATTCTGAATAAGCTAACCCAGGCTAGTAAGATTGGTGCACTATTATAAGCAAATCTAGAGCATTTGAAAAAATAAGTCCTAAAAAGGAGAAAAATCACTTACTACCGCAAGCTGAGTGTCCAAGACCAACGTACACATTGGGCCAGGGATTGTTGCCGGCCCTTCCCTATGCAATATTAAATGCTGCATTCACACACACAAAACACAACCTTTTAGAAGAAACATCTGTACTTTGGAGACTCCTAGCCAGCTATTAAAATAAACAGCACAGAAGAAAAGCTACCAATACATGGCTCAGTTATGGCCCACTTGAAACTGATGGTCCAGCACCAACTTTTCTTTCGACAGCAGCATTTAAAAATAGTAGCAACCAGTAGCAGTTGTACTGCTTACTGACAGACCCAGCCGCTTTGCCTTTGGTTGTTAAGACTAAGCATTGCCTTCTGAGTAGCAAATATTAATCATTCATGGGTCCTTGCCTCCACCTACAATCTGTCCTTTCTCAGTGTGGACTGGAAAAGTTCTGGCAAAAAATAGCTTTCTTGCAATAACCCGTACTTTCCATGCAGATCTGCTGATGGCCTTTTCTATAGGGATTCCATATGCACTGCAGTGGGATAGCCTGTTCTTCAGGGAAGTAACAGATAATATTAAAATAACAGTGTTCTAGAATGAATCAAGATCTACAGAAAAATATTATTATGGACATGCTTTCATGCGTGATTATCACTGAATGAATAAGAAACAGCCTTTATCCTAACTCATCCAACAAACTGAGCCTTAAGAAACAATACATAGGGCAAGAAGAATTGGCTGGATCTTTGTTTCCGTATAATCTATGACCTAGAAGGAAAACATTTATCTCACAAAATGTCCCCCGGCTATCCTTCACAGCAAAAATTCAGATTTTGCTAAAGTTCAAAGATTTTAATGACTGAAAACTTGTTCAAAAGTGGGAGTAACAGATTTTGCTCCCATATGTATTGCGTGTACGCGGCAAGGTTGTGGTAGCCGGAGGGGTTGCAAGGGTGGCCTCTGAGAGGAGATGTCAGGGCTGCCCTATAACTAATGATTAACTGCCCTGTAACTGCCCCGGTAACTGATTTGAGTAATTAATGGGAGTAGTGACAAAGAGTTAGGTTCATGAAAACCAGCAGATTTTGTTCAAGGACGAATAACCATCTTGAAAGAGAGAAGACAAAGGTTTGATATGGCCGACTGTGGAGGACACGTGCTCCGTGGGCCTGATGGAGCCTCCAGGCGCACACTACACAGCCCACTGGCCAGTGATATTTTGGGGGGGAACGACATTATTTCGGGATAACAGTGAGGCATGTGTCAATGAGCGGCTCAGCCTGAAAGGTTTATTCAGCCTTCGACCAAGAAAAAGTTCCTTGATCTAACCTTCAGTTAAAACACGCGAGTTCACTGTAACCACCTCAAAGCCCTCCCAGATCCTCCACGAGCAGTACAGACCAGGCTGGACATTCCTCGCATTCTAGCAGGGGGAAAAAAATCCCTCAATACTTTGTGCAGAAAAATTATTTGGCCTTTAACTTGTTTATTTTTCAGATACTTAGTCCACAGTATGACCCACTGTCACATGCTTTTAGGGTTTTTTTTTTAATATTAAAAGAGCTTAGTTGTTCTTTACATGTATGTTAACTTCTTTCTCAAATATTTTTCTATTTCATTTTTTAATGATATATTCTGAACATGTAACTGTTCTCTTCCCACATTCTATGGGAGATTGCAGTACACTGCAGTTATTACAATAGTATTTTACAGTAATCCAATAAATGTGCTTTCCTCTTAACATTTTTATAATGCCTATAAAACATGAGTCAGCCCAGTTTCAGAGCAACTTCCACATTGCTCCCATTGCACTGAAAACAGAAGCCTTCCAGTGGCTTTGTTTCTGAGCCCTACTTACGCTCTCCTGGCTGCCTGATGCTGCACGCAGAAGCTTAAGAAAATATGGGCAGGTAAAAATTCCTCCTAAGGTCAGTACCTGCAGCTTGGGGACATCCTGCCATTTAAGGCCAACCACGCTTGCAGCTTCCCATGGCAGGTAGTTTAAATGGAAGGAGGAACACCTTTGACCAAGATACACATCCAATGTTAAAGAAGCAAGAGGGGAAAGCAGGAAGCTTCTGGAGAGCCAGCCACATGGGCAGTATCTCCACTAGGAAACGATGATGAAAAATGTTTTCTTTGTTCTTTAAAGAAGTGTATGTTGAACAGGGACCATAACAATGCCAATTAGCTGCCTGCTCTCTCCGAAATAGCTGCCACCAGCTCTTCCCAGTGTAGCCGTGCTCTTGTAGCCATGTTAGTCTGAGGTCACAGGCAGGGCAGGGTTTACAGGTCTGCATTTACAACTCACCATTACGAGCGCACTTGTATAAATCATTCGAACATATGCAAGAAGTGAGTTAATAAAGCTGAAAATACGTTGTTAGTGATTCCTGAACAGAAAAATAGGCTGAATTCAGATTATTATTTGCTATCAATAGTTCACTGGGCCCTCGTGCTTTGATGCTATTCCATATGTTCTCTTTCCACCAGTCACATTAGTTCAACACTTATTCTCCTTTGCATCACGGTTAGGAATAGAGCATTTGAATTTCAGCTACTATACAAATGGACACACACATTACATACAAATAAAAAGAACAAGATGCCAAAAAAGTGGGTCAAAGCTGCCAATGGTTTTTCACCTACTGATTAAGTACTGAAAGAAAAATCACGTTGTAGGATCATCCCAGCCAAATACTTGTGGTTCTTATGTAATTTAGAACAGCTAAGTAGCTATCCCTGAAAAAAAATTCCTCAAGAACACTGATTTTATGGACCAGAAACATGCCTCATACAATTAGTGTAGTGCTGAAGCTGTATCTATACCAGCTGAGTATCTGGCTTTTAACAGCATTTCAGTTCACTATTTAAATCTGTGCAATACTATGAGTTATATCTATTATAGCCTTTATGCATTACACATCTGAACAGAAATCAAAAAGCTTGACTATCCACGGCCAACTAAGATGACAACACTGTGTAATGTTCTTTTAACTTCACTGTGGAAAACTGTAAGGATATTTAATAATAATTACTTTTAAGAAAAAGTAATTTGTAGCTAGTTGGCACTAATATTCTCTGTCACCTCTACTGTGTTAAATGTCTGAACTAGAGTTTTTCATTTCCTTGTGGAAAAACATTAATAAAGTAACGTGAACAGGACAGTATTTCTTGTAGTGACATATGCAAAAATCATTAGTGCATGTTCCAGCCTCTGCAATTACTGCAATGTATTATTGGAAGAAGCCACATGTTCTCACTCGCTTTGCTAATGGGATTTAAAAAGACACATGGATGATCTGCAATACAGGAGCACTGAGAAGTCTGAATAAAGTGAGATTCTCCACTTGGGAATAATGACATATTCACATAGGAAGAGATCCTTTTGCCACATCAATCCTTTTGCTTCACTCAAGGGAAGAGAATGATTTTTTTCTGCAGATTATTTTATGGACTTCTTGGCCCACAAGCAACTTCATAGACAGCAAACATGGACCATAGAAACTCACAAAAGGTATGGTCTATGGCCCAAGAAGCACACGGTTTAAATACACAGAGTGCACCAAAAAGAGAAGTTACTTCCATCCTTAATAATTTTTATTAAAGCTTTTACTGTAACACCTTATCTGGGTTTTTCATCAGTTTTCAGCATTCCTATGGAATAAACTTTTCTATCCGTGCCAGGAGAAATATTAAAAAAAAAAAAACCTTCCACTTACACTACCAGGTCCTGCCCATATAGCAGAAACTGCAAAGGTAGCGATTTTACCTTTGTGCTATTCCTGCTCTGTCTGGACTCCCTGGAAAGCTCCTGCAGCCAAAGAGAAGTTCTGGTAGCCAGGGATTTATGAGTTCACTACCAAAAGCCAGAGCCAAGCCAGAAGCATGGACAGCCTCCATCCCTCCCAGGTTCTTCAGCCCTAGTAAGTGAGGGCACAAAAGCCCTTCAGCTTTTCCTTGGGAGAGGAGAATGATAACTTTCCTAATACGATGAGAGTGTGGGGTAGGGATATCTGTGGCATGACCAGGCCCAGTAATTTTGGTTGTTTAACTCAAACATATAATCCAGTGTAATGTGACTTCCTTGACACTTTCCCAAAAGTTTAATTGACGTTTCCACTGTACTTCCCTCCTGCAGATTGCAAGGTCATTTATAATTGCACTGGTGAAATGGGCTACAGGAATGCACGCCAGCAAATGAATGCTTGTTTATTCTATACACAGTGCTTGAGGCTGAAGATTGTTTCTCTAATCCTTTCTTGCAACAGCATACGGGGAAAGTCCTCACAACGGACTGCTTCTCTCCTTCCTTAATTACTCATCCCTGTGTTCTGAAGCAGCAGATGTGAAAGAAGGAAAAAATTACAAATTAAGTTTACGCCTAACATAAGAAAACATCATGGGCAAAGCACAAACCAACAAGGGAATATAAAAAAGTGCTCAAGTATTTCCCACCCTGATGAAAATCCATACAGACTAGTCCTCATCTAAGCTTAACCTTGTAACAAGCTTATTAAACTGTCTTTCACAGAGTTTTATCACAATGGAAAGTCTTCCTGAAGTCTGGTAACCTTGCAATGGAATTTTACGTATAGAGCTGTTTTCAGGTCACTGGCATACTGAAGGCAGCACAGACATGTTATTACTTCTCCACTATAAAATATTATCTCTCCCTATGTGCTGGATAACATAAAAATTGCAAAGGTGATTTCATTTTTTAACATTAGCCATCTTTCTTCTTTCTAACTAAAAAAGACTTCAGCAGTGCTCATTACAAATACCCTGCCCCATGCCATAACTAAACATAGCTTTTTGCCAATGCCAGCAATGAACTATTCCATCATTTGAAGATTTTTTAAAGCTTTAAATGAAAGGTTCTGAAAACAAAGCAAAACAAAAGGCAATCCAAAGCCTCCATGATTTATACTTTAATTTCAGCTGTGGGAGACAAAGAAAGCCCTTTCAACAATTTAACTACTTTTCTTGCACAAAAAATCCACTTTACATATTTCCAGTCTAATAGTAGTTATTATATGTTATTTGGCCATGAAGTCCAACCATTCAAGAAGCAAGACTGGGTGACCAAAATATTACTGTGCAGAAAAAAATAACAGATAACAAAACTTCCTTTTGACAAAAATTACAATTTAGGTGGTTACTTCTGGACAAGATTATAAGGATCTTTAAATCTAATTTAAACAACATTTCAGGAAAAAAAAAACAAACAGAAAAATGTTGGGTTTTAATATACATACTACTTCTCTGCCCCCTGGTGTTATAGCCTGCAAAGTGGATTTTCTTTTTTTGTGGGCTGAGTGCATTATATTTACCTTTGTGGTAATACTGCCCATAATTTTTTAAATGGTACGTGACGTTCTTTGGGTTTGTTTCTTATATTCCATTTACAAAAGAAAAATTTATGATAAATTGGTCACGGTTACAAGAAGATTTTTCCATATTAGCTAAATCCTGGAATTCCACCTATGTATCATCTTCACTTTCATGTGATTCTGCTTTTTTGACCACGATTTCCTTTCTAGAAAACTCACCTCATCATCATCCATCAGATGTTCCTTTGCGAATTCATACATTTCCAACTGGAGTGTGGTTATGTTGTGGTATCGAACAGCCTCCTATCAAAAAACAGAATTTCTGTGTTACTTTAGGGTAGCAAGACAGGGGAGTATCACCACATGTCACCCGAAATGATTCCAGTGAAGTCAGACCCACACTTAGTACAAGGTAGATCCCAGGAGGGGTTTAAAATGTTTGAGAAAGGAAACAGCAGAACAGCAAGCAGCGTATCCAATGTCTTCTGCGGATCTTTCTAAGCACAGGCTCCATCGGTGTGAGAAGAACAAAGCACTCTCCTCTTTCTCATGTTTCAAAGCATTGGCGAGTCTGAGAATAAGGAACGAGACTGCCAGAGCTAAGCAGCAGCCTGTGCCTGCATTCCAGCGGGCTTTGGACTTGAGAAAGCCTCTGTCTCCCCGTGCGCTGGCGTATGGCAGCAGGCAGTTCTGGGAAAAAGAGACACTAAGCTATTTTGCATGATAATGACTCACCCCAGCCTGAGTCTGGGCCAGGGAAATTCTGCACGGTCACCCACCTGTCCCTCCACGCTTCCCCGACTGTTTGCCTGGACAGCACGGTTTAGCTCAGTCACCTACTCTCATATTTGCAAATACTAACAGTAATCTACTTTGATTATCCTATCCTGTTTAACTCTTTTTGGGGAAGAAAACAGGAGACTTCCTCTTTCACAAGAGCATCTAAAGCTTAGTGCCAGAGCCAAATGCTGCTGTCATCCTATTACCACTTTGTGAAAATAAACCAGAGGCATTATGGTTTTCATGGCAAGTGATTAGGACAGCAAACAACTTCTGTTCATAGTTACATGGATCAAAGTACAAGAAAATAGAGCTGTGTGCGTTTAATATTTTATATTTAAAAATTAAATTATCTGTAGTGCCCAGCTCCTGAGACGTTATCAAAGAAACATTCAGAGTTAATGTGTAGGGTCCTTGTTCTGGTCTCTCTGCACACGTATGCCAAATCTGTCTGTGGTTTGCAGTTTTATACTGTTGCTACCCCTCACTCCCACCACTGTCAAACATTGTCTCCAACATGGCTATAAAGCACCGTTCTGTTCCCAAAAGCAGTGACAAAGGAGTGCTCCCTTTCCCCAGTGAGCTCAGACTCACTGCTGCTGCCTGAAAGAACCAAATGCATTTTCGCTGTCTTCTGTCTCAGTTGGCCCTGCAGGGCAGGCCTGGGTTTCCAGTGTGCAGATAAGGTGTGTTGCACATAACTCAACAGCTGCCCACAACCAAAAAACACTTAAATCACATGGACTGGAATTTTTGACTTGAGCTGGCTGGCCTGAGAGGACAGCAAATGTAATTATCAAATCAGTGCAACCTATAAGGTGCATACCTGAACTGTTCTGCAGTGTTGCTACAGCTAAAGCCAGTCACCTACGCACTACGTGTATGTACTGAGCTTAATGCAGCATTAAGAATCCAGGGATATGCCTTTGGGCCAGCACAGGTCTCGGTGGCTGAGGTGTCTGAAGAAGCAACATGGGAAAGGCAACTGGAACGTTTACCCTATGGGGTGCCCACTGTTGGTTCAGCTAGGTTAACTTAAATGACTCTTCCATGGGGAAGTCATGCCGTAAGAGAAAGAGAAGGCACTAAATTTAATTTGTGGAACATGTATTGCTAATGACTAACTACTTGCACAGCACATACCACTGATGCCTAAGGAGTCACTCAGGTGTCACACAGCAGTTAATTTAGTTGCATGACATAAATCCTGGCTACAAGAAATGACAGAAAATCCAACTTGATTGTCAGAGTCCAGGCTGCAGGACTCCAGAAACACAGCAAAGATGCTTTCGTACGTAAAATTTCCTTGGACATGGAAATTTAAGAACAGCATAGAAACCCATTTTTAGAGTCATTTGTCAAAGCCAGGTTACAATCACTGCCGGATGGACTGATGTTTACTATTGGTCCTTTGCAGCAAGCATTCTAACTAAGATAATTAAGTGCAATATGGTTATGAGCCTTTTCCCATCATCATTCACCCAACCATGTTCTAAATTGAGTAAGTGGAAAGTGGGTTTAGCTGGGGTTATCATATCTGGACACATTCCAATGCACACAGAACCTGAAATAACACGCAGGTGGGCAACCACATGTTGGCAAATAATAAGTAATTGACAAAAGCCCGAATGTCACTGGAGTGATCTTTTCATCAGGAGATTTCAGGGGCCAGCTGCTTTATTTATCGAGGTAGATAAAGATATAAATATACAAGTGGCATATATATAAGTGGCAGACAAGTACCAGCATGGATTTATTCATCATCATATCATACTGTATCCTACAGTAGTATATTTCAAGAAGAGGAACACGAAATGACATTCACTGCCTACATTACATAGTACATCTCTGTGCACAATATTCTGTATGGTGTTAATAAAACAGTATGTGTTTTAACTCCAGAACCAATAGATAACCCCCATTTTCACAACCTCTGACCCAGTGAATTTGTCTAGAACACATTTTAAATAATTCACCTACCGATCTGGGCTGAAAATCCTCTTCTTTAAGTCCCCATTTGTCTTTGTGGTACTGATAATAGACCATGTTCTGTTTCATTACTTCATCTTTCTGGTCAAACAGAAGGTAACTAGCAGCACAAGAAGCTGCATTCTTCATGTCATTCACTAATTAATAAACACACCAAAAAAAAATCCAGATAAGGTAAACGAACAAATTCCTACTGTTATCTAAGCTCTGAAAAACTCAGATGGAAACAGGATCCATTTTCTACCTCCTCACCAGCTGCACAGAAAAAAAAAATTGCTTCCCAGAAAGGATACGCTATTTTTGTGTTCTGAAACAGGTAAGGCCATGATTCAGAAATGGGGACTTACCTCTGATGGTTTTCTATGAAAATCCTAACCAAATGTCCCTCCCAGGTATCTCAGTATCAATGAGGTATCAGCCCACAGCTTGGTGATCCCCATTGGGGCATTTATTAAAAAACAAACAAAAAATAAATTACACCCCCCCGCCCTTCTTTGTACTAGAATTGACAAAGAGGGAAAAGTCAATGTGTAAAATGTGTAGTCAAACAACATAAGCACAAGTCATTAACGGCTTGATTCTACACAGCAGGATGTGTCTTCCCTTTGGTGTTAGAGCCTCCAGAAGTAGCTATAAGGGCTACATGTGTTCTTTACAGTGCAGGTAGTTCCTCAAGAAACCACAAAATTCACTGAATGATTTAACCTATCAAATGTGTAATCACTGAGCACCAGAACACTACAATTTCTGCTAAGTGGTCCCCTCTTTCTTCAAAACCCATTTAGCGCCATGTGCCCCATTCTAACAGGATTATAAGAATCTACTAGGAAAAAGCAAATGGTATGAAATACTCTTGTAGTTTTGTCTGGGGAAGAAATTCTGAATAGTAAATTGAAAATTGAGTATTTATGCAATAGAATAAGTGGTGTTATGTTAAATGTGTTGCCTTGAAGTCACAATCTTTCTTCTCTCCAACTGAATGAGTTAAGAAGTTTAAGAAAAAACTTCTTCTTAGAGCTATACTTTCAGCTGCCTAACAACCAGGTGGGCCTAACAGCTTGACCACCATGGCTTTTTGGCACAAACCATGTTTTTTGGTACACAGACGTATAAAATGGGTCTGTGTCATTGCAGGTGTTCCAATGTATAGGAAGTGGCTGACACTGTTTACCCTAACGTTACGAGTTACTTCAAAAAGGCAGAAGAGTTGGTGTACCATTTAAACATCTAAAATACATAAGATGAACATTTATGTGAATTTATATGAATATTTATCATTTATATGAAACTCTGAAAAGTGTAAGCAACTTGTGCTGGCAGTAGGTATCATACAAAGAATGAAGGGCAGTAATGGATCAGATCACATTTATTCTGTAACTGCCTCATTTTTCCAACATCCAAGTGGAGACCAGTCACAACCACACATAACTTAAAACAGAGGGGCCTGCCCTGGGCAAAATCCAGCCCTTATGGGACTTATGTTCAGCAATTTATTTTGTCATGGACAATTTTATGAGCATGGGCTCTATACATAACGTTTATCTCCCATGTCTGTTAACTACAGTTATACAGGGAGAAAAAGACGCCAGGCAGTTCAGACTTTGTCCCAGAACAGGTTAAAATGCAGATCCTGGAGGCCACTATTTACATTCTAAAGCATTATAACTAGAGGGGAAAGATTATGAATGGAAACTGTCCCACATCATCCCAATGTTATTTAAGCACATTAAATCACTACTTACATTTATAATAAGCAAACTGCAAATAATGGTACATGGTGGCCACAAATTTCTCAACAACAAAGCCTCCTATAATGGGTGTCAGATTACTCTCGCACTGCACTTTGCAGGCAAGGACTTCAATATAATGATCTAGAAGGAAGAAAACAACAACACAGGATATGGATAGCGCACAGTGAATTGTCATAACACCTCCCATTAGCTACCCATTAAAATTTGGCCTTATAATGCTCTCCTGGGTCCTGTGCATCTGGATCTTGCTGGTTGGAAGTACTGAGAATCTACAACTCCATCTGAAATACATATCAAGTACTGGTACTCAGCCCTTCTGTAAAAATCAGTGCAGTCTGGACTTGAAATGTATCAAAGCTGCAACTGCAGAGAACTAAGCAGTTATGTTTCACTGACACCTACAGGCAGTCTGTGATCATAGGTGTTACATAGAGTGTTATGGAGTATCGCATTATTTCCTAACTGTGAACATTAACAGTGCCTTTTTTTTTTTTTTTAAATTTTGAGAGCCTTTGCAATTTCATTCAATTATTGCATGAATAAGGGCCACATGCTGCTGAGTACAACTGTGTCACAGAGAAATACAGCAGGTGATTGCAAAATAAACCTCCAGAGACGGCCGCATTTTGTGCATGCAGTTTGGATGTCCTAAAAGACAAGACAGACACGAATATCCTGCTCACTATAGAACAAGTTTCAGCCAGAAATGTTTAAGTTCACAAGCTTACCCGGTCTACAAAAGTTTGGTGCATAGGATAGGACTAGAGATTATCTTCTTTTCAAAAAAATACATTCCGAGAAAACCTTCATCAAAGAATTTCAACAGTTTTCAGGATATATCACATTAGACAACAACACCAAACAGAAATATTTTAAAGCCTTAGTTTCCCCACATTTGGCAGGTGAAAGCAAGTTCTCTAATCTTGTGCAGCAAGTCTCTGACCAAGGCAAAAGAACAGCAAAGGCCTCTTCCCTTGTTTTTATATCTGACAACTTCTAACATGAAGAATGTTGAAGCTAACTAAAAATAATTGGCCAAATGAAATGACCAGACGTGTCTTTTACAAGAGCAGTGGAGTCTCCAGACCCAGTAGTGTTCAACTCCAGCCAGCACTTAAAGCCAGCGACACAAGTCCCTCAGTGAAGCAATCCCATGCAATAAGGACAGCTGGCTTCCAAACATAACCCATTGCTCAGGGATAAAGATGTACCTCTTGCAACCACCAAATACTTCTCGTGAACATTTTTTGCCCCATCTACTTTCTGCAGTAAAAAACTTGTAGGCAAGATAGATCTGTGTGGAGCAAGAGCACAGCTCAGCCCTGGCAGTGCAAGTAAATTGGAATTTTCTTGTCTCAAGAACAAAATCTTCGAAATGCATGCACATGGCCGTGACGACATCATGCAGTAACTCCTACCTTTCCTTCTCGCCACTACTGCTGGAATTGCCCTTTCCTGCCAAGGAGGAAGAGGAAGGATGACAGCAAGCGCCAGTCACAGCTGAGCATGGACACTGTCCTCTTTACAGTGCCTTGGGGGTTATCCTGATGTCTGGGCTCTGACCCACAGGGGAAGAAAGCCTGTGTTTCTTGCTTTACCCCCTGTGATTTGACCTTCGCTGCGTATCTGCTGTCCTAGGCACCTGCCTACTTTGCTCTTATACTTTACATTTATGTATCAATGTATTTCACAAAACTTTCCCCTCACCAATACATCTGATGGCTTTAGGACAAAACGTTGCGCTGGTTTTCCTTCTGGCAACTTAGAAATTCTGTTGCATTTTTCATGTTTTTAAGTTTGTTGAGAAAACATGCAGGCATTCTCCACATGAATATTGTCAACAACACTGCGCCCAGAGCCCTGGAGAAATGACTTGTTTCTTTCGCTACCAAAGAGCGTAGGAAATGCGTATGCGCCATTTTGACAGTAATCCAAGAGGTGGTATCTCTTTGTCTTCGCAAAGCAATGGATTTTTTTTTAAGCTACATACTAAAGAAAAACAAATCTTATCTGCTAGTAAAACTCTGCTGTAGAAAAGACGACAAATAGGCAACAGAAACTTGTCACATTTATGAGAAAGGGGATGCGTATCACCAGTGATACACAAACCACAAAGCAGATTTTGAAGGCAGGCTAACCACCGAGCCTCAAAGGCGGCCAAACGGATACTGAAAGGATGGTCAAGAGTCCTGCCTGGAGAACTGTTGCTAGCTGGATGGAGTGGTTGTTATTACTTACACATCTATTTTATTCTGACTCACAACTTTTAATGTTAATGTAAGAACTCTCTGTTCTGATTTTCTGAGGGCCCTCATTGATGTTACTGAAAAGAAGAAAAAAAGTAAACCAGAATTCAAGCAGTTTTCAGTGAATCTAATAAACTCATATTGGCCCAAACGGAGCAGCGGGCACCGTGTGCATTTCCCACTGCAAGCTGAGGAACAGGACGTTGGTGGCCAATCCCACGGATCAACTGAAATGCACTTTTGGGACACCTTTCCTTCCTGTTTCCTAACCACTCACCTGCAATGGAGAGATAGAAGTCTTTAAAATCTTTGATCTCTCGGGAGCCTTCACAGGCTGCTGTGCAGTCATCATAGGCTTTGAAGAAATCAGGAAGAGCCAGTTCCATGTCCGAGACGGACGTTCTCCAATTGTCACCATTGTATGCTCTCACAGCCCTGACAAAGAGATTCTGACAAATTGGCAGGACTGAAAACCAGCAGTAACTGATCTGTGGGAAGCTATGTGTAAACTCAAATACTGTAAATGATGTCTCTGCATTTCTGGGTTACTATATAAGCTGTTATCCAATTAATATGAGGACCACAACGATGTCATCACAGATGACTAATGGATTTTACCAGGTATTTCCTAGAGAGCAGAGTATGTAATTCCATTTCAGATCAACAGAAAAAGCTGCTGGACAGAGGGAACAGTGTAATTCTAAAGCACAGGTTTGAACAGAGATTTTCAATGGAATCTTAACCCCAAATGTCTGAGTTATTTTAAGCTGTGCTGCTACAGCACTGGTACATTTGAATAACTCTGTGCATCTACTTAGCTCCAGTAGTGATCTGCATGTAGTAGCTTTCAGGTATGCCGCTGTCTGTGATGTACTGTGACTTATGGAACAGTGATAAGCACAAGAAGTGAGAATTACGGAATGCAACAAGAAGGCAGAAGAGAGATGATGGAGGAAGACAGCAAGAGGGAAAGCAGAGGAATAACTGAGAACACGTAAGCAAATTGAATCTCACCCAATAAAAGAAGTAATAGAAGAGTTCCAAAAGACCAGACTGTGAATAAAAAGCCTACCTCATAAGGTTTTGTCTCCAAGTCTTTAATATGCTCCTCAGCATCAGGGATGCTTTTATAGTAGGCCATATTTCTTTGCATCATTTCATCGTCTGGGTGCTTCAGAAGAAACGTGTGAGCTGCTGCAATAGCTTTTGGAAGGTTATTAGCCTAAACAGGGATGGGAAAAAGAAGAAAGGGGGGAAAAAAGGGTAATAAGGAAAAAAACTTCAAAGTGTCTCAGTTTTTGTCAATGAACTTTCCTGCAGCCTCTATATTCCCAAACTTACTTCTACTGAAACCACAGTCTCAGCAGGTACAACGGTACAGTAAAACTGACAGAATTCTTCCCATTTTTATCACTAGCTACATCACTAAGAACATTTCATTGTTTTTTTAATTTATGTTAAAAGTCTATTATTGTTGCAAACCGCATAGATTTTTTCCCTTCCCCCTCCCCTGTTCATAAAGCTGACAAGGCACCGGAGTAGACTGTTGCTCCTGGGTGGGATTAATCTCACAGCAATTCTTGATGCTAACCTACAGATACTGGGCAGGAGTCATTACTGACCATGTTTACATGGTGTTTATGTCGCTTATTGGCCTAGCAGCACAGAAGACAATATTACAATGATATATCTTCCTGATGGTGTTACAACGGTTAGAGCAAACAGCAGGGACTTGCTCAATAATTGTGTCCTAATGTACTATGTGATTTTCTATATGCATTTTAAAACTAACTTTAAACCCCATCAGAAATACTTTGTGACGTGTGTATTCCTCATTTACAACTGCACATGCCAAATACGTATGTACTTCTGTGTGCATGCGTTTATATTTTTTATTTTATATATATACACATATTTTTATAAACTATATAGTATATATACACACCTTTAGGAAGAGTAAGAGAGAAAGTACAAGTCTTAAGAATTTGTGAAATGTTAAAAACTTTTCCCTTGTAAGCCAAGATCCATATCAACCCGTTCAGCGTACTGATGTGAGCGTGATAGAGAGTTCCATCTCCCATCTGAAATAGCTTATGGAAGTGTACATATAAAACTATAAGCAAGAATCACAAGCACATATGCACACGCATTCTTCTGTTTGCATCTGTAAAACGGTACCGTTTCATTTCAGAAAGGAACTTGAGAGACCACATCAAAGAAAGACTTCAACCCTAACATGACTTCTTGCTGCTGTGCTGCTATAAGTGTCCCGGCACTGGAACTCTGCCAGCTGCCCTTCCTGGTTGTCCCAAAACTATGCGCTTCCAGTCAGCCCAGACAGTACTAAACGCGAAGGGAAATCTCAGCTGCACTTTCGTCAAATGCCTGGTTTCTTTTGTGTTTTATGCTTTAACCCTGTTTCTTGGTAGGCTGACAGGTCTCTCATCTTTGCTTAGTCCATAATTCACTCTTGGTTTAAATTTTCACTACTACAAAAAAAAAAAAAAAAAAAAAAAAGGTTTTGTAGAAACACATTCCTAAGTGAATTCAGTGGCTATGAGAAAGCTCCCTCCAGAGGAGCAAGCAGCAGCACAGAAACATCTCCTCCCATGATCTAAGACGTGGCAAAATTTCACTGTTGAACCCACCTGAATAAACACATGGTCACTCTCAAAAATGACACATAAAGCATTTCCCTCTGCCGCCTTCTTATATTATTAATGCTGTTGGCGGGTGGGGGGTGGGGGAAGTGACATGCCTTTCTGCAGAAAACCACCAGCCAGGAAAAAGTCCTTTGTCCGTAGCAGTTGGTACCTCTAGAAGGCCCGTTCAGAACTCCCTGAGTGAGTGAGAGGAGCTCAGAGCTGGACTACAATCTAATCAGAAAGACAATACAAACAACTGACACTAGAGGCAAAAACACCAATCTGCACCGCATGAACCTACTGCAAATGGGACTGAAAAACAGTTTAAAGGGAGAAGGAGGGATTTCTCCCATTTCCCTCTCACACTCCTACCTGCCAGGTATTTAACTGTATCAGAAACAAGAAGCAGGAATAATTTTTGCTGCAATCTGTACATTGCAAACCTTGTATGTACCACAAGGCGGGGATGAATAGTTAAAGTAAGACAAGAAACGGAAACATTTGTGCTGATGTCATTTTGGGATCCATATACGGCTTTAGAATGTGAGGAGCGCCTGCCCACTCTGTTATTCCAAAGAAATGTCCCGTTTGATACCTTCTGTTCTGTGTGTGCAGAGGCTTTCATGTCTAAAGGTCAGTTCTTCTGTACAGTCTTAGGGAGAGCTTTAAACGTGCAGAATTATGCTGGTGTGATACCGTGCATGTGGATACTGTTCCTGTTTTATAAGAACACATATCCCTGCATCTCTTTGTGTAATTTGGGAAAACCATTGAATATTTTCGTGAGAAAACAGTACTCCTACAAAGAAGACGCAGCAACAGGTAAGAAGATGCGTGTTTTCAAGCAGCAATCGCAAAAAGCATGGACAAGCATACAAGCCTATATAAAGCATCCTGGGATACACTGGGAGTGAATCCCTAAAAGAGAAAACAATATAACCAAAGAGTTCAGCTGTTTTCTCCCCGCCCCCGCCCAGATGTCCCATTTAGTGGAAACGCAAGTAATCGCAGTATCTGAGAGGATGGCATGAGGAATGGACCTTGATTTAGAGAACAGAAGATGAAGATGAGAAGGAGGGAGAAAATGGTCAGTCCGATCCTGGACAGAAGGACCACCAGAAGCTAGAAAGCCAGCATGCAATCTCTTCAAGGAGGCGTCCCCAGTCTTGGCTGACCCAAGAGCAAAAAGCAGCTCCCCTTGCAGGGCCAGCGCGAGTGCCACACCTCAGCAGCCGATTTTCGCTTTCTTCCTTCCCGCGGCTGTAAGGGGACTTTTGCAGGTATCAGGCGATCTGCGAGTCACAGCCTGGGGGCTGCCGCACTTGACGGACCTGGAGCAGAAGAGAGCGAGCGAGGAAGATGGAGAGGCCGAGGGAGAGGAAGCAGCGAAGAGCGCTTGCACTAGCGGAGCGGTGAGGCGAAGGGGGTCCAAAAGGTTTCAGAGGAGGTGAGAAGAAAGCAAGGCGGACGGAACGATGAGAGGGGCAGGGCTAGGAACAGCCCAGCTCCAGGAGAAGGAGGCAGGGTCCAGCGGCCGGGGGTCTGGGAAGAACCGGAGGGGCTGATCGAGGGGACGTGCTGGATGAGCTGTGGGAAAACCGGTGCAGAGGGAGCCGGACGGTACTGCGTGGGCAAGCAGGGGGAAAGAGAAGGCCCGCGGTGGTCCCGCTGTGGGTCAGACGAGGTGGGTGGGAGGAAGGGGCTGGAAGAGCTGCCAGGGAGAAGATGAGGAAGTGCAGGGTGGGCAGCGCGGGGGAGGGCAGGGAGTGGGGGTCCCGAGCCCGGAGGGGGAGAACTGAGCGGGGGGGAGGGCGATTGGCGGCTGCAGTGGTGTGGAGGAGGCGCTGCGGACCGAGGCTGCGTCCCAGAGTGAGCTGCTGCGAGGGCCAGGCGAGAGGTGGTGACGGGAGGAGGCTTTTGGCGCCTTGGTGGCCCGGGGCAAGCGCGTCCACGGAGGCTGTGCAGGGACACACCACGCTGTCCCCTCGCACGCTTGGCTTGGCTTGGCTGGAGGGTGACACAGCACGGGGCGAGACTTAGCGGGGGGAGCCGAGGCAGGGCAGAGAGATGGGACGGGAGGGGAGGAGGAGGCAGGGCCGGGCCTCACCTTGAAGTAGGCGAACTGCAGGTACTTGTAGGGCTCGCGCCGCTGGAAGTCCTCGAGCAGGTCGCGGCCGGGCTGGGCCTGGCGGAAGGCGGGCAGCCCCTGCTTGCAGCGCCGCAGGCACTGGGCCCGCCGCAGCACCCCGGCCAGGAGGCGCAGCTCGGCCAGCGCTCCCCCGGCGGCGGCGGCGGCGGCGTGGGCGGCGGCGGGGGGCTGCCCGGCGGCGCTGCAGTTGCGGTGGCAGAAGGCCTCGCTGTCGCGCAGCAGGCGGTAGAGCCGCATGCTGACCTCCAGGTAGTTGACGCTCTCGGGCCAGTTCTCGGTGCTGTACTGGTCCAGGCCGTAGCGGTAGGCGGACTCGAGCGGCATGAGCTCGTCCCGCGGGAAGCTGCGGAAGCTGTAGCGCTCGTACTGCGCCCCCGCCGCCGCCAGCAGCGCCGCCAGCGCCAGCCACATGGCTGCGCCTTCGGCCGCCGCCCGGCCACCACGTCGCCGCCACGGGGAGAGCGGAGCGGCGGGGCCGGGGCCGGGGGAGGTGTCGGGTCGGTGGGCGGGGGAAGCCGGTCCGGCCCCGCCCCGGAGAGGGTGTGCGCGGCCGTGGGGAAAGTCGGGGGTGGGGAAAGCGGGGCCGAGCTGGGCCGCCTAAAGGCGGTGCTGGGGCCGGTCTTGGAGTTGGGACAGCGTGCAGCCACCCTGCCCTTAAGGTAGCACTGAGGAGCGCCCGCCCACCCGCCGCCGTCCGTCATGCTGCGGCTCCTGCTCCCGCTGGCCGGCTTGGCGGCGCTCCTCCGGGCGGCGGTGAGTCCCGTCCCCTCGCCTCCCCCTCCCCTAAGGGCCCCTGCTCCGCGGCGGCGCCGGGCGGCATGGCTGCCGGCTGGAGGGGGCGGCCCCGAGCTCTGAGAGGCGCGGGGGGCCGCCGGGCGGCATGGCTGCCGGCTGGAGGGGGCCTCCTTCCAGGGGGGACGAGGATTAACTTTGGTCCCTCTTCAGCTCATTAGCGGTTCGTGGGCGGTGTTACTCGGGGCGCAGGTGCGGGGCCTGTGGCTGCGCCGAGGGGGGAGCTGCCGGGGCAGGTGCGGCGGCGGCGGGAGCCGGCTCCTTCTCCTGGGCAGGCCTGCCCGCTCCCGGCCGCCGCGCCGGGCCCTCGCCCTCGCTGTTTTTGTTGAGGGAGGGCTGGCGGTGCCTGCCCTTGAGCCCGGGCGGTGAGCTGTGCCGCCTGCTTCGGGGGGTGATCGCCGGGGTGGCTGCCCGCTGGACGTGCGGGCCGAAACGGCGCTGCCGGCTGCGCTCCTTCCAGCGGCGAGGCTCCGCTCGGAGGAAGAATGTATTAGGAGGCCTCGTTGAGCAACCCATGGCGGGGAGGGGGGGGCGGGGGGGCGACGGAAATGGAGGTGCAGTTATCTGACGGCCAGACTCCATTAGCAGATCCCAAGGGAAAACTTGCTCTTCCTGTGGTGTGTGGGAGGAGGGAGAGGAGTTTTTCCCGTTCTGCCCAGGTTCAGCACCGAGTCTCTTGTTGCTGCTTTGCCCAGAGGCACGCCGTACCGCTGCCTGACCAGGGGCCTGGGCAAATCCTTGGTCGTTGCAGTTGCTGCGGGAGCCATCCCTTGTGGTTTATGCCTCGAGTTTGAAGCAGAGTGTCAGTATTATCTTCATAGATGTCCCAACTGAATGATGCACAGGTGGTTAAAGCTGTGTGAAAAGTGGCACAGCCTCATGGGAGACCTTTATCAAAGGGAAGGTTGAATGACAGTAAGGATGGTCTCTGAGGGGTGGGGTTATGGCTGAGACTTACAAAACTCTGAAGTTGATGGGTAAGAGGAATGGAGAACCAATACTCACCAAATTTGATGGTATTAGAAGAGGGGCACTAGGTTGTGGCTGAGACTTACAAAACTCTGAAGGTCTACAAAAGCTTGGTACAGTGGGGTAGGACTAGAGGTGATGTTCTCTTCAAGAAGATATATTCCGAGAAAACCTTCCATCAAAGAATTACAAGCTTTTTCAGGATATATCGCATTAGACAACAACACCAAACAGAAAGCCTTAGTTTCTCTGTTAGCCACATTTGGTAGGTGAAAGCAAGTTATCTGATCTTGTGCAGCAAGTCTCTGACCAAGGCAAAAGAACAGCAAAGGCCCCTTCCCCTGTTTTCATCTCTGACAACTCCTAACTTGAAGAACGCTGAAGCCAACTGTCCTGGTTTGGCTAGGATGGAGTTTATTTTCTTCGTAGTAGCTGGTATAGTGCTGTGGTTTGGATTTAGTATGAAAATAATGTTGATAACACACTGATGTTTGAGTTGTTGCTAAGTAGTGTTTATGTGAGTCAAGGACTTTTCAGCTTCCCATGCTCTACCAGGTGCACAAGAAGCTGGGAGGGGGCACAGCCAGGACAGGTGACCCAAACTAACCAAAGGGATATTCCATACCATATAACATCATGCTCAGTATATAAGCTGGGGGGAGTTGGCCGGGGGGCAGTCACTGCTGCTCAGGGACTGGCTGGGCAATGGTCAGCGGGTGGTAAGTGGTTGATCACTTCTTTTTCCTGGGTTTTGTTCCTCTCTCTTATGTTTTTTCCTCTTTATTACAATTTATTATTGCTGTTGTTGTTGTGTTCTTCTTCTGATTTTAAGTATTAAACTGTTCTAATCGCAACCCACGAGTTTTCTTACTTCTGCCTTTATGATCCTGTCTTCCATCCCACTGGGGTGGGAGGAGGGTGAGCAAGTGGCTGCGTGGTGCTTAATTGCCGACTAGGGTTAAATCACGACACTAACTAAAAACAATTGGCCAAATGAAATGACCAGAAGTGTCTTTTACAAGAACAGTGGAGTTTCCAGACACAGTAGTGTTCAATTCCAGCCAGCACTTAAAGCCAGAGACACAAGCAAATTACGTCTCTGCATTTCTGGGCTACTTTATAAGCTGTTATCCAATTAATATGAGAACAACAAATACAGATGACTAATGGATTTTACCAGGTATTTCCTAGAGAGCAGAGTATGTAGTTCTATTTCAAATCTACAGAAAAAGCTGCTGGACAGAGGGAACAGTGTGATTCTAAAGCACAGGTTTTGATACAGATTTTCAATGGAATCTTAACCCCAAATATCTGAGTTATATTAAGCAGTGCTGCTACAGCACTTGTGCATGTGAATAACTCTGTGCATCTGCTTAGCTCCAGTAGTGATCTGCATGTAGTAGCTTTCAGGTATGCCGCTGTCTGTTATGTACTGTGACTTATGGAACAGTGATAAGCACAAGAGGTGAGAATTACGGAATGCAACAAGAAGGCAGAAGAGAGATGATGGAGGAAGACAGCAAGAGGGAAAGCAGAGGAATAACTGAGAACATGTAAGCAAATGGAATCTCAACCAAGAACAGAAAGAAGAGAAGACTTCCAAAAGACCAGACTGTGAAAAAAAAGCCTACCTCATAAGGTTTTGTCTCCAAGTCTTTCATGTGCTCCTCAGCATCAGCGATGCTCTTTTAGTAGACCATATTTCTTTGCATCATTTCATCGTCTGGCTGCTTCAGAAGAAACGTGTGAGCTGCTGCAATAGCTTTTGAAAGGTTATTCGCCTACACAGGGATGGGAAAAAGAGGAAGGCGGGGCAAAAGGGTAATAAGGAAAAAAAACTTCAAGGTTTCAATCGAACTGAAGAGTTCAGCTTGTTTTCTCCCCGTCCCGCGCCAGATGTCCCATTCAGTGGAAACGCAAGTAATCGCAGTATCTGAGGGGATGGCACGAGGGACGGACCTTGATTTAGAGAACAGAAGATGAAGATGAGAAGGAGGGAGAAAATGGTCAGTCCGATCCTGGACAGAAGGACCACCAGAAGCTAGAAAGCCAGCATGCAATCTCTTCAAGGAGGCGTCCCCAGTCTTGGCTGACCCAAGAGCAAAAAGCAGCTCCCCTTGCAGGGCCAGCGCGAGTGCCACACCTCAGCAGCCGATTTTCGCTTTCTTCCTTCCCGCGGCTGTAACCAAAGGGGACTTTTGCAGGTATCAGGCGATCTGCGAGTCACAGCCTGGGGGCTGCCGCACTTGACGGACCTGGAGCAGAAGAGAGCGAGCGAGGAAGATGGAGAGGCCGAGGGAGAGGAAGCAGCGAAGAGCGCTTGCACTAGCGGAGCGGTGAGGCGAAGGGGGTCCAAAAGGTTTCAGAGAAGGTGAGAAGAAAGCAAGGCGGACGGAACGATGAGAGGGGCAGGGCTAGGAACAGCCCAGCTCCAGGAGAAGGAGGCAGGGTCCAGCGGCCGGGGGTCTGGGAAGAACCGGAGGGGCTGATCGAGGGGACGTGCTGGATGAGCTGTGGGAAAACCGGTGCAGCGGGAGCCGGACGGTACTGCGTGGGCAAGCAGGGGGAAAGAGAAGGCCCGCGGTGGTCCCGCTGTGGGTCAGACGAGGTGGGTGGGAGGAAGGGGCTGGAAGAGCTGCCAGGGAGAAGATGAGGAAGTGCAGGGTGGGCAGCGCGGGGGAGGGCAGGGAGTGGGGGTCCCGAGCCCGGAGGGGGAGAACTGAGCGGGGGGGAGGGCGATTGGCGGCTGCAGTGGTGTGGAGGAGGCGCTGGGGACCGAGGCTGCGTCCCAGAGTGAGCTGCTGCGAGGGCCAGGCGAGAGGTGGTGACGGGAGGAGGCTTTTGGCGCCTTGGTGGCCCGGGGCAAGCGCGTCCACGGAGGCTGTGCAGGGTGAGGGCGTGGGGGGGTGTCGTGGTTTAACCCCAGCCAGCAAAAATAAACGCCACGCAGCCGCTCGATCACCCCCCCCCGGTGGGATGGGGGAGAGAATCGGGAGGGCACAAGTAGGAAAGCTCCCGGGTTGAGCTAAAAACAGTTTAATAATTGAAATAAAACTAAGTAGAACAGTAATAATAACAATGAGAACAACAACAATAACAGAATACACAAAACAGGCAATGCACAACACAGCCGCTCACCGACCGCCGACCGCGTGTCACGAACGGGGGGCGAGCCCCCCCCCCCCCCCCCCCCCCCCACACCTGGTTTTTATACTGAGCGTGATGTCACATGGTATAGAATACCCCATTGGCCAGCTGGGTCCACCACCCCGGCTGTGCTCCCCCCTCCCGGTGCAAGCATCACCCAGCAAGAGCCAAAGCATCAATGGGCCATCAACGCTCCTTTCCCAGCGACCCCAAACCACAGCACAGCCCGCAGGCTACTGGGAAGAAAGTTAACCCTGTCCCAGCCGGAACCAGGAGAGGGGGCAAGTGGGTGGTGGGCAAGTGGGGTGGGGGCGGGGCGGGGGGCTTAAGGGCGTCGGTGGCAGGGGTGCCGGCGGGGGTCAGTGTGGCGTCACACTACCCCCAGGGGGCCCAATCAGGGGAGCTAAGCAGGGGCGGCCCCGGCTACTGCTGGGATGGGAGACTGCCCCGGGACACCCCTTTTGCCCTCCGCCCCTTTCCCTTCGGGGGATTTTCCCCCTCCTCTCCTGGCCTGGGTGTCATCGTCCTCCTTCTAAAGCCTCCTCGCAGACCACGGGGAAATTGCCCGCGGCGGTGGAAATGGCTGAAGGGCCACCTCCCCCCTGCTTTTTGTCCCGCCGGCGGGGGGGCCTGCAGCGTCAGCGCCTCTGCTGCTGGCCTCTAGAGCGGGAGGGGCATCTGCCACCTCCTTGGGGTGGGGTGGGTGGAGGTGTGCGAGGCCTTTCTGCCCAGCCAAGGTGGCGGGGGGGCTTCCTGCGTCCCCTCTGAGGAGCCGGGGCCAGTCCCCGGGCCTGGCCCGGACGGAGCGTGTGGCGTGCTGGGAGGCGCTGGGAGGCGAGGGCAGCAAAGAAGAGGAACAACTGAGACCACGTAAGCAAATGGGATCCTTGAATCTCACCCAAGAAGAGCAGTAAGAGAAGGGAGTTCCAAAAGGCCAGACTCTGAATAAGAAGCATACCTCCTCAGGTTTTGTCTCCAAGTCTTTCATGTGCTCCTCAGCATCAGGGATGCTCTTCTAGTGGGCCGTACTTCTTTGCATCATTTCATCATCTGGCTGCTTCAGAAGAAACGTGTGAGCTGCTGCAATAGCTTTTGGAAGGTTATTCGCCTACACAGGGATGGGAAAAAGAGGAAGGCGGGGCAAAAGGGTAACTGGAAAAAAAACTTCAAGGGTTCAATCAAACCAAAGCGTTCCGCTTGTTTTCTCCCTGCCCCCCGCCAGATGTCCCATTTAGTGGAAACGCAAGGAATCGCAGTATCTGAGGGGATAGCGCGAGGGACGGACCTCGATTTAGAGAACAGAACCATAGAATCATATCATAGAATCGTTAAGGTTGGAGAAGACCTCCAAGATCATCGAGTCCAACCGTCAACCCAATGCCACCATGCCCACTAAACCGTGGCCCTAAGCGCCACACCTACACGTCTTTTAAATACTTCCAGGGATGGGGACTCAACCACTTCCCTGGGCAGCCTGTTCCAATGCTTGACCACTCTTTCAGCAAAGAATTTTTTCCCCATATCCAATCCAAACCTCCCTTGGCGCAACTTCCTCTCGGCCCATCGCTAGTTACTTGGGGGAAGAGACCAACGCCCACCTCACTACAACCTCCTTCCAGGTAGTTGGAGAGGGCAACAAGGTCTCCCCTCAGCCTCCTCCACACTAAACCGTCCCAGTTCCCTCAGCCGCTCCGCGTGAGACTGGTTCTCCAGACCCTTCCCCAGCTTCCTGGCCCTTCTCTGGACACGCTCCAGCAACTCAACGTCCTTCTTGTAGTGAGGGGCCCAAAACTGAGCACAGGATTCGAGGTGCGGCCCCACCAGTGCCGACTGCAGGGGCACGATCACTTCCCTACTCCTGCTGGCCACCCTATTTCTGATACAGGCCAGGAGGCTCTTGGCCGCCTTGGCCACCGGGGCACACTGCTGGCTCATGTTCAGCCGCCTCTCAACCAGCACCCCCAGGTCCTTTTCTAGCCGGCAGCTTTCCAGCCACTCGGCCCCAAGCCTGTAGCGTCGCATGGCCTTGTGGGGACTCAAGTGCAGGACCCGGCACTTGGCCTTGTTGAACCTCGTACAATTGACCTCGGCCCATCCAGCCAGCCTGTCCAGGTCCCTCTGCAGAGCCTTCCTACCCTCGAGCAGGTCAACGCTCCCGCCCAACTTGGTGTCATCTGCAAACTTACTGAGGGAGCACTCGATCCCCTCATCCAGATCGTTGGTAAAGATATTGAACAGGACTGGCCCCAAAACGGAGCCCTGGGGAACACCGCTCGTGACCGGCCCCCAACTGGATTTAACTCCGTTCACCACAACTCTCTGGGCTCGGCCGGCCGTCCAGCCAGTTTTTGACCCAGCAAAGAGTACGCCTGTCTAAGCCGTGAGCTGCCAGCTTCTCTAGGAGAATGCTGCGGGAGACAGAAGATGAAGATGAGAAGGAGGGAGAAAATGGTCAGTCCGATCCTGGACAGAAGGACGACCAGAAGCTAGAAAGCCAGCATGCAATCCCTTCAAGGAGGCGTCCCCAGTCTTGGCTGACCCAAGAGCAAAAAGCAGCTCCCCTTGCAGGGCCAGCGCGAGTGCCACACCTCAGCAGCCGATTTTCGCTTTCTTCCTTCCCGCGGCTGTAACCAAAGGGGACTTTTGCAGGTATCAGGCGATCTGCGAGTCACAGCCTGGGGGCTGCCGCACTTGACGGACCTGGAGCAGAAGAGAGCGAGCGAGGAAGATGGAGAGGCCGAGGGAGAGGAAGCAGCGAAGAGCGCTTGCACTAGCGGAGCGGTGAGGCGAAGGGGGTCCAAAAGGTTTCAGAGGAGGTGAGAAGAAAGCAAGGCGGACGGAACGATGAGAGGGGCAGGGCTAGGAACAGCCCAGCTCCAGGAGAAGGAGGCAGGGTCCAGCGGCCGGGGGTCTGGGAAGAACCGGAGGGGCTGATCGAGGGGACGTGCTGGATGAGCTGTGGGAAAACCGGTGCAGAGGGAGCCGGACGGTACTGCGTGGGCAAGCAGGGGGAAAGAGAAGGCCCGCGGTGGTCCCGCTGTGGGTCAGACGAGGTGGGTGGGAGGAAGGGGCTGGAAGAGCTGCCAGGGAGAAGATGAGGAAGTGCAGGGTGGGCAGCGCGGGGGAGGGCAGGGAGTGGGGGTCCCGAGCCCGGAGGGGGAGAACTGAGCGGGGGGGAGGGCGATTGGCGGCTGCAGTGGTGTGGAGGAGGCGCTGGGGACCGAGGCTGCGTCCCAGAGTGAGCTGCTGCGAGGGCCAGGCGAGAGGTGGTGACGGGAGGAGGCTTTTGGCGCCTTGGTGGCCCGGGGCAAGCGCGTCCACGGAGGCTGTGCAGGGTGAGGGCGTGGGGGGGTGTCGTGGTTTAACCCCAGCCAGCAAAAATAAACGCCACGCAGCCGCTCGATCACCCCCCCCCGGTGGGATGGGGGAGAGAATCGGGAGGGCACAAGTAGGAAAGCTCCCGGGTTGAGCTAAAAACAGTTTAATAATTGAAATAAAACTAAGTAGAACAGTAATAATAACAATGAGAACAACAACAATAACAGAATACACAAAACAGGCAATGCACAACACAGCCGCTCACCGACCGCCGACCGCGTGTCACGAACGGGGGGCGAGCCCCCCCCCCCCCCCCCCCCCCCCCCACCTGGTTTTTATACTGAGCGTGATGTCACATGGTATAGAATACCCCATTGGCCAGCTGGGTCCACCACCCCGGCTGTGCTCCCCCCTCCCGGTGCAAGCATCACCCAGCAACAGCCAAAGCATCAATGGGCCATCAACGCTCCTTTCCCAGCGACCCCAAACCACAGCACAGCCCGCAGGCTACTGGGAAGAAAGTTAACCCTGTCCCAGCCGGAACCAGGAGAGGGGGCAAGTGGGTGGTGGGCAAGTGGGGTGGGGGCGGGGCGGGGGGCTTAAGGGCGTCGGTGGCAGGGGTGCCGGCGGGGGTCAGTGTGGCGTCACACTACCCCCAGGGGGCCCAATCAGGGGAGCTAAGCAGGGGCGGCCCCGGCTACTGCTGGGATGGGAGACTGCCCCGGGACACCCCTTTTGCCCTCCGCCCCTTTCCCTTCGGGGGATTTTCCCCCTCCTCTCCTGGCCTGGGTGTCATCGTCCTCCTTCTAAAGCCTCCTCGCAGACCACGGGGAAATTGCCCGCGGCGGTGGAAATGGCTGAAGGGCCACCTCCCCCCTGCTTTTTGTCCCGCCGGCGGGGGGGCCTGCAGCGTCAGCGCCTCTGCTGCTGGCCTCTAGAGCGGGAGGGGCATCTGCCACCTCCTTGGGGTGGGGTGGGTGGAGGTGTGCGAGGCCTTTCTGCCCAGCCAAGGTGGCGGGGGGGCTTCCTGCGTCCCCTCTGAGGAGCCGGGGCCAGTCCCCGGGCCTGGCCCGGACGGAGCGTGTGGCGTGCTGGGAGGCGCTGGGAGGCGAGGGCAGCAAAGAAGAGGAACAACTGAGACCACGTAAGCAAATGGGATCCTTGAATCTCACCCAAGAAGAGCAGTAAGAGAAGGGAGTTCCAAAAGGCCAGACTCTGAATAAGAAGCATACCTCCTCAGGTTTTGTCTCCAAGTCTTTCATGTGCTCCTCAGCATCAGGGATGCTCTTCTAGTGGGCCGTACTACTTTGCATCATTTCATCATCTGGCTGCTTCAGAAGAAACGTGTGAGCTGCTGCAATAGCTTTTGGAAGGTTATTCGCCTACACAGGGATGGGAAAAAGAGGAAGGCGGGGCAAAAGGGTAACTGGAAAAAAAACTTCAAGGGTTCAATCAAACCAAAGCGTTCCGCTTGTTTTCTCCCTGCCCCCCGCCAGATGTCCCATTTAGTGGAAACGCAAGGAATCGCAGTATCTGAGGGGATGGCGCGAGGGACGGACCTCGATTTAGAGAACAGAACCATAGAATCATATCATAGAATCGTTAAGGTTGGAGAAGACCTCCAAGATCATCGAGTCCAACCGTCAACCCAATGCCACCATGCCCACTAAACCGTGGCCCTAAGCGCCACACCTACACGTCTTTTAAATACTTCCAGGGATGGGGACTCAACCACTTCCCTGGGCAGCCTGTTCCAATGCTTGACCACTCTTTCAGCAAAGAATTTTTTCCCCATATCCAATCCAAACCTCCCTTGGCGCAACTTCCTCTCGGCCCATCGCTAGTTACTTGGGGGAAGAGACCAACGCCCACCTCACTACAACCTCCTTCCAGGTAGTTGGAGAGGGCAACAAGGTCTCCCCTCAGCCTCCTCCACACTAAACCGTCCCAGTTCCCTCAGCCGCTCCGCGTGAGACTGGTTCTCCAGACCCTTCCCCAGCTTCCTGGCCCTTCTCTGGACACGCTCCAGCAACTCAACGTCCTTCTTGTAGTGAGGGGCCCAAAACTGAGCACAGTAGTCGAGGTGCGGCCCCACCAGTGCCGACTGCAGGGGCACGATCACTTCCCTACTCCTGCTGGCCACCCTATTTCTGATACAGGCCAGGAGGCTCTTGGCCGCCTTGGCCACCGGGGCACACTGCTGGCTCATGTTCAGCCGCCTCTCAACCAGCACCCCCAGGTCCTTTTCTAGCCGGCAGCTTTCCAGCCACTCGGCCCCAAGCCTGTAGCGTCGCATGGCCTTGTTGGGACTCAAGCACAGGACCCAGCACTTGGCCTTGTTGAACCTCGTACAATTGACCTCGGCCCAGCCAGCCAGCCTGTCCAGGTCCCTCTGCAGAGCCTTCCTACCCTCGAGCAGGTCAACGCTCCCGCCCAACTTGGTGTCATCTGCAACCTTACTGAGGGAGCACTCAATCCCCTCATCCAGATCGTTGATAAAGATATTGAACAGGACTGGCCCCAAAACGGAGCCCTGGGGAACACCGCTCGTGACCGGCCGCCAACTGGATTTAACTCCGTTCACCACAACTCTCTGGGCTCGGCCGGCCGTCCAGCCAGTTTTTGACCCAGCAAAGAGTACGCCTGTCTAAGCCGTGAGCCGCCAGCTTCTCTAGGAGAATGCTGCGGGAGACAGAAGATGAAGATGAGAAGGAGGGAGAAAATGGTCAGTCAGGTCCTGGACAGAAGGACGACCAGAAGCTAGAAAGCCAGCATGCAATCTCTTCAAGGAGGCGTCCCCAGTCTTGGCTGACCCAAGAGCAAAAAGCAGCTCCCCTTGCAGGGCCAGCGCGAGTGCCACACCTCAGCAGCCGATTTTCGCTTTCTTCCTTCCCGCGGCTGTAACCAAAGGGGACTTTTGCAGGTATCAGGCGATCTGCGAGTCACAGCCTGGGGGCTGCCGCACTTGACAGACCTGGAGCAGAAGAGAGCGAGCGAGGAAGATGGAGAGGCCGAGGGAGAGGAAGCAGCGAAGAGCGCTTGCACTAGCGGAGCGGTGAGGCGAAGGGGGTCCAAAAGGTTTCAGAGAAGGTGAGAAGAAAGCAAGGCGGACGGAACGATGAGAGGGGCAGGGCTAGGAACAGCCCAGCTCCAGGAGAAGGAGGCAGGGTCCAGCGGCCGGGGGTCTGGGAAGAACCGGAGGGGCTGATCGAGGGGACGTGCTGGATGAGCTGTGGGAAAACCGGTGCAGCGGGAGCCGGACGGTACTGCGTGGGCAAGCAGGGGGAAAGAGAAGGCCCGCGGTGGTCCCGCTGTGGGTCAGACGAGGTGGGTGGGAGGAAGGGGCTGGAAGAGCTGCCAGGGAGAAGATGAGGAAGTGCAGGGTGGGCAGCGCGGGGGAGGGCAGGGAGTGGGGGTCCCGAGCCCGGAGGGGGAGAACTGAGCGGGGGGGAGGGCGATTGGCGGCTGCAGTGGTGTGGAGGAGGCGCTGGGGACCGAGGCTGCGTCCCAGAGTGAGCTGCTGCGAGGGCCAGGCGAGAGGTGGTGACGGGAGGAGGCTTTTGGCGCCTTGGTGGCCCGGGGCAAGCGCGTCCACGGAGGCTGTGCAGGGTGAGGGCGTGGGGGGGTGTCGTGGTTTAACCCCAGCCAGCAAAAATAAACGCCACGCAGCCGCTCGATCACCCCCCCCCGGTGGGATGGGGGAGAGAATCGGGAGGGCACAAGTAGGAAAGCTCCCGGGTTGAGCTAAAAACAGTTTAATAATTGAAATAAAACTAAGTAGAACAGTAATAATAACAATGAGAACAACAACAATAACAGAATACACAAAACAGGCAATGCACAACACAGCCGCTCACCGACCGCCGACCGCGTGTCACGAACGGGGGGCGAGCCCCCCCCCCCCACACACCTGGTTTTTATACTGAGCGTGATGTCACATGGTATAGAATACCCCATTGGCCAGCTGGGTCCACCACCCCGGCTGTGCTCCCCCCTCCCGGTGCAAGCATCACCCAGCAACAGCCAAAGCATCAATGGGCCATCAACGCTCCTTTCCCAGCGACCCCAAACCACAGCACAGCCCCCAGGCTACTGGGAAGAAAGTTAACGCTGTCGCAGCCGGAACCAGGAGAGGGGGCAAGTGGGTGGTGGGCAAGTGGGGTGGGGGCGGGGCGGGGGGCTTAAGGGCGTCGGTGGCAGGGGTGCCGGCGGGGGTCAGTGTGGCGTCACACTACCCCCAGGGGGCCCAATCAGGGGAGCTAAGCAGGGGCGGCCCCCGCTACTGCTGGGATGGGAGACTGCCCCGGGACACCCCTTTTGCCCTCCGCCCCTTTCCCTTCGGGGGATTTTCCCCCTCCTCTCCTGGCCTGGGTGTCATCGTCCTCCTTCTAAAGCCTCCTCGCAGACCACGGGGAAATTGCCCGCGGCGGTGGAAATGGCTGAAGGGCCACCTCCCCCCTGCTTTTTGTCCCGCCGGCGGGGGGGCCTGCAGCGTCAGCGCCTCTGCTGCTGGCCTCTAGAGCGGGAGGGGCATCTGCCACCTCCTTGGGGTGGGGTGGGTGGAGGTGTGCGAGGCCTTTCTGCCCAGCCAAGGTGGCGGGGGGGTTTCCTGCGTCCCCTCTGAGGAGCCGGGGCCAGTCCCCGGGCCTGGCCCGGACGGAGCGTGTGGCGTGCTGGGAGGCGCTGGGAGGCGAGGGCAGCAAAGAAGAGGAACAACTGAGACCACGTAAGCAAATGGGATCCTTGAATCTCACCCAAGAAGAGCAGTAAGAGAAGGGAGTTCCAAAAGGCCAGACTCTGAATAAGAAGCATACCTCCTCAGGTTTTGTCTCCAAGTCTTTCATGTGCTCCTCAGCATCAGGGATGCTCTTCTAGTGGGCCGTACTTCTTTGCATCATTTCATCATCTGGCTGCTTCAGAAGAAACGTGTGAGCTGCTGCAATAGCTTTTGGAAGGTTATTCGCCTACACAGGGATGGGAAAAAGAGGAAGGCGGGGCAAAAGGGTAACTGGAAAAAAAACTTCAAGGGTTCAATCAAACCAAAGCGTTCCGCTTGTTTTCTCCCTGCCCCCCGCCAGATGTCCCATTTAGTGGAAACGCAAGGAATCGCAGTATCTGAGGGGATAGCGCGAGGGACGGACCTCGATTTAGAGAACAGAACCATAGAATCATATCATAGAATCGTTAAGGTTGGAGAAGACCTCCAAGATCATCGAGTCCAACCGTCAACCCAATGCCACCATGCCCACTAAACCGTGGCCCTAAGCGCCACACCTACACGTCTTTTAAATACTTCCAGGGATGGGGACTCAACCACTTCCCTGGGCAGCCTGTTCCAATGCTTGACCACTCTTTCAGCAAAGAATTTTTTCCCCATATCCAATCCAAACCTCCCTTGGCGCAACTTCCTCTCGGCCCATCGCTAGTTACTTGGGGGAAGAGACCAACGCCCACCTCACTACAACCTCCTTCCAGGTAGTTGGAGAGGGCAACAAGGTCTCCCCTCAGCCTCCTCCACACTAAACCGTCCCAGTTCCCTCAGCCGCTCCGCGTGAGACTGGTTCTCCAGACCCTTCCCCAGCTTCCTGGCCCTTCTCTGGACACGCTCCAGCAACTCAACGTCCTTCTTGTAGTGAGGGGCCCAAAACTGAGCACAGGATTCGAGGTGCGGCCCCACCAGTGCCGACTGCAGGGGCACGATCACTTCCCTACTCCTGCTGGCCACCCTATTTCTGATACAGGCCAGGAGGCTCTTGGCCGCCTTGGCCACCGGGGCACACTGCTGGCTCATGTTCAGCCGCCTCTCAACCAGCACCCCCAGGTCCTTTTCTAGCCGGCAGCTTTCCAGCCACTCGGCCCCAAGCCTGTAGCGTCGCATGGCCTTGTTGGGACTCAAGCACAGGACCCGGCACTTGGCCTTGTTGAACCTCGTACAATTGACCTCGGCCCATCCAGCCAGCCTGTCCAGGTCCCTCTGCAGAGCCTTCCTACCCTCGAGCAGGTCAACGCTCCCGCCCAACTTGGTGTCATCTGCAACCTTACTGAGGGAGCACTCAATCCCCTCATCCAGATCGTTGATAAAGATATTGAACAGGACTGGCCCCAAAACGGAGCCCTGGGGAACACCGCTCGTGACCGGCCGCCAACTGGATTTAACTCCGTTCACCACAACTCTCTGGGCTCGGCCGGCCGTCCAGCCAGTTTTTGACCCAGCAAAGAGTACGCCTGTCTAAGCCGTGAGCCGCCAGCTTCTCTAGGAGAATGCTGCGGGAGACAGAAGATGAAGATGAGAAGGAGGGAGAAAATGGTCAGTCAGGTCCTGGACAGAAGGACGACCAGAAGCTAGAAAGCCAGCATGCAATCTCTTCAAGGAGGCGTCCCCAGTCTTGGCTGACCCAAGAGCAAAAAGCAGCTCCCCTTGCAGGGCCAGCGCGAGTGCCACACCTCAGCAGCCGATTTTCGCTTTCTTCCTTCCCGCGGCTGTAACCAAAGGGGACTTTTGCAGGTATCAGGCGATCTGCGAGTCACAGCCTGGGGGCTGCCGCACTTGACAGACCTGGAGCAGAAGAGAGCGAGCGAGGAAGATGGAGAGGCCGAGGGAGAGGAAGCAGCGAAGAGCGCTTGCACTAGCGGAGCGGTGAGGCGAAGGGGGTCCAAAAGGTTTCAGAGAAGGTGAGAAGAAAGCAAGGCGGACGGAACGATGAGAGGGGCAGGGCTAGGAACAGCCCAGCTCCAGGAGAAGGAGGCAGGGTCCAGCGGCCGGGGGTCTGGGAAGAACCGGAGGGGCTGATCGAGGGGACGTGCTGGATGAGCTGTGGGAAAACCGGTGCAGCGGGAGCCGGACGGTACTGCGTGGGCAAGCAGGGGGAAAGAGAAGGCCCGCGGTGGTCCCGCTGTGGGTCAGACGAGGTGGGTGGGAGGAAGGGGCTGGAAGAGCTGCCAGGGAGAAGATGAGGAAGTGCAGGGTGGGCAGCGCGGGGGAGGGCAGGGAGTGGGGGTCCCGAGCCCGGAGGGGGAGAACTGAGCGGGGGGGAGGGCGATTGGCGGCTGCAGTGGTGTGGAGGAGGCGCTGGGGACCGAGGCTGCGTCCCAGAGTGAGCTGCTGCGAGGGCCAGGCGAGAGGTGGTGACGGGAGGAGGCTTTTGGCGCCTTGGTGGCCCGGGGCAAGCGCGTCCACGGAGGCTGTGCAGGGTGAGGGCGTGGGGGGGTGTCGTGGTTTAACCCCAGCCAGCAAAAATAAACGCCACGCAGCCGCTCGATCACCCCCCCCGGTGGGATGGGGGAGAGAATCGGGAGGGCACAAGTAGGAAAGCTCCCGGGTTGAGCTAAAAACAGTTTAATAATTGAAATAAAACTAAGTAGAACAGTAATAATAACAATGAGAACAACAACAATAACAGAATACACAAAACAGGCAATGCACAACACAGCCGCTCACCGACCGCCGACCGCGTGTCACGAACGGGGGGCGAGCCCCCCCCCCCCCCCCCCCCCACCTGGTTTTTATACTGAGCGTGATGTCACATGGTATAGAATACCCCATTGGCCAGCTGGGTCCACCACCCCGGCTGTGCTCCCCCCTCCCGGTGCAAGCATCACCCAGCAACAGCCAAAGCATCAATGGGCCATCAACGCTCCTTTCCCAGCGACCCCAAACCACAGCACAGCCCGCAGGCTACTGGGAAGAAAGTTAACCCTGTCGCAGCCGGAACCAGGAGAGGGGGCAAGTGGGTGGTGGGCAAGTGGGGTGGGGGGCGGGGCGGGGGGGCTTAAGGGCGTCGGTGGCAGGGGTGCCGGCGGGAGTCAGTGTGGCGTCACACTACCCCCAGGGGGCCCAATCAGGGGAGCTAAGCAGGGGCGGCCCCGGCTACTGCTGGGATGGGGAGACTGCCCCGGGACACCCCTTTTGCCCTCTGCCCCTTTCCCTTCGGGGGATTTTCCCCCTCCTCTCCTGGCCTGGGTGTCATCGTCCTCCTTCTAAAGCCTCCTCGCAGACCACGGGGAAATTGCCCGCGGCGGTGGAAATGGCTGAAGGGCCACCTCCCCCCTGCTTTTTGTCCCGCCGGCGGGGGGGCCTGCAGCGTCAGCGCCTCTGCTGCTGGCCTCTAGAGCGGGAGGGGCATCTGCCACCTCCTTGGGGTGGGGTGGGTGGAGGTGTGCGAGGCCTTTCTGCCCAGCCAAGGTGGCGGGGGGCTTCCTGCGTCCCCTCTGAGGAGCCGGGGCCAGTCCCCGGGCCTGGCCCGGACGGAGCGTGTGGCGTGCTGGGAGGCGCTGGGAGGCGAGGGCAGCAAAGAAGAGGAACAACTGAGACCACGTAAGCAAATGGGATCCTTGAATCTCACCCAAGAAGAGCAGTAAGAGAAGGGAGTTCCAAAAGGCCAGACTCTGAATAAGAAGCATACCTCCTCAGGTTTTGTCTCCAAGTCTTTCATGTGCTCCTCAGCATCAGGGATGCTCTTCTAGTGGGCCGTACTTCTTTGCATCATTTCATCATCTGGCTGCTTCAGAAGAAACGTGTGAGCTGCTGCAATAGCTTTTGGAAGGTTATTCGCCTACACAGGGATGGGAAAAAGAGGAAGGCGGGGCAAAAGGGTAACTGGAAAAAAAACTTCAAGGGTTCAATCAAACCAAAGCGTTCCGCTTGTTTTCTCCCTGCCCCCCGCCAGATGTCCCATTTAGTGGAAACGCAAGGAATCGCAGTATCTGAGGGGATAGCGCGAGGGACGGACCTCGATTTAGAGAACAGAACCATAGAATCATATCATAGAATCGTTAAGGTTGGAGAAGACCTCCAAGATCATCGAGTCCAACCGTCAACCCAATGCCACCATGCCCACTAAACCGTGGCCCTAAGCGCCACACCTACACGTCTTTTAAATACTTCCAGGGATGGGGACTCAACCACTTCCCTGGGCAGCCTGTTCCAATGCTTGACCACTCTTTCAGCAAAGAATTTTTTCCCCATATCCAATCCAAACCTCCCTTGGCGCAACTTCCTCTCGGCCCATCGCTAGTTACTTGGGGGAAGAGACCAACGCCCACCTCACTACAACCTCCTTCCAGGTAGTTGGAGAGGGCAACAAGGTCTCCCCTCAGCCTCCTCCACACTAAACCGTCCCAGTTCCCTCAGCCGCTCCGCGTGAGACTGGTTCTCCAGACCCTTCCCCAGCTTCCTGGCCCTTCTCTGGACACGCTCCAGCAACTCAACGTCCTTCTTGTAGTGAGGGGCCCAAAACTGAGCACAGGATTCGAGGTGCGGCCCCACCAGTGCCGACTGCAGGGGCACGATCACTTCCCTACTCCTGCTGGCCACCCTATTTCTGATACAGGCCAGGAGGCTCTTGGCCGCCTTGGCCACCGGGGCACACTGCTGGCTCATGTTCAGCCGCCTCTCAACCAGCACCCCCAGGTCCTTTTCTAGCCGGCAGCTTTCCAGCCACTCGGCCCCAAGCCTGTAGCGTCGCATGGCCTTGTTGGGACTCAAGCACAGGACCCGGCACTTGGCCTTGTTGAACCTCGTACAATTGACCTCGGCCCATCCAGCCAGCCTGTCCAGGTCCCTCTGCAGAGCCTTCCTACCCTCGAGCAGGTCAACGCTCCCGCCCAACTTGGTGTCATCTGCAACCTTACTGAGGGAGCACTCAATCCCCTCATCCAGATCGTTGATAAAGATATTGAACAGGACTGGCCCAAAACGGAGCCCTGGGGAACACCGCTCGTGACCGGCCGCCAACTGGATTTAACTCCGTTCACCACAACTCTCTGGGCTCGGCCGGCCGTCCAGCCAGTTTTTGACCCAGCAAAGAGTACGCCTGTCTAAGCCGTGAGCCGCCAGCTTCTCTAGGAGAATGCTGCGGGAGACAGAAGATGAAGATGAGAAGGAGGGAGAAAATGGTCAGTCAGGTCCTGGACAGAAGGACGACCAGAAGCTAGAAAGCCAGCATGCAATCTCTTCAAGGAGGCGTCCCCAGTCTTGGCTGACCCAAGAGCAAAAAGCAGCTCCCCTTGCAGGGCCAGCGCGAGTGCCACACCTCAGCAGCCGATTTTCGCTTTCTTCCTTCCCGCGGCTGTAACCAAAGGGGACTTTTGCAGGTATCAGGCGATCTGCGAGTCACAGCCTGGGGGCTGCCGCACTTGACAGACCTGGAGCAGAAGAGAGCGAGCGAGGAAGATGGAGAGGCCGAGGGAGAGGAAGCAGCGAAGAGCGCTTGCACTAGCGGAGCGGTGAGGCGAAGGGGGTCCAAAAGGTTTCAGAGAAGGTGAGAAGAAAGCAAGGCGGACGGAACGATGAGAGGGGCAGGGCTAGGAACAGCCCAGCTCCAGGAGAAGGAGGCAGGGTCCAGCGGGCCGGGGGTCTGGGAAGAACCGGAGGGGCTGATCGAGGGGACGTGCTGGATGAGCTGTGGGAAAACCGGTGCAGAGGGAGCCGGACGGTACTGCGTGGGCAAGCAGGGGGAAAGAGAAGGCCCGCGGTGGTCCCGCTGTGGGTCAGACGAGGTGGGTGGGAGGAAGGGGCTGGAAGAGCTGCCAGGGAGAAGATGAGGAAGTGCAGGGTGGGCAGCGCGGGGGAGGGCAGGGAGTGGGGGTCCCGAGCCCGGAGGGGGAGAACTGAGCGGGGGGGAGGGCGATTGGCGGCTGCAGTGGTGTGGAGGAGGCGCTGGGGACCGAGGCTGCGTCCCAGAGTGAGCTGCTGCGAGGGCCAGGCGAGAGGTGGTGACGGGAGGAGGCTTTTGGCGCCTTGGTGGCCCGGGGCAAGCGCGTCCACGGAGGCTGTGCAGGGTGAGGGCGTGGGGGGGTGTCGTGGTTTAACCCCAGCCAGCAAAAATAAACGCCACGCAGCCGCTCGATCACCCCCCCCGGTGGGATGGGGGAGAGAATCGGGAGGGCACAAGTAGGAAAGCTCCCGGGTTGAGCTAAAAACAGTTTAATAATTGAAATAAAACTAAGTAGAACAGTAATAATAACAATGAGAACAACAACAATAACAGAATACACAAAACAGGCAATGCACAACACAGCCGCTCACCGACCGCCGACCGCGTGTCACGAACGGGGGGCGAGCCCCCCCCCCCCCCCCCCCCCCACCTGGTTTTTATACTGAGCGTGATGTCACATGGTATAGAATACCCCATTGGCCAGCTGGGTCCACCACCCCGGCTGTGCTCCCCCCTCCCGGTGCAAGCATCACCCAGCAAGAGCCAAAGCATCAATGGGCCCATCAACGCTCCTTTCCCAGCGACCCCAAACCACAGCA